>NW_022631003.1:25802348-26289531 GCF_010015895.1 Lontra canadensis | reverse complement strand
AAAAAAAAAAAAAAAAAAAAAAAAAAAAAAAAAAAAAAAAAAAAAAAGAAAAGAAAAAAAAGAAGAAAAAGCTAAGCTGGATATAAGAAGTCTGAAAAGAAATCATGCTATATGATTCCAAGTATATGACATTCTGGTAAAGGCACAATTGTAGAGATGATAAATAGATCAGTGGTTGCCAAGGGCTCAGGGTTCTGGAGAGAGTTGAATAGATGAAGTTCCGGGATTTTTTTTAGTATAATGAAACTATTCTATAGTATATGATACTGTAATGACGGTTACAGACACTATGTATTTTTAGAACCCGCAAAACTTTACAGCTGAAGAAGTGAACATTAATTAATGTAAGTTTAAACAAGCCATTCAGAAGAGTGAGGAATATGGATTGAATACATATCATGACAAAAGAATCTAACTGTATAACAATGTATGAAGGAACATCATTGAAGTGGATGGGAGGGAAGAGGTGATGACCTAAGTACTTTGAGAAATGAATGGAGTCTAAAAGACTAAAGTCAAAAGGAACTGCACATTAGCACTATCTTCTAGTTAATAAAGATGTTTCCCAAAAGTGTGGAGTTTAACCGTTCTGAAACCAGTATACATATATACTAGAATAAACAATTACCTAAATGGATGGCAAAGGGTGGGAATCAAGTTTCTCTTGTTGGAGTGGGAAGTTACAGAAAAGCAAACGGGAAAGGTTAGAATGATCTATGTGGTAATTAATAACAATAGATATGTTAACTTAATATAGATAGTGATGAATATGATATAATAGAAGTATCTATGGATATGTGTATACCTATGGGTTAGTGTGTATACATACTTCCTTGTTCTCTTATAAAAGAAACCAGGGCTCCATGGAAAAAAAGGGACAGGAAATGAAATGAGCCTAGAGTATTTTATAGTTTCAGAAAGTAAAGAAGGACTAAAAAAAAAAAAAATCAATGATGCAAGTATGTCAATGGGATATACGTGCCAACCAAAAGGGTTTCCAATGGCCAAAAGTGAAACAATTTGATCCCCCCCAAAAAAAGTATTGGATTATAAACCAAAATATAAACTAAACATATAAGGGTCTATACTGATATAAATAAATGATATAATAATTAAATGGGGAAAGAGACAAATATGTGTTGCATAACAATTCCACATAATTTATGCAGATAATTCGTCCTCAAAGAACTTTCCACTTCCTAAGTGTGGGCTGAAAATAGTGACTTTTTAAAAAAAGAATAGTGTATAAAAGGGGGGGGTGGTGTGGAAAGTAATTTTACAGTGGGCTATAGAGGACTATAACCTGAAAAACACTACTTCATCCAGGTGATCAAAGTTAGTAGCAACAATCATTGTTGCTTATCATGACTTATCACTAGTCATGTTGATATCAAAAGATACAATATCATGAGAATGGCACTTTACCTGTATGGTCTTCTTCAAAACTCTTAACTTCAGTAAAATCATAAGAAAATAGACAACAGACAGGAATGTTCTACAAAATACCTAACCAGCATTTCTCAAAAATCTCAAGGTCAGGGAGGAGTCAAGATGGCGGAGAAGTAGCAGGCTGAGACTACTTCAGGTAGCGGGAGATCAGCTAGATAGCTTATCTAAAGATTGCAAACACCTACAAATCCAACGGGAGATCGAAGAGAAGAAGAACAGCAATTCTAGAAACAGAAAATCAACCACTTTCTGAAAGGTAGGACTGGTGGAGAAGTGAATCCAAAGCGACGGGAAGATAGACCGCGGGGGGAGGGGCCGGCTCCTGGCAAGCGGCGGAGCAACAGAGCACAAAATCAGGACTTTTAAAAGTCTGTTCCGCTGAGGGACATCGCTCCAGAAGCTTAACCGGGGTGAAGCCCACGCAGGGTCAGCGTGGCCTCAGGTCCCGCAGGGTCACAGAAGGATCGGGGGTGTCTGAGTGTCACAGAGCTTACAGGTATTAGAACGGGAAAGCTGGCCACAGAGACAGAGCCGAGGAGTGAGCTCACAGCTCGGGGTTACCTTGAACCGGTCGAAGGCTCGGTGAGCTCAGAGCACGGCCAGAGGCCAGGGACACGGGAGTATTGGGCGCTGTTCTCTGAGGCGCACTGAGCAGTGGGGTCCCGGGCTCTCGGCTCCTCCGGGCAGGAGACTGGGAGGACACCATCTTCATTCCCGTCCTCTGGAACACTACGGAAAGCGCTCAGGGAACAAAAGCTCCCGAAAGCAAACCCGAGCGGATTACTCAGCCCGGCCCCTGGTAAGGGCAGTGCAACTCCGCCTGGGGCAAAGACACTTGAGAATCACTACAACAGGCCCCTCCCTCAGAAGATCAACAAGAAATCCAGCCAGGACCAAGTTCACCTACCAAGGAGTGCTGTTTCAATACCAAGGAGAGCAGCGGAATCCCAGAGGAGGAGAAAGCAAAGCACGGAACTCATGGCTTACTCCCCGTGATTCTTTAGCCTTGCAGCTAATTTAATTTTTTTTTCTTTTTCAATTTTTTTTTCTCTTCTTCTGCTAAATTTTTTTAACTTTTACCCTTTTCTTTTTTAACGTTTTTTAACTAGTTTATCTAATATATATATATTTTTAACTTTTTATATTTTTCTTTATGGGTTTTCTTTTTTTTAATTTTTTTTTTTTCTTTCTGAACGTCTTTTTATCCCCTTTCTCCCCCCTCACGATTTGGGATCTCTTCTGATTTGGCTAAAGCATATTTTCCTGGGGCTGTCGCCACCCTTTATTATTTTACTTGCTCCTTCATATACTCTTATCTGGACAAAATGACAAGACAGAAAAATTCAACACAAAAAAAAGAACAAGAAGCAGTACCAAAGGCTAGGGACCTAATCAATACAGACATTGGTAATATGTCAGATCTAGAGTTCAGAATGACGATTCTCAAGGTTCTAGCCGGGCTCGAAAAAGGCATGGAATATATTAGAGAACCCCTCTCGGGAGATATAAAAGCCCTTTCTGGAGAAATAAAAGAACTAAAATCTAACCAAGTTGAAATAAAAAAAAGCTATTAATGAGGTGCAATCAAAAATGAGGCAGAAGAAAGAATTAGCGATATAGAAGACCAAATGACAGAGAATAAAGAAGCTGAGCAAAAGAGGGACAAACAGCTACTGGACCACGAGGGGAGAATTCGAGAGATAAGTGACACCATACGATGAAACAATATTAGAATAATTGGGATTCCAGAAGAAGAAGAAAGAGAGAGGGGAGCAGAAGGTATATTGGAGAGAATTACTGGAGAGAATTTCCCCAATATGGCAAAGGGAACAAGCATCAAAATCCAGGAGGTTCAGAGAACCCCCCTCAAAATCAATAAGAATAGGTCCACACCCCGTCACCTAATAATAAAATTTACAAGTCTTAGTGACAAAGAGAAAATCCTGAAAGCAGCCCGGGAAAAGAAGTCTGTAACATACAATGGTAAAAATATTAGATTGGCAGCAGATTTATCCACAGAGACCAGGCAGTCCAGAAAGAGCTGGCATGATCTATTCAGAGCACTAAATGAGAAAAACATGCAGCCAAGAATACTATATCCAGCTAGGCCATCACTGAAAATAGAAGGAGAGATCAAAAGCTTCCAAGACAAACAAAAACTGAAAGAATTTGCAAACACCAAACCAGCTCTACAGGAAATATTGAAAGGGGTCCTCTAAGCAAAGAGAGACCCTAAAACTAGTAGATCAGAAAGGAACAGAGACAATATACAGTAACAGTCACCTTACAGGCAAGACAATGGCACTAAATTCATATCTCTCAATACTTACCCTGAATGTTAATGGGCTAAATGCCCCAATCAAAAGACACAGGGTATCAGAATGGATAAAAAAAACCAAAACCCATCTATATGTTGCCTACAAGAAACTCATTTTAAACCCGAAGACACCTCCAGATTTAAAGTGAGGGGGTGGAAGAGAATTTACCATGCTAATGGACATCAGAAGAAAGCAAGGGTGGCAATCCTTATATCAGATCAATTAGATTTTAAGCCAAAGACTATAATGAGAGATGAGGAAGGACACTATATCATACTCAAAGGATCTGTCCAACAAGAAGAACTAACAATTTTAAATATCTTTGCTCCTAATGTGGGAGCAGCCAACTATATAAACCAATTAATAATAAAATCAAAGAAACACATCAACAATAATACAATAATAGTAGGGGACTTTAACACCCCCCTCACTGAAATGGACAGATCATCCAAGCAAAAGATCAACAAGGAAATAAAGGCCTTAAATGACACACTGGACCAAATGGACAGATCACAGATATATTCAGAACATTTCATCCCAAAGCAACAGAATACACATTCTTCTCTAGTGCACATGGAACATTCTCCAGAATAGACCACATCCTCCGTCCTAAATCAGGTCTCAACCGGTATCAAAAGATTGGGATCATTCCCTGCATATTTTCAGACCACAATGCTCTGAAGCTAGAACTCAATCACAAGAGGAAATTTGGAAAGAACCCAAATACATGGAGACTAAACAGCATCCTTCTAAAGAATGAATGGGTCAACCAGGAAGTTAAAGAAGAATTGAAAAAACTCATGGAAACAAATGATAATGAAAACACAACGGTTCAAAATCTGTGGGACACAACAAAGGCAGTCCTGAGAGGAAAATATATAACGGAACAAGCCTTTCTCAAGAAACAAGAAAGGTCTCAAGTACACAACCTAACCCTACACCTAAAGGAGCTGGAGAAAGTACAAGAAAGAAACCCTAAACCCAGCAGGAGAAGAGAAATCATAAAGATCAGAGCAGAAATCAATGAAATAGAAACAACAACAACAACAAAAAAAAAAACCAATAGAACAAATCAACGAAACTAGAAGCTGGTTCTTTGAAAGAATTAATAAGATTCTGGCCAGACTTATCAAAAAGAAAAGAGAAAGGACCCAAACAAATAAAATCATGAATGAAAGAGGAGAGATCACAACTAACACCAAAGAAATACAGACAATTATAAGAACATACTATGAACAACTCTACGCCAACAAATTTGACAATCTGGAAGAAATGGATGCATTCCTAGAGACCTATAAACTACCACAATTGAACCAGGAAGAAATAGAAAGCCTGAATAGACCCATAACCAGTAAGGAGATTGAAACAGTCATCAAAAATCTCCAAACAAACAAAAGCCCAGGGCCAGACGGCTTCCTGGGGGAATTCTACCAAACATTGAAAGAAGAACTAACTCTTATTCTCCTGAAACTGTTCCAAAAAATAGAAATGGAAGGAAAACTTCCAAACTCATTTTATAAGGCCAGCATCACCTTGATCCCAAAACCAGACAAGGATCCCATCAAAAAAGAGAACTACAGACCAATATCCTTGATGAACACAATGCAAAAATTCTCACCAAAATACTAGCCAATAGGATTCAACAGTACATTAAAAGGATTATTCACCACGACCAAGTGGGATTTATTCCAGGGCTGCAAGTTTGGTTCAACATCCGCAAATCAATGCGATACAACACATTAATAAAAGAAAGATCAAGAACCATATGATACTCTCCATAGATGCTGAAAAAGCATTTGACAAAGGACAGCATCCCTTCCTGATCAAAACTCTTCAAAGTGTAGGGATAGAGGGCACATACCTCAATATTATCAAAGCCATCTATGAAAAACCCACCGCAAATATCATTCTCAATGGAGAAAAACTGAAAGCTTTTCCTCTAAGGTCAGGAACACGGCAGGGATGTCCGTTATCACCACTGCTATTCAACATACTGCTAGAAGTCCTAGCCTCAGCAATCAGACAATAAAAGGAAATTAAAGGCATCCAAATCGGCAAAGAAGAAGTCAAACTATCACTCTTCGCAGATGATATGATACTATATGTGGAAAACCCAAAAGACTCCACTCCAAAACTGCTAGAACTTGTGTAGGAATTCAGTAAAGTGTCAGGATATAAAATCAGTGCACAGAAATCAGTTGCATTTCTCTACACCAACAACAAGACAGAAGAAAGAGAAATTAAGGAGTCCATCCCATTTACAATTGCACCCAAAACTATAAGATACCTAGGAATAAACCTAACCAAAGAGACTAAGAATCTATACACAGAAAACTATAAAGTACTCATGAAAGAAACTGAGGAAGACACAAAGAAATGGAAAAATGTTCCATGCTCCTGGATTGGAAGAATAAATATTGTGAAAATGTCTATGCTACCTAAAGCAATCTACACATTTAATGCAATTCCTATCAAAATACCATCCATTTTTTTTTCAAAGAAATGGAACAAATAATCCTAAAATTTATATGGAACCAGAAAAGACCTCGAATAGCCAAAGGAATATTGAAAAAGAAAGCCAGAGTTGGTGGCATCACAATTCCGGACTTCAAGCTCTATTACAAACCTGTCATCATCAAGACAGCATGGTACTGGCACAAAAACAGACACATAGATCAATGGAACAGAATAGAGAGCTCAGAAATAGACCCTCAACTCTATGGTCAACTAATCTTCGACAAAGCAGGAAAGAATGTCCAGTGGAAAAAAGACAGCCTCTTCAATAAATGGTGTTGGGAAAATTGGACAGCCACATGCAGAAAAATGAAATTGGATCATTTCCTTACACCACACACGAAAATAGACTCAAAATGGATGAAGGACCTCAATATGAGAAAGGAATCCATCAAAATCCTTGAGGAGAACACAGGCAGCAACCTCTTCGACCTCAGCCGTAGCAACATCTTCCTAGGAACATCGCCAAAGGCAAGGGAAGCAAGGGCAAAAATGAACTATTGGGATTTTATCAAGATCAAAAGCTTTTGCACAGCAAAGGAAACAGTTAACAAAACCAAAAGACAACTGACAGAATGGGAGAAGATATTTGCAAATGACATATCAGATGAAGGGCTATGGTCCAAAATCTATAAAGAACTTAGCAAACTCAACACCCAAAGAACAAATAATCCAATCAAGAAATGGGCAGAAGACATGAACAGACATTTCTGCAAAGAAGACATCCAGATGGCCAACAGACACATGAAAAAGTGCTCCATATCACTCGGCATCAGGGAAATACAAATCAAAACCACAATGAGGTATCACCTCACACCAGTCAGAATGGCTAAAATTAACAAGTCCGGAAATGACAGATGCTGGTGAGGATGCGGAGAAAGGGGAACCCTCCTACACTGTTGGTGGGAACGCAGGCTGGTGCAACCACTCTGGAAAACAGCATGGAGGTTCCTCAAAATGTTGAAAATAGAACAACCCTATGACCCAACAATTGCACTGCTGGGTATTTACCCTAAAGATACAAACGTAGTGATCCGAAGGGGCACGTGCACCCGAATGTTTATAGCAGCAATGTCTACAATAGCCAAACTATGGAAAGAACCTAGATGTCCATCAACAGACGAATGGATAAAGAAGATGTGGTATATATACACAATGGAATACCATGCAGCCATCAAAAGAAATGAAATCTTGCCATTTGCTACAACGTGGATGGAACTAGAGGGTATCATGCTGAGAGAAATAAGTCAATCAGAGAAAGACAACTATCATATGATCTCCCTGATATGAGGGAGAGGAGATGCAACATGGGGGGTTAAGGGGGTAGAAGAATAAATGAAACAAGATGGGATTGGGAAGGAGACAAACCATAAGTGACTCTTAATCTCACAAAACAAACTGAGTGTTGATGGGGGGAGGGGGTTGGGAGAGGGGGTGGGGTTATGGACATTGGGGAGGGTATGTGCTATGGTGAGTGCTGTGAAGTGTGTAAACCTGGCGATTCACAGACCTGTACCCCTGGGTTTAAAAATATATGTTTATAAAAAATAAAATTAAAAAAAAAATCTCAAGGTCATCAAAACCAAGAAGAGTTTGACAAACTTTCATAGCCAGGAGTTGCCTAAAGAGAAATAATGACTAATCCTAATGACTATCCCAGATAGAATTCCTAAACAGCAAAAGGACATTAAGTAGAAACAAAGGAAATCTGAAATTGTACATATTTAATAAGGTACCATACTAGTTTATTAATTTGTGATAAATGTACCATATTACCGTAAGATGTTAATAATAGAAAAAACTAGATATGGGGTATATGGGAACTCTCAGTTTCATCTCTTTAATTTTTTTCATACATTTAAACCTATCATATTATATATCTATCTATCTCTCTCTCTATATATACACACACACATAGTATGCTATAGTATATATGTATAAAATCTGTAAATTTAAGTCTATTTAAAATAAAAAGCTAATTAACAATGCAAAAAAAAAAAGCATGAATTCCAACACTAAACCTCACCTTTCAACAAAAGCCTTTCCCCTCATCATCGGTTGAGTCCTCTATGCCATAAATCTAGATGTATTTTTGACCTTCTCCTTCCTTCATCCTGCTCGTTTAAATAATCACTAAGTTTGGCCATTTATTCTTCCTTAATAATTTACAAATTCATTTCTATTCCTTCATTCCCACTGTCTTAGTCCAATATTTTTCACCAAACTCCTTAATAGAATTATAATTAATGTCCCAGCTTGTTTTTTCCCTACTTCAGTCCATTGTGTCTTGCTGTAACCACAGTAAACCTTCAGAAACAGCAAAATGACTTTTTTTTTAACTGCTCAAAATCCTTACTGACTCCCCTGTGCCTTTGGCATGGAGTTCAAATAGCTTAATCACTTCATAGAAGACCCTGTGGTAACTACTTCGTCTACTTTTCCAGCACCACGTCTCCATATGTCCATCCTTTTATCCTATCATATTGAATTACTTATAGTTATTTGAGTGGCTTGACACTCATATCATTCTACAATATTTTCCTTCTGCAGCTGAAATGTTAACCTTTTCTGAGAAATCTTCTCCTTTCAGCTTATTAGATGCTCTTTTTCCTAGCCTTCTGGGTATAACTCGGTGAAAATACTTATTACACTGCCAAATAATTTCTTTGTCATTTTTTTACTCACATACCCTTGCCTTAAGCTTTCTGAGGGAAAGGACAATATTTCTCCTCTCTGAATTCTAAGAATCTAGCATAGTGTCTGAATATAACATTCAGCAAATATCTGTGTAAAAATTTGTACAAGTCAAATTCTGAAATGACACCTGGGTCTAAAGAAACTGTCTCTGTTCTTTTAAAGAAAGTATAGTGTATATTTGGGTGGAGGAAGTGGGAGCTGCTAGTATTTGTTAAGTAAATATCATGTGCTTAAGGAATGGGATTAGGATTAGGATGGGAATATATTTAGGATGGGAATTATATATATATATATAATTATATATGTATAATTATATATATACATCATCTCCTTCTCAGAACAAGTGGGTACAGGGAGTGGGAGAAAGAGAATCCTAAGAGAAAGAGAATCCTAAGCAGGCTCCATGCTCAGCACGGAGCCTGACAGGGGGCTTGACCTCATGACCCTAAGATCATGACCTGAGCCAAAATCAAGAGTCAGATGTTCAACCAACTGAGTCACACAGGCACCCCTATATATTTTTTTAAATCACCTTTTACACCCAATAGAACTGAAGCATGGTTGGAAGAATTTACAGGGGATAGGAGTTTTGAAGATCAGAGGCATCATTCTCACTTTACCTCTCATAGCCAAATAAATTGAGAAACAACAGAGAAATGTGAGTCTGACAGTTCCAAACACTAGCTTTATTATAAGTAAGCTGGGCTGGAGATCAGAGTTTGGATCTATGGTAACAGGACTAGATCTTCGTTTTCATACACATAAGAACTGGATCTGCAGAGCTGAGAGACCTACAAAACTATTGCTTCAAACACACCATACATCACTACTACCATTATTATCAATATTGGGGAGAGAGAAAGATAAACTTCCAGATCTGCTCTAAGTTTTTGGAAATAAAATCTTTCAATGTCAATAAGGAACTAAGTATTCTGCGATATCAGACACTACTGAGCACTGACTGCTGGTTCCTAGAACCTCATATAGTTTTATGTTTTTGCTGAGCTTGACTTAAAAAAAAGAAAGATTCCTGTACTCATTTTACCGAAAATAAAGTGCATAGTGTTCCTCTAAGTTTTTCATGAGAAACACAGAATAGGACATAGAAAATAGAGATTGAAAACTTTAAAAAAGAAGTAAAAAACCATAAAAGTTTTGGAGAGAAATGCTAGGAAAAGAAGATAAAGGAGTTCTGATATATAGACATTCCCTAATTTATGATGATTTGATTTAAGATGTTTTTAACTTTACAATGGTATGAAAGAAATATCCATTCAATAGAAACTGAACTTCAAAACTTGAATTTGGATCTTTTCCCAGGATAGTAAGTGGCATGATGCTCTTTTGTGCTATTGGGCAGTAGCATCTAGCCTCAGCTCCTGGTTAGCCACACAATCACAACGGTAGACAACCGATTTATTTTCAACCATTCAGTACCTGATAATCATTTCTCTTTTCACTTTTAGCACTGTACTCAGTAAAGTACATGAGCTATGTAAAACTTTATTATTAAATAGGCTTTGTGTTGGATGATTTTGCCCAACTATACACTAATGTAATGGTTGTGAGCCCATTTAGATAGGCTAGGCTAAGCTATGATGTTCAGTAGGTTAGGAGTATTAAATGCATTTTCGATTTTTTGGTATTTTCAAGTTACAGTGGGATTATCGGGAAATAACCCCACATAAATGTAGGAAGATCTGTATACAATTGAGTTTCAAAGACATCCAAAGTAATGGACCAGAAAAATTATAAAATTTATAATAAAAATTTCACTACATAAAAGATTTATGTAATGAAAGAACATCATGACTACCAGGCAAAACTGAATGGAATGATCAACCCAAGATACCATTTCAAAGATCCTAGACTTCAAAAATGAAGAATTCTTAAGGAAGCCAGACAAAGATACCACCTCACTTGTAAAAGGAAAAGCAGGCTGGTCTTACATTTCTCCACCACAATATTTAACAGCAGAAAGCTACAGGATAACAAGTTTCTTGAGTACAAGATACGTACTCAAGAAAAGAAAGTTTACACAAACTTTTTATTTTTTTATTATTTTTTAAAGATTTTATTTATTTGACAGAGAGAGACACAGTGAAGGAGGGAACACAAGCAAATGGAGTGGGAGAGGGAGAAGCAGGCTTCCCGCCGAGCAGGGAGCCCAATGCTGGGCTCAGATCCCAGGAACCTGGGATCATGACCTGAGCTGAAGCCAGATGCTTAGTGACTGAGTCACCCAGGTACCCCTACACAAAGGTTTTAATATGTAGCCAAATTACCTTTCAAAAGATGCCTACAAAAACTTAGGGAAAGTACTTCTTGAGATATACTTTGTGTAGTGAATTGATACATAAGGAAACTGTGGCAAAGAAAGTGGCAATGAGCACAAAGGCTAAAACAGAGGAAAAGATTGGAGGGACAGAACAAAATACAATTGTACTCTGAAAATGCAGAAATGATGGAACTAATAAAAATTTGTCAGGAAAGAGGGGAAAGGTTGCAGGCAAAGTAGCTTTACTCATTACCTCATCTGTAATTTCTGGAGTCAAAGGATATCATTTAATGCTGGCAGATCAATAGATGTTTAAACACATTTAACCGTATAAAAGTAAATATGAAGAAAGATAGCACTATGGACCAAAATCTATTGATGGAGAGAGAGAGAAAAAAGTGGAAATATGTTAAATGTACCCTTGCTTACAGAACTAATAGAAACTGGCTAAATAAACATTAGCCAAGTGGTTCTCAGAGTAGTCATCTGGGGACATTTAGGGGTCCTGGTAACACTTTGAGAAAGTTCAGGAGATCAAAAATACTTTCATAATAATATAAAATATTATTTGGTCTGTTCACTGTGCAGATGTTTAGAGTGGTGCTGCCGGATAATAATGGGTAAACTTGTTTCCATTTTAGAAATCAAGGCAGTAACACCTAACTATAATAGCAATCATTGCATCCTTCACTGTCACACAGTTTCAAGAACAAACAAAATTTTCAGCTTTACTTAAGCATGTCCTTGTTGAAGTGGTAATAAATAAATAAGTAAATAAATAAATAAATATTCTTAATTTTATTATACCTTAACCCTGGAAGTTTTTGTGTTTTTTTTTTTAATTCTGTATAACAAAATAGAAGGTACAAAGAACACTTCTGCTATTCACCAGAGTGATGATTGTCTCAGTGAAAGCACTGTGCAACTGTTTTAGCTGTGAGTAGAACCAGCTGCTTTTTACTTGAAAGAATAATTGACAATCTATGATAATCTGATTTTGGTATTTAGCAGACATGTTTTTGAAAATGTACAAAGTAATCATATTAGTTCAAGGAAAACCACTGAAAAGTGAAAAATTAGGATCTTGGAAATTCTATCTGCTCCATTGAGCTTAACTTTCTAATAGTTAAAAGATTTTTCTGATGAGAACTGTGATGATGCTAATAAATGTGTCCTTTATATTATTTGATAGACTATGTCAACATTTGAAAGACATGTAAAAGTCAGTGAGCCAGAATTTTCCAAATGACCAATGCATGATTTTACAAAAGTACATATAGGTGAAAGATCCATTTGAAGGGCCAAATAGATTTTAATACAACAGAATGCCAAGACTGCATTGATAACGGTTTAAAATTCTACATTATGACTAATATCTTAAAAACTATTATGTGTTTGTTGGACTTTGATAATGTGTCTAAGAAGGATATTGACAATTTTCTGAAAAATTAAAATACTTAGTGCTTTCTAACTATATATCTGTATGAAACAGGATTTTCTACATGCTCTTCAACCAAAACAATATGCCATAACAGATTGAATGCAGAAGCATATGAAACTCCAGCTGTGTTCTTTTAAGCCAGATACTGAAATGATTTGCAAAACAATACCAAACCTCTCATAGCAATATTTGTTTTGAAGATAATGATACTTATAAATATATGCTATTTATGTTAACATATAATGGGCTTATTACTGTTACTCTGAAATAAAATATTTTTAAAATATCTCAGCTCTAACTTCTAGTATAGGAAATATTGATAACTATAGCTCACATAAACATACATTTGGGGTCCTCAATAATTTTTAAGACTGTAAACAGTTCCTAAGACAAAGTTTGAGAACCACAGCATCAAAGTGTTTTATATAGTTTGGCAATTAAAAGTCTATCTTGGAAATAATCCTTTAAAATACAAGATTAAGCAGACTCACTTTAACATGATAAACTATTTCTTAAATATATTTATAATTTTGCATTATATATTTGCTGGATATAGAAATCTAAGGAAAATATTGTGCCACCTCCTCCAGCTTTCATGATTCCTGACTAGAAATTTACCTTCATTGAAATTACTTTTCCCCTATAGATGAAGTGTTATTTTGCTTTTTCAAGACTTTTTTCTTTAGTTTTTGTAAGTTTGATTATGTGTCTTGGTGTGTATTTTTTGAGTTTATCCTTTTTGGATTTCATATAGCTCCCTGATTCTGTAGTCTTAGGTCTTTTGTCAAATTTAGGACATTTTAAGCTATTATTTCTAAAGTAAATTTTTCAGACTTGCCTTTACCCCACTCCCCATTCCAGGACTCTGATAACATGAATGCTAGATCTCTTTTTACTTTAGTTTCATAGGTTCCCCAGAGGCTCTATTAATTTTTTCCCCCAGTCTATTTTCTCTCTATTGTTCAGATTTAGTAATTTCTGTTGTTCTACATTCAACTTCACATATTCTTTCTTCCCCATTCCTTTCTGCTACTAAACCCATCCAATGAGTTCTTAACTTTAATTATAATTTTTCAATTCTAGATTTTCCATTTAGCTCTCCTTTATGCCTTCTATCTCTTTGTTGTAAGGTTCTATTTCTTTGCTGAGACTTTCTATTTTTTAAACATTTATTTATTTTAGAGAGAGTGACAGAGAAAGTGTATGAGTGGGGAGATGGGCAGAGTGAGAGAGAGAATCTCAAGTAGACTTCCTGCTGAATATGAAGCCCAATGCAGGGCTCAATCTCACTACCCTGAGATCACAACATGAGCTGAATCCAGGAGCCAGACACATAACCAAATGAACCACACTATGACTTTCTATTTTTAAATTTGTTTTAAGCATGTTCATAATTATTTGTTGAAACATTTTTATGATGGCTGCTTTAAAATGTTTGTCAGAAAATTCTAACATCTCTATCATCTCAGTGTTGGTGTCTTTTCCTTTTACATTGAGGTTTTCCTAGTTTTTAGTATGACAAGTGACTTTCTTTTGAAACCTGCACATTTGGGAGTATTAAATTATGAGACTCTAGATCGTAATTAAACTTTCTGTTTTAGTTAGATTCCTTTGACAGAACTCTGGTAGAGGAAGAGGAGGAGCCACCTCTGCAGGTATAGGTAAAGACCAGGTTCCATTTCAGTCTGTTAATACCTGAGGGGCTGGGAGAGGGGTTGGGGGTGGGTGGTCCTTGTTACTGGAGGGCTTAGTGAAAGTTCTAGCTCCACAATAAGCTTCTGCTGATACCACCCTAGGAGAGAGGGGTAGAAGTGCCTCATTATTACTTTTGTGGTCTCCACTAACGCTACACATGAGTAGTAGACTCTTCAATGCTGGGTGGGGGTGAGACTCCTGATTGTCTATTGGGCTTTCTCTGATATCATGGGTTGTGGGGAAAGGGTAGGTTGGGGAGCCTCAGACTTTAATGATAAAGGTAGAGGTAGAGCCAAATGTGGCCACATTTGGCTAGAGTATTATCTAAACATTTCCTGTCTTTTTAGGCTTCCCTTTTCCTGGTCCTATGGTTAGAAAGAGTGGGATTTTGTAGGGGTAGTTATTATTATTATTATTATTATTATTATTATTATTGTCTGTTCCCATTGATAATTCTAAGTTTCCTGATTTTTCAGTTCCAAGTCGTGGTTAAATAAACTCAAAACAAAACCCAAGTAACTCACCATGGAGTTGCTCCTTGGGTCCTAAGGTCCTTAGTGGTCTTTTCTCTACTTTTCCAAGTCTTCTCAGATTTGTTTTACATACAATGCCCAGGGTTTCTAGTTGTCCTTGGCGGGGAGGGGTGGGGTAGAGAAAAGTACATCTATCCCTTCTTCTCAAGAGTGGAAGTCTCCAAAAGATGAACTTTGTAATAAGACCAAGGAATATGTATACTTGGGTAGCCAAATAGAAAAATAAAGTTGGATAAATATCACTTACTATACACCAGAAGAAAATTCTAAGTGGACTATTTTAATGTAAACTACAAAAATGTAAAAGAAGGTACTGAAGAATTATTTTCATAAGCTGGGACTTATGGGGAAAATCATAATTGTAATATAATATTTAGGAAGTGAGTGTATTTGACTATGTAAAAATTAAATTTATTGCATGGAAAAAATAAAACATGTATCATAAGCATAGTCAAGAAATCAAATGGCAATCTAAAAAGTATACATTCTCAATTTATGTCACAGGGAGTTTTAATCTCTTTGGCATATCAAGAACTACCAACTGGTAAGAAAATCAGCAATAACCCAATAGAAGAAATAGGTAAAGAATATGAAAAGAAACATTCATAGGAAAGCAAATGCAAATGGTTTTAAAATATTTTCAAATTTAGGGGCACCTGCGTGGCTCAGTGGGTTAAAGTCTCTGCCTTCTGCTCAGGTCATCATCCCAGGGTCCTGGGATCGGGCCCCTCATTGGACTCTCTGCTCAGTGGGGAGCCTGCTTCCTCCTCTCTCTCTCTCTCTCTCTCTGCCTGCCTCTCCACCTACTTGAGATCTCTATCAAATAAATAAATAATCTTTTTTTTTTAATTTTCAAATTTAAAATAAATTTAAAAATTTTAAATAATATTTAAAATAAAACCTTATTCACCTTAGAGAAATATAAATGTTAACAGCACTGGGGAAACACTGTACCCTCCATTCCTTTCAGACTAGCAAAAATCCAAAAGTTCAGGGCACATTTGATCAGGAAGAGTTTTAGAAAATATAGACTTCCATCTGTTGTTGATGGGAATATAAACTGGTAGATCCCTTTGAGAAGCATTTTAATAATATTAAAATTACTTCCAGGACTTTATCCTAAGATATAATTGCATGTGTGGAAAATGATGCATTTATGTGGTTATTCATTGCAAATTTTTTAATAGCAAAAGGTTGAAAATAATCTATTGTTAAATGAAAAAAAAATGTGTGTAATATGCTACCACTTATATTTTAAAAGAGGGGACAAAATCTACAATTTTATTGACTTGTATTACATACAAATTCTTTCAAACAACAAACAGAAAATTAATAATAGTGATTAGTTGAGGCTTGGGAGAGGTAGGATATTTACCAAGCAAATAGAGGACTCATGGGGAAGGTATATTTTCATTAAATAACTTTTTGTATTTTTGATTTTTGAATCACGTGAAACAAGGAAGAAAGAGATGGAGAGAGGAAGGGAGAAGGAATAGCGAGAGGAAAGAAGATTTAAGAGACTTATGGAGGGAAAAAACCAAGAGGATTAAAAAAAAGCTAGCATGAAGAGATGGCTGTAGACTCCAATTAATGATTGTTTAGTCATTATAAAGGAGAACAAAATGATGACATTAAAAAGAAGAGTACAGTACAAAAGTTTGCTAAAAGGATAATATATGTTTTTTAACACATTGTATGTTGACTAATACAAATTATGTGATAAGCACAAGGTGACTTTGTTTTCACAGGCAATGAAACCTTTTAAAAGCACTTGTGTAAAAAGTTATTGACTCTAAAAGTCAGAAGTAGATTGAAAATTCTGGTCTCGAGATTTAATCCTTCACAGAACTTATCTATTTTATAAGAGGATACTCCAGATATCAGAGTTAGACTGTCACTGTGTGGACTAAATTATGTAGGATGTATCTGAACATAAGGAGAAAAACCCATCCGGGATGCCCCAACACTAATTTGCTCTTCATAGGATAAAAACATGGTCTTGATGCCAGGGTTGACTTGAGAACCAGAAGGCTCTGCTTGCTTGTAAATATTTCCTTTAATAGAAATATCAAGTCCACATGCTATCTAGAAGCACACTGTCAGCCTCAAGTGAAGAAGAACTGTGGCACAGCCATAAATTACTCTTTCCAAATTAATGAGACCATGCCTTACTCATAGACTCTTCCTGGCCACTGCATTCCCACATTAGAGATTCTGACCAGCCTCAGGAAGTTCTGTCAAGGCATGCTACTTTCGTGCCTGCTCTTTGAGGCCACTGGTTTTAGCTGAATAGCTGTATCCTTTGTTAAACAAGGCGGGAAAACTTTACCAGATCTGTAAATGAGTGAGTGAGGGGATTGGTGGGGAGATGGGACAAAGAAGAGATGAGGGTGAAAGAGAAGGCAGGAGGGAAGGAGGGAGAGAGGGAAGGCAATGTCCATACTACACTGGTTGTTACCGTATGCTCTACCACTCTGGATATACTCCACTAATCCGCCCAGTATATTACAGAGCAAATGTGGTTTTCTTCTCTTCAAATGCTGACCTGCCTCTGGGCAGGACTTTTTCAAGCTACCTTCTTTTTGACTTCATCATTTCAAAGTAGCTTAATTTTTTCTAACTCCTTGACATTTTTTTCCCAACAATTTCCACTGAAGGTTAAATACAACCACTATAAAAGTTTTATTTTAACATCTAGAGGATGGAACTTTCTTGGTATTTTTGCAGTACCCCTAAGAATGCCATTTGTCAGCAACCTAGGATCAATCTATTCAATGCAGTAATGCACCTGTTCAATGCACCTGCACACGCATACATCCACCCTAACACTGAAAACATTAAAAATGTTTCTGAGACAAACAGCCCAGACACAGAGAATGTGTATAAAGGTTGGCGCTTCCCCAGTATCCTGTTTGCTCCTCACAGTGACCCTATAGAGCAACTCTGAACTTCAGGTTATACAGGAGCCCATGAGGCTCGGCAGGATGAATTATCCTAGTTGGCAAACAAAGAGGTATTTCATGTTTAGGACTTCTTATTTTAGAACTCTTACTCTTCCACAACACCAACAACTTGCCTAGGCATTGCTTTTCTTCTGCTTTTCTTTTTTAAAGACTTGCTCCACTGTGACCTAATATCCCACCATCAATTCAGTCTCATGTGCAGGTCATATGCCTAAGCTGGTCTTCCAACTTCATCTCAGAAAGGAACTAATTTTCATAAATAAGCCATCAGTGGGTCATTGTTACTTGTTCCTCCCTGGATTCAGTCAGAGGCTATCTGCCATATCTTTGGCATCTTTGTTTGCAGAGCTCCTGAGAACAGGAGCTATGATTTATTTCTAAGCTCCCAGAATTACACATCCTTGAACTCTACAGATTACTATCATCTCCCTTCTCAGTCCTACGCTGAAGCCTGTAACTGCAAAATGCAACTTACAATTTTTAAAAATCCTGCACCAAAATTATTGAACAAGAACAGGACAGTTCAATATTAATTTAGCTGGGAAAGGTTAAAAAAAATGTATTTGCTATACACACTTGATTTGCAGTGTGCAATAGATTCCAGGAATAATCACAGGATTTGTTTAATGAAAGTTATGACACCAAAATGAAGTATTGACTTATGCTACCTCAGGCCCATTTTTCATTTATACATCCAATAAGTATTTATTGAACCTCATCTAAGTTCCAGATTTTTGCTGAATATAATCTAGATAATTAAATATAATATAATATAAATAATTTAAAAACTAATAACATGTAATTCCTACCAGGGAATGCAGAGAGAACATTGCATTGGATACTCAGAAACCTGGGTTTAAAACCAATCTGCAAATAACCGCTGTGTGATTTGGGGTAAGTCATTAATCTAGTTCTTTTTTCTCACTTAAAAAATGAATTAAATTATATCCTCTTTTGAGTCTTTCAAGATTCAAATTTGTGTGGTCTGTGACAGACCTTAATGACAAAGTTGAAAAATTCAGATAATGCCTAACTCTCCAGAGGCAATTTGGTGGAAAGTTAAAAAAAAAAAAATTATATATCTATCTATCTATCTATATAGATAGATATATGTGTGTGTGTGTGTGTGTGTGTGTGTGTGTGTGTTTATTTATTTCAAGGATCCATTTTGAGTATTTTCCCTAAATTACTTGATTCTTTGAAATGTATATCTCCCTTTTTAAGTCATCCTCTTCATTTTGATACAGCCTCTTTTGATAGAGATCACTACCACATATAATTGCACTAGAGGTAGATATTGAGGAACCACAATCATGACTATTCTAAAAACAGCCATAGAAATGAAATAGTAACAACCAAAAAACTGATCACCACCCTCCATTAGCAAGATTACTTTGTATTTGTCTGTTTTACGTTGCAAAAATTGTCTAATTTAATTTCCCTTCTTTCTTTGGCAATATTATTTTGTCAATTCACATCTTTGTTTTCTGCTAGCAGCATCCTTTGGCATCTCAATCCACATTTGGAGTTTTCTAATATCATTGTAAAATAAATAATTTTTCATAGAAGTTGTTACCGACAAGCTTAAAAAAATAGTTGGGACATAATGATCATTCCTAGACTTGAGCTAGGATTCATTCCTATAAATATTTCTCACAGACAACCTCTCATTTTTTGTGTTTACTTTAAACCTTTCCAACCATTTTTCTTTTGTCAATTTTATTTTGAATTGTATGTAGGATTATTAAGTAATGTGTCAAAGAACCTGTATTGGAAAATCATTTTTAAAATTCCTAAAGTCTGTTCTTCTTTCTGTAGAATACTAATGATGAGATCAAGTCTTGCTTGCATCATGAACATTGTGAATGACAAACTGATTCTAAGTAAAAATGTTTATCCAGGGGCACCTGGGTGGCTCAGTGGGTTAAAGCCTCTGCCTTCAGCTCAGGTCATGATCCCAGGTCCTGGGATCGAGCCCCACATCAGGCTCTCTGCTCAGCAGAGAGTCTGTTTCCTCCTCTCTCTCTGCCTGCCTCTCTGCCTACTTGTGATCTCTGTCTGTCAAATAAATAAATAAAATCTTTAAAAAAAATGTTTATCCATAAAACCTGAAAAATTCAAATATGTCATTTGTCAAGATAACTGACTCAATAAAATATAGTTCTATTCCCAAAGAGATAATTTTGTCAGGAGGGTTCCTACTCACTAGACAGCGGAGTTTGTAAGAATAGGCCAAAACATCAGCAAAGTGTATTATTTCATCTGTAAGGAAGACGGAATAAACTAGTCCTACAACTAGAGTCCTGAGGAACAAGGATTTAAATCGTGTTAGTCCTTTCCCAAGTCATTGAAGAAATCAGGGTGAACCTGGAAAGTAGACTGTAGCCAGAAAAGGAAAGGAGTAATTTTAAACAAATAGTACACTAGCAAAAGCAGAAAAGTTATGTTGGGAATGAGTCTGAAGATATTGCCTTGAGGATTGTTATTGTTCAAAGTATGCATTTAAAAATACATCCTTTCCACATACACACTCGCAGGCAAACAAAAGCATTGCTCTTAGAAATTGTTTGACACATCAGTCTCATCCTTGGCACTTCTTTCTCTCTGTAGAATCCTCTAGAAGTAGAATCCTCTAGCTTCACTTTTCCTCCTTTGGTTGGGACATGAATATAGCAAAACCATAAAATCCAAAAATCTATATATATTTTTTTCACCTTGAAGGGATTCCTTTCTCACACAGATTATATAGTTAGGTGATATTTAGGGGAAGAACCAGGCTAAGTCATTTTAAAAATCCAATTACTTAAAAACTTACATTTTCTCACTAATAATGTAAAGGAGAGCTTACATTCCGGGTATAAAGCAAAGTATTTAACACAGCAAGTCCACTCTTACTGAATTTAGCATTAAATATAAAATAAGTGACAAACCTTAATTTCAAATGCTTGATAAAATATGAGCACAGGGATAATCGTTTGTCTTGATCATCAGCATAATTCCAGTTATCTTACATACAATAGTATTTTAGAAAGATCTGAAGCATTTCACTGATACAGTAACTGAGAGAAAATCGTATCCTCTCTCACTATGAAAGACTGTTGACATTAGAACTTTAAGATGACTTATGGCAAAAAGTTGATCACATTTTTAGAAATATCTTAATAGCTACTAGACAATGAAATTCAAAATGTACACATGCAAGATTCTGATTTAAAAAAATAATTGCATGAGCAGTGAATTGAAAACATGTGATGATAATAATGATAATGCTGTTGTTGCTGCTGATATTTATTCTGAGCTAATTTCATCCTAGAACTGTGCCAAGAATTATGTATGTGTTGTTCTAGAACTCTGTCTCTATATGTCTGTAAGAGTACTGTTCATGTCTCTAGCTTGTGATACTGACAGTATTCCCATTTTTCAAATGATGAAACTCCAACTATTAAATACCTTGTTGAGAGTCAAACATCTTGGAGTTGGAAAAGCCTGAATTTGAATTCATAAATACGGACCACAGATGCAGTACTTTTAACCACTGTGGAGAAAAGTCACCACAACAGCCCTTCATGTGAAAAAGAACTGGGCAAATTAATTAATATATGGCAATAGTAAAATAGGATTGCTAAAAATACAAAATAACAGAATCTTAGACTGCCTTACGAGCTTTTCACTATTTAAATAAATGGAGACAACAGTACTCTTACTGGTCATAGCACATCTAGAGCTCTGGGTTTAGTTCTAGACATGACAAACAGAGACAATAAGTAATTGGAGTAAATACAGGAAACAGAACACTGCAACAGTATCAGCTTGAAGTCATGCTGGAGAAAGAGTGGATAGGAGAAACCAGAGGAGGCTGTCCTAAAAAAGAAGAAGGGAGAAATGACTACTTATTCTGTACCTCTTGTGTAGAAGGCAGGGGGCTAGACAATTTAAGGTAACGAGAAGAAAATGCTAAACCACATCTGCTTTTCAAAGGGGCTTATGATCACTAAAAGAAAGCTTTTTCATCAGCTGGCATATATGTAAAATGAGCTAGGAGCTGAGTTTGGAAACAGGGGCTGGAAAGCACTGTATTGATTATGTAGAGTTATTAACAAAATAGAATGAGTTTTAGAATACCAAAGACAATTACAGATGGAAAGAGTAGGAGGAATAGCGGGGAAAAGAGCTGAGAGGCAGAAGAGACACAAGCCAAGGAGGCAGAGCTGAGACAAAGTGCAAAAGAAGGCATGATTTAAGCAAAGACAATCTACTGGGGGGCAGGGATAAATTTGGGAGGAATGATAAGAAATGGGACTACAGTTAAGCAGGAGCTAGTCAGATAGGGACAGTAAGTCCCATTAAGGACTCTGAATTTTATCCAAAGGCTGGTCAGACAACATTAGCAGGGAAGTTGCATGAAGTTTTCAATTTCAGAAGGGTCCCTCTGTTTAGAAGGAGGAAAATAGATTGAAGACATGGAGAAAGGCAGAAGTGTCAGGTGAAAGATCATGGTGGCATGAAATGAGGTCGTTGCAGTGGTAGTGGGGAACAAGTGAAAGATTTGACAGCCCAGGATAATTGACAGAAAAGGTGGTATCAAGGTTGACATTGAGGTTTCTGGCTTCAGCAAATAGCTAGATGGTTGTGTAATTCACTGAGCTAGATGAAAAATAAGATGAATTCTGTTTTGTACATACTGAGTTTGTGGTTCCTATAAACTTAGTCCAAATGTTCAATATGCAGGTGGACACATGGGTTTGTTGCTCTGAGCCAGAGATACCCATTTGGGACTGAGAGGCAGAATAGAGGTAGAGACTGGAGATACGGATGTGAATAACTTCATACAAGGAATGTTTGGAGAAGAGATTGCTGAGAATAGAAACAAAGAACACAAGTAGTTAGATGCCGCGGAAAGGCTGAAGCTCTGCACCATAAAGAAAAACAAGACAGACGAGAAACTCAGACAAAAAAGGAAAAACATTCTGTAGGACAGAGTTGTTCCAAGGGTCTAACAGTGATGAGATTTCTAGTAGGACGAGAATATCCTTTTTGAATTAGCAACCAGAAAGTTTTTGATAAGAGTTTTGATGAAAAGTCCAAGTACATTTTCAGTGGAACATGAGTGTTACTCCTTAAAAGTCTCTGTGACCATTATAGAAGTATGATTAACAGTATTTTTAAAATTAAAGTTAACATTGAAAGAGAATTGCATAAACCCTGCTTAACTTTAAACTATTGTGAAAAGGGGAGAATTGAGCAATATTGTAAACTCGGCATAAGTTCGAGTGCTTCTGCATCATCACAGTAAATGCACAAATCACAGCAAGGCCAAAGGATACAACACATTTTTAAAGAATCAGATCTGGAATGTTGAAATCTATGGCTCATGTTGGCTTGAAAGAAGTAACAGAAAGCTGAAATTCTGAGGTAGAGTCTCTGTTCTTGACTGATTTTCTCTGGTATCCTTTTGAAGCTGTTGGTTAAATAACTGGAGGTCCACCAATTTAGAACTAAACCACTTGATAAATTGACACAGTTTAAGGAGATGAACGTAGTCATTACTTCAGAATAAATTACAACAAAATATTCAGGCTATAGGAAAAGATGTAAAATCCTCAATTCCTTTTATAATCCTATTAAGTAGAGTAGGAAAAGAAAGGAAAAGGAAAAGAAATGAAGAAAGGAAGATAATAAGGAGGAAAAAGAACACTACAAACCAGTCCCACTAATAAAAATAGGAGCAGAAATTTTAAGCAAAATATTAGGTTATAGAATTCTTCATTGTTGGAAAAAAATCCTATGATAAAAATGAGGTCTATTTAAGGATCCAAGAATAATTTAATGTCAAGAAGTTTTTAATATAATCACTTAAATTTAAGTAGAAAAATAACATAATCATGGTAGCATACTAAAACAGCCATTTTTACTAAGGTATTATAAACTAAATATAAATAGAAGGAATTAAATAGGAGAAAACCTAAGTGAAAAAAGAAAACAACCATTAGTCTAAGCAAAGATATACCAAGGCTGTTTTAATTAGATGCCGGGGGCAGGGGGACATATTATTATCATCATTATCTAAACTTTTCAGGAGGTCTTATTAAATCTAACAACCAGCATTATGTAATAATATAAATATTATAACAATGACTATTTTGATTATATAGCTACATTTTTAAAAAATGTAATAAATACTATATATTAATGAAAGAATTTGGAAAGGTCTTTGGATACAAAATAAACATATAAAAGTTTTTTTTTATATTTGCAATATCTAAAAAAATATTAATGGTAAAAATATTCCAATATAATAGTGCCACAACAAAAATACATGTCTCACTGGAGGTCATGAAATGTGATCAGAACAAAAGAAGTGATGTTGTTGGAAAAAAAAAAAAAATCAATTGTCCCAAAATTAACATAAAAATGTAAAGTTTTTCCAATGTCAATCCCAACCGACTTATTTTGGAAGGGGGATGGGAGAAAAGTTAGAAAGAATTATCTTAAGGTTTACATAAGGAATAAATTTTAAAAGTAACAAAAAAAATTCAACTCTAAAACCATTAAAGAATAACTTGCCATACCAGTTAAAAATAAAGCCAGTACAATTGGATATAAACATATGAAGAATTAGATGTGAAAAAAGAATTTATATAATAAATGATGATGGCACAGTTGGCTATCTTTATTCTTTACCCTACCTTATACCATATGTAAGAAAAATCCCAAATGAAATACAAAATAATGCAAAAACCTAAAATAGAAGAAAATTTATAAGCATGATGTAGGATTTGGGATGATACTTTAAAACCAAAATAAGAAACTGAAGCAAAAAAAAAAAAAAAGATAGACATACTTGATTAACATTTTTAAAACTATACATTTTTGAAAAGTCATTAAAAAGTCAAAAGGCAAACCACAGTTTGGGAAAATATATTTGTAATATTTATTAAAGATAAAGAGTTAATAAGACTAAAAAGCTTTGCCTAAATGTTTTTATAATTGGCTATGGATATGAATTTGCAATTCTGACAAGTGCCAATCCAAATCTCCAACAAATTTGGAAATCCAGTTAACCTTCTTACTATTCATTCATTCATTTAACAAAAATCTGTTGGATTTGTCTAGATTGTTAATGAGATAGAACTTGGTTTTTAAAAGGATTACTCTGACTTGTTGAGATAAACCAAAAGAGGGTAAGTGCAGAAGAAGGCAAACACAGTGGGAGAGTATTGCAATAATCTAGGAAACAGTTGATGGTGGCATGAATTTAGTTGTTAATAAAAAGTTGAATTCTGAGTATTTGTGAAAGTAGGTCCAACGGGATTAGCTAATAGAAGGGGAGTACTCTGGAGGAGTATGTTTGGAAGTAAATCAGAAATTCTGTTTTATACATGTTACATTTGTAGTGCCTATCAGACATATAAAAGTAAACAGTTTGAAAAAGTTTCTAGAATTTGGGCAAGAAGTCCGGGCTGGAAATATAAATATGGGAGTCAGCAGATACAGAGTGAGCCATGAAACTGAACAATATCACAAAAAGACTTAGTGTGCATAGAAAAATGTCCAAGGGCTGAATCCTGGGTCACTTCCATAGTTGGAAACTGAAGAGGGTCACCAACAAAAGAAAACTTAGGAATGTTCAGTGATAGGAAGAAAATCTGTAGAATGTGATATCCTGGCTATTAAATGAAGAGAGCACTCAAAAAGGAAAGTGTAAGCAACTGTGAAGGGATAAACAAGAGAAGGACTCATAATGCTTTTGGAGATTTACTCACATGGAAGTCATTGGTGACTTTAGTACAAGATGTGGTCTAGGGAGTGGTAGGTAAATCTTGAGTGGGCTAGGTTCAAAGGAGAATGGTTGTGCTTTTAAGCCACTACATTTGGGGGATCATTTGTTTTGCAGTCAAAGTTCACTGATAGAAGGAATGTGGTATCAAGAAAGTTTTATTTTTTTAATGAGTTTAGCATATTTTGTGCTGACCCTAATGTTCATGAAGAGGGAAAACTTGCTGTAATGGAGACCTTGAAGAAGGGGTGTGGTGGTGAGATCTAGCTCCGGTAGAAATGTTGGCCTCTGACAGGGGTATGGACAATCCTTTCAGAGTTCACAGGAGAATAGGAGTAATGGGCACAAATCCACATTGGTAAACGTGGCTCTAGGTCACGTGCAGAGGCTCTCTTTAATGGCCTCTATTTTTCTCAGTGAAATTGAAAGCAAGGTCATCAGCTAAAGTGAGGTGGGAGAGGAAGTGCTACAGATTTGAGCAGAGAAAAGATATGAAATAGAAATCTAGCACAGTAAGCAATGAATGGTTTAGAGAAATGTTTTAATATTGTGAGCAGCTCTAATATGCAAAGTTCTAGGGTCATGAATTTAAAGTGAGAGCAGTCAACATGGTTTTGTATTTTTTCCAGCCATATTCACCTGGAGGTATGCTGGCCAATCAAAGAGCAGAGGATTATGACCAGTAGGCACAACAAAGGGACAGAAAAATAAGGGCATTATATTTTAGAGTGAATGACAATTGAATTTAGGCTAAATAAGAAGGCAAATGAGAACTTGAGGAGAATGAGGGATGGTAAAATGTGGTAGGTTGAGCTGGAGTAGAATAATTTTTACAGTTTATGTAACCACAGAAATAAGTTAGAATGGTGGGATGTTGTGGTTAGAGAACAGAACATGAGAAATTGAGATTATGGAAGTTTGAGTTGCTAGTGATGACAAGATCTATGTTATGGTCATAAAGAGTATAGTAGAGGATGAAGGCAGAATGTGGGACAAGATCATTCAGGGAAAGGAGATTTATACATTGAGAAGCCAGTGTATGTGAAGGATTATGTATATAGATATTGAAAACACTATGAAGGATGAGAAAGCAGTATTGGAGACAGTGCCCTTGTGCCTGATATTTAGGCCTTTAGGAAAGGAAGAAGAGTGACTTAAGAGTTCTCCAGGTGTCTCCAACAAGGTGAAGTAGAATGTGGTTTAATTGATGGATTTAAAATAGTGACTTCTAGGGTAAGAAGGAGACACAAGTAGCAGGAAAAAAAAAAAAATCAAAGTGAATCTATGCTATTTCAACACCATTTGGGGTTGGGGGTGAGGAGTTCTCCACTTAGGAGAGCTGCAAGAGAAGGACTGTCTTCAAGTAGATAAATATATGGTAGGTGTCTTACTTGTTTCAGATCAAATTTCATCATAAGTATTGAAGAACTTAACCCCAAATCACTGTTATTTTTTTTCCCTACCACCTCTGATTCTTACTGATTTCAATATCCATCTACAGTGTCCACTTAAGGCCCTGGCCTTTTAGTTCCTTGGCTTTCCTGCTTTCAGTGACCTTATCTGCCATTCCGCCTCAGTCATCCACTTGCCTTGTTAAAACCTAGATACTGTCAGCACCAATAACTGTTGCAGCAGATACTGATGGTTAGCTAACCAAAATCATTTCCAACTCTCCATAGCCTGCATTTACAGTAGAGAGGGCAAAAGCTACACACTTTTCTTCAGGATCCCAGTTTGTGGCCACATGAAATATAAATAAAAGTATTTCTGCTTTTGTTTGTACTTTCTTCTTGCCTGGAGCACAGACTTGTGGCCTACAGATAACAGTGACCAACGAGAACCCACAAGTTGAGGAGTATAAGGATCCAAGGCTCAAAGTCAATATACTGAGAGTAGCGGAAGGAAGCATAAAAAATGCCTAAATATTCCAGGATAAGATGGGGAACAAAAAGACATGGAAGAAAAAATTTGAGGCGTCAAGATCCCTGGAAAAACAGAAGCCACCAATGCAAGAAATACTATATTCTCAACTATGATAAATACAAAGAAAACAATAAAATTACTTAAAACCAAGGGCAAAGAGAAAAATCTTAAAATCAGTGAAACCAGACATACTATCTTTAAGGAAGCAATAATAAATGATAGCTGATTCCTCTAAAGAAACAATGGAAAAACACAATCCGATTAAAAGATAGGCAGATGGGGTGACTGGGTGGCTCAGTTGGTTAATCATCTGCCTTTGGCTCAGGTCATGATTGCAGAATCCCAGGATGGAGCCCTGAATCAGGCTTCCTGCTCAGCAGGGAGTCTGCTTATCCCTCTGCCCCTCCCCCTGCTCATGTTCTATCAAATAAATAAATAAAATCTTAAAAAATTAAAATAAAAAAAATAGAAGATAGGCAGACATTTTTCCAAGGAAGACAGACAGATGGCTAACAGGTACATGAAAAGGTGCTCAGCATCACTAATTATCAGGGAAATGCAAATCAAAACACAATGAGATATCATCTCAACGTTAAAATGACTATTTTAAAAAACACAAAAAAATAAGTGTTAGTGAGAATGTAGGAAAAAGGAACTTTATGTACTGTTGGTGGGAATGTAAATTGGTGTAGCCACCATAAGAAACAGTGTGGAGTTTCCTTAGAAAATTAAAAAAAAAAACAAAAACAAAAACAAAAAAAAACTACCATACGTTCTAGCAATTCTACTTATGGGTATTCATCCAAAGGAAATAAAAACACTAACTCAAAAGACATATATGCACTCCCACATTCATCACAGCATTACTGACAATAGCCAAAATATGGAAACAACACAAATGTCCAAAGGAATTGTGGTGTATGTGTATATATAGGTGTATACACACACAGTGGGATATTATTCAGCCATAAAAAAAAATGAAATCTTGCCAATTGCAAAAACATGAATGGACTTTGAGGGCATTATGCTAAGTGAAATAAATCAGAGAAAGACAAATACTACATGATCTCAATTATATGTGGAATCTAAAAGCAAAAACAAAATAAACTCATAGATACAGAGAACAGATTGCTGGTTACCAGAGGAAGGGGTGGGAGCCTGAAAGGAATGAAGGTAGTTAGAAGGTACAAACTTCTAGCTGTAAAATAAATAAATTCTGGGATGTAACATACAGCATAGTGACTGGAGTTAATAGTATTGTGTTATATTTGAAAGTTGCTAACAGATTTTAAAAGCTCTCATCAAAAGAAAGAAAACATTTGTAACTATATGTGGTAATGTATGTTAATAGACTTATTGTGGTGATCATTTTGCAATATATGCAAATATTAAATCATTGCATTTTACACTTGAAACTAATATAAGTTTAAAAAAAGAGACTAACATAATGTTATATGTCACTTATATCTCAATAAAGAAAGAAACAATGGAAGCCAGAAGAGAAATGTATAATGTATCCCAAATGATTAAAGATAATAATCGCCAACCTAGAAATCTACACCCAGCAAAATTATCTCTAAAAATTGATCTTTTAACCTTTAAAATTTGCAGATAAAGAAAAACTGATAGAATTTGTCCTGACTGAAATGGCTCTGAGGAAAATACTAAAGGGGATTCTTACAGGAGGCATAGATAAAGATTAATAGGAAGTGTTAATAGGCAGTGTTTCTAAATAAATAGTGTATAAAATATTAATGCCTTGTAGAGTGTAAAATGTGGGTAGAATTAAATTATAAGAATAGTGCAAACATTTTCAAATGAATAAGTTGATTTATAGTACTTAAAGTTCTTGCATTTTCTGAAATTGCTTAAATATCAATATAAGGGAAGATTCTACCAAGTCAAGAACTCATGCTGTAACAGTTTAACTACTAGAAGTAGAGTTTAAGAAAATGCAAAACTAATAAGCTCATAGAACAGAAGGAAAAGAATTAGGAAAAAAAAACAAGTAATTCAAAATAGAAAGAAAAGGGAAAAGAAAGGTACATAGGGCAGGTGGAATTAATAGAAAAGAAATACAAAATCACAGATTTATGAACATGAAATAAAAGCTTCGATTAAAAGACAATTTTCAATCCTGAAAAAAACAAAACCTAATTACATGCTGCCTTCAAGAGACACACTTTAATTATAATGACATGCTGTATTCAAAAGAAATAAAGTTTTGAAAAGATAAGCAAGGCAATCACTGTGCAAAGAAGCTTGCTTGGCTACATTAACATCAGGTGATGTAGAAAGAAGTAAGGCAAATGCATGTTTCAAGATAAAAAGAACTATTTCACTGATAAAATTGGTCAGTCAACTAACAAGATAGGACAATTTTAAATTTTTATGCATTGGATAATATAGCCTTAAAAGTAAGCAACTTTTAACAGAATTAAAATCAGAAAGACACATCCACAATCATAATGAAAGATTTTAACATGGTGACCTCAAAAAAAGATAAAACAAGCAAGAGGTAAGCATATCTAAGATTTGAACATGCTTCACAAATGACCTAATTAACATACATGGACACTGTACACAACTGTAGAATATACATTCTTTTCTAGTTTATACGAAACCTTTACCAAAAACAGATGTACACCAGGCCGTAGTTAAGACAAATTTCAAAAGACTAATGTCGTATAAAACACATCTTCTGATCACAGTGAAATTAAGTTAGAAACCCAGACAAAACAAACCCCAAATATTTAAAACTTAAGCAAAACTCACCTAAATCACCCTATGTGAAAGAAGAAATCCCCATGAAAAATTAAAATTAAAAGAAGAAAATTAGAATACATTGGTAACAGAAAATGGCATCTTAAAGTTATGGGAATGCCACTACAGCTTAACTTAGAGGAGTGCCTCTCAAGTATCAGCAAACATCCGAATCACCCAGCAGTCTTCTTAAAACACAGGGTCCAGGGCCGAGCCCTACAACTTCACTAACTCGGGACTGGGGAGAATTTGCCTTTTTTTTTTTTTTTTTAATTATTAAAGATTTTATTTATTTGACAGAGAGAGACACCAAGAGAGGGAATACAAGCCTGGCGAGTAGGAGAGGGAGAAGCAGGCTTTCCACCATGCAGGGAGCCTGATGCTGGGCTCAATCCCTGGACTCTGGCATCATGACCTGAACCGAAGGTAGACACCAAATGAGTGAGCCACCCAGGTGCCCAGAATTTGCATTTCTATCAGTGTTCCAGGTGAGACTAAGGTTGGTGGTCCAGGAACCACAACTTAGATTAAGATACTATGAACATCTTCATGACAATAAGTTTGATAAATAAAAACATTTTTAGAAAAACAATTCCCGGGCGCCTGGGTGGCTCAGTGGGTTAAAGCCTCTGCCTTCAGCTCAGGTCATGGTCCCAGGGTCCTGGGATCGAGGCCCGCATCGGGCTCTCTGCTCAGCGGGGAGCCTGCTTCCTCCTCTCTCTCTGCCTGCCTCTCTGCCTACTTGAGATCTCTCTGTCAAATAAATAATAAAAAAAAAAAATCTTTAAAAAAAAAAAAAAAAAAAAAAGAAAAACAATTCCCTGAAATTTGCACAAGAACAGATACAAAATCTGAATGGTTTCATATCTATTTAAAAAATTGTTTTACTTTGTGAATTTCCTATATCACAATTCCAATAACTGTTCATGCCAAGCCTCAATATAACCCGTTAAACTTGGAAACCTCTTCACTCAGATCTCAATTCTCACTGCCTGTCATTATCTTCATGTCTTTGTGTATAATGTCAACTCTTTGACATCCATCCTTCACTGCATGATGGAACAAACCCCCATATCTAGTGAGGTTAAATCTCTGCACACTTCACGATTGCACCTGAGTGGCTCATCCAGTAATGACAAACCAGCCAGACTGCTGACCCATCTCACTTTAAACCACTAACCATGAGCCTTCACCAAAGCCTGGAAAACTTACCACATTTTCTCATCAGTTGAGTCTCCCCCTCTCCAGGGTATCAGTTTCAAAGCTGTGGCTCTATTTTCAAATATCCAGTACTTCTCCCTGCCCTCCTCACACTCAGCGGATGACCCCTTATTTTACTATGATGATAATAGCCTCAGCTTCTCCCACCTGATTTACCAACATTCTGCAGCTGCAGCTGTACTGGTTAAAACTGTCTTGTTACTGGTTAAAACTGCATTTTCGGGGCGCCTGGGTGGTTCAGTCCGTTGAGCATCCCCCTCTTGATTTTGGCTCAAATCATGATCCCAGGGTCGTGGGATCAAGCCCCAGACAGGACTCCTTGCTTAGTGGGGAGTCTGCTCAAGATTCTCTCCCTCACCCTCTGCTCCTCCTCCACCTCCCTCTCTAAAATAAATAAATCTTTGGGGGAAAAAAAAAAGCCTGCATCATCGTATGAGAACATCATAGTGTCCTAGGTCAAAATTCAAATCCTTGGGATGATGCTTAGAACACATGCACTTACAGAGGCATTCCTCAAAGTGTGGTAAACAGACCGGCAGCCTCAGCATTGGGAACGTGCTACAAATGCAAATTCCCAAAACTACTGAATTAGAAACTGCTGAGGTTGGGACCCAGCACTCAATGTTTATCAAGCCCTCCAGCTGATTCTGATATGCACTAAGGTTTGAGAACCATGAGTCTAAAATGTACTGATCTAATTATGTTGTTTTAACTCCTGCTCAAAACAGAGTAGTGTATAATAATTACTTTATTATTAAGGAAGGAAGGAAAGAGGACAGGAGCACATCTAAGCACATGCATTTTTTGCCATTAAGAAGTCTAAGGAAACTTTAAATTGCCTCTATGTTCTGACATTACTCTTCTAGGTAAAACTGAAGCCCAGTATGGGCAAATCAATTAACTTTCTCCCAAAATAGAGATCTAATCTCTACTGTTCTGTACTAATCTCCTAGGGCTGCCATTACAAATTACCACAGACTAAGTGGCCTAAAACAACAGAAATTCATTCTCTCATAGTTCTGGAGGTTAGAATCTGAAATCTAGGTTTGTCAGCTGGGTTGGTTACTTTGGGATATTCTTAGAATGTTACACCCCTGTCCCCCAGCTTCTGGGGGGTACTGGCAAGGCTTGATGTTCCTTGTTCCTTGATTCATAGATGTATCATTCGAATCTCTGTCTCCATCTTCTGAGGATTTCTTCCTCACTTGTCTATCTTTTTTTTAAAGATTTTTTTTAATTTATTTACTTGATAGAGAGAGGGAGCACAAGCAGGTAGAGCGACAGGCAGAGAGAGAGGGAGGAGCAGTTCTCCCCTGAGCCAAGAGCCCAATGCAGGTCTCAACCCCAGGACCCTGGGATCATAACCTGAGCCAAAGGCAATCACTTAACCAACTGAGCCACCCAGACACCCCTCACTTGTCTATCTTTGCTTCCAAATTTTCCTCTTGAAATTTTGCCATTTGAGACAATATGGACGGACCTTAAGGATATTATGCTAAGTGAAATAAGCTAGACAGAAAAACCAAATACCGTCTGATATCACTTATATGTGGAATCTAAAGAAACCTGAACTCATAGAAAGAGAAGATAACATGGCAGTTATCAGGAGCTGGGGCATGTGGTGAATGAGGAGATGTCGGCTATATGATACAGACTTCCAGGTATAAGATGAATAAGTTATAAGGATTTAATGAACAGCATGGTGATTATAGTTAATAATACTTTATACTTGAAAGTTAGCAAGAAAGTAGATCTTAAATGTTATTACCCCAAAAGGTAATTATGTGACACAATGGAGGTATTAGCGAACACTGTGGTGGAAATAATTTTGAAATATGTAAGTGTATCAAATCAGTACTTTGTATACTTTAAACTTACAAAATTTTGTATGTCAATTATATCTCAGTGAAGCTGAAAAAAACCCCAAAGCCTAAATTTTTCTTTTCTCATAAAGACACCTATAATTTGATAAGGGCCCACACTAATCCAGTATGATCTCATCTTAACTTGATTACATCTGCAAAGACCATATTTCTAAATAATGTCACATTCATAGGAACTATGGGTTAGGATTTGCACCTATCTTTTGGTGGAAAGGGGGAACACAGTTCAACCTAGTACACCTAGTACACCTTCCTTCCATCTTCCAGAGATCCCCTTGAAAGGGGAAAGTGAAATAAGGAATTAGTCTTATCCAATAAATAGAAATCCAAACTTCTCATACAATCTACTGGTAACCCTCTGTGAAGCGCTGACCCATGATACCCCAAAATGAGAACCCATGTCTGACACATCAGCTGGCCCCACTTGAGAAATGTGTGTCTTGCCTTCTTGCTCTTCACTGGCCATTTCCAGCACCTACACCACTTGCTGGACCAAGGATGCTGATTCCTGAAATCTGCCTCCACGACTGCCGCATCCCATAGGATCATCCCAATGTGAGATGCTTTATCTCATTCTGTATCTCTCAGGCCTCTCTCTAAGGATACAGTTTAATTCTAAACCTAAAGAGGAAATAAAATGATGTAAATTCATATTATGTCATTTTTATGCACAAAAACATCAGTGAGAGCAATGTGGTATAAATATGGTAGGGTGATCAATGATCCTTATTTTACTTCATAATGTGGCTAGGAATGCAAAGGACAGCAGCTCTTCCATTCTGTTCTCCGCTTGTTCTTGCATTATAAATTTTTTCAATCTATGCTTTGTTTTTGTTTGTTTGTTTGTTTGTTTGCAGAAATCTGTTAGAACCATTTGTCAATTTGGAAGTTTAGTGCCATTAAGACTAGACACTACAATCCATAAATCCACTTCCCTAGGTGCAAGTAAACTGTGAGACATTGTTAATTCCCTCTGTGTTGTGGAATTTCTGCCCTCCTTTCAGGATGTATTGGGAAATGTGCATTACATAGGATTGTCTCATGTACAATCAAGTGAAGAAGCCAGAATCAATCCATATATTTAATATTAGGGAAATAATATATTTTTGATAAGTATTATATAACTAGGTTAGATTAACATTCTGACATTTTCTTCATACTTTAATGGCTCATCTTACATATCCGTTTGGAGAGGACCATTTTTGGAGAAGCCAAATTCATTTGAAGGAAGCACAAAATATCAGGCTTTTTCTGTTCCTCCATGTCCTCCTCTCATCTCAGTGGCCCTCTGTTTGGTTTTGTCATCATTAGCACTTCCCATCTGACCACAGGCTTCTGGGCTTCTCAATTGCCTGTTCAACCATTCTTTTAAACATAACCTTCCATTTCACAGAGACATCCACTCTCACTCCTATATATCACCTCTTTCATCTATTCACCTCCTCCTTAGTGTGATACAAGACAGACAGCAAAGCACATCCATTAAATCTAGGATTCTAGAGCCAGAATGGGTATGTGATGTGGAGAGCTGCTTTACCTCTCTGTGCCTCAGTCTCTTCAACAGGGAAAATGGAGGTAAAACAGGAGCTGACAAAGTCTTCCTGGGAACAGTAAATAAAATAAGGTATGCAAGGTGTCATCGAGAAGGTTTATGGTTCTAACGGGTCAACCAACGCCATGAAATGTGACTGAGTGGTCAGGATGGATGGAGTCTGAGCATATCCGGTGATAGTATGTCATAGTAATGTACATGCGCATAACATAAATGGTAAATGTGTCATAGGTAAATGTGATATAAGTGTGTTAATGTATTGTGTCATAGTATTATCACCTTCACAATCATGCCTGTTGGTTTCCTGGTTGTCTATTCATCCCTCTCTGGGCTCTGTATCACCCTATCCTATCCAAATGTGGAAATCACAACCGAATGCCTACAGCTGGCTACTACCTGCTCTCCTTAGCATCCCAGCATTGTATTATTGATCTTTGGTACTTCTCTAAATCTTGACAATGTCTCTTCCCCTTTTTCCTACCACTGATTCTCCCAGCAGCACAACTGAGACCTCAATTTGGACATTGCCCGCAGTGTTAAAGATACTGAGGCACAGAAAAGAGGAAAAGAAATGCAGAGGGGTAGGATGGCATCATATGTGTCCTAAAGTCTACCCCCAGAACTGTCGCCGTAACCTATTGTTTTCAGAATCGGAATGTAGCATCATTGAAGAATTTGGTTCAGAAAATAATAAATGTTTGGTGAAAAACCAAAGTGTGGACTTGGAAATGTTTCTCCACTTCTGCCTAAATCAGGTCATCACTACCTTGATGTCGCATGCTTTAGTGTTATCCCCCACGAGATGCCTGGGATCTTGGGTCCACGTCACCTATCTATAGCTGGCCAAACACTCAGTAAGGACAACACTTCATTTTCCAATTTTTGGTGAATATGTTCACTCCAGGCTTGATTTGGAGTGCATGGTCTGGCTGAAATCACTTAAGCACATGTGGCTTAAGCTGTCACTTTGAGTGACACTTTCTCATATTTATGCTCCTGACATCTCTGCAACTAGAAGCTGCAAAAGTGGAACAAACGGAGCAGTAATGGCCAAAGAACACAGGAAAGTTTCTCCCTCGGCTACTCTCATTTCTCTAGTTTCCAGGCAGTGTTCCCCCCATTCATCTGCCTCAGGCTATTTCCCCGCCATTAGTCAAACCTTCTAAGTCAAGAAGCATTTCTGTGAAACCAGTCATTCTTTCCAAAATTCCAGAGATGAGCTAAAACAAATGAAAATCAAAACTGTACATAAAAGGCAATGGGTCTGATACCTCCAGGACACAAAATGTCAATCTTTGAAGCTTATGAAACTTTATATTTTATACTACTGGAAACTAAAATAGAATCCTGAGGATTTAAATTAGGCCTCTAGGATTCTATTAGAGGTTAATTATACTGGAAGTATCTAGGACATTTAATTTTATAAACTTTGAAGCTAGGAAAATATTCTTAGTACATAGAGTTTGGGGGGAAAACAAGGGGAAAAAGTGGTAATAAAAAGGAAATACTCTGTTTATGCCTTCTTTTGGATTATGTATAGAATTACATTTTGATAGTCTTCCCAGAATTTCAAAACCTTGGATGTATATATCAAAGGTACTCCATACATGCCTTCCTTTTTCCTTCTATTATTGCAGACACCCAAGTTCCCTCAAGCAGAGACTGAGCACCAGAATTTCCTGTCTGCAGCGTACATACCAAGTCAGCGTGGCCAGACCTGAATCAGGAATTGTCATGCTTTCTTAGCTCTTCATATTTTCTCAAATGTTCAGCAGACACAGCTCATTTGGAAGACAGCTCCACTTTATAAGACAATAGCTAAAGGCAAACCCATATTGTCCTTGCAAAATGTGAGTTACGGTATATAAGAACACTGAAATGGACAATTTCTGTCAGCCCATACAATATAAGCACCATTTTTATTCAGCTCCCAATAATTTCTTCCAAGTTCTCACTTTCTTCTTACCATTTTACACTCCAGGATTGTGTTGCACATGGTTTTAAAAGCCTAGCTATTGCTGAGCAAAGCAGGAATACTGTGCCTTGTGGACTGTTTATACCAAGCATGTTTACACATTTCAACATTATGTTAGCTTTTAAAACATGCAACATATTTAATACATTCTAAACTTGTTCTCTTAAGTGGATCAGAATGCCTGCAGTGGTTTGAATCACAGTAAGAAGTACCTAAAAAAAAAGGAGGAATGGACATAAATTTTACTCAAGCACCCCTTGTTATCACAAGCAAGAAAGGCCAACATGTTATTATTTCAGGTATTGCAAATGACAAAAGAAATCTTTTAAGATTTTTGATAGCAAATATAAAATGAAAAGTTATAAAACTCCTAGAAGATAACATAGGAGAAAACCTAGATGACCTTGGTATTGCAGTGACTTGTCAGATATAACACCGAAGGCACAATCCATGAAGGAAGAATTGATAAACTGGACTTCATTAAAAGGACAAATGAAAGTCAATGTAAAGAGAATGAGAAAACAAAACACACACGGGAAAAAAATATTTACTAAAGACCCAGCTGATAAAGGACTGCAGTGCAAAATATACAAAGAACTCAAAGTCAACCTTAAGAAAGGAAGCAATCTAATTAAAATATGGGCCAAAGATCTTGACAGACATCTCACCAAAGAAGAATACACAGACCGCAAATAAGCACATGAAGAGAGGATCCACATCATATGTCATCAGGAGAATGAAAATCAAAACAATGATGAGATACCGCTATATACCTATTAGAATGGCCAGGTTCTGGAGCACTGACAATGTGGTCATGTGGAGCCACAGGAACTCTCATTCATCAGTGGTGGGAGCGCAAAATAGCACAGCCACTTCAGAAGACAGTTTGGTGGTTTCTTACCAATGTGAACAGATCCTTATTACACAATCCAACAAGCATGCTCCTTGGTATTTACCCAAAGGAGTAGAAAATTCATATCTACACAAACATCTGCACATGGATGTTTGTATCAGCTTTATTCATAATTGCCAAAACTTGGAAGTAACCAACTTATCCTTCAGTAGGTAAATGGATAAACAAACTGGGGTCTATACAGACAATGGAATATGACTCAGCACTAAAAGAAATGAGTAATCAAGCTATGAAAAAACATGGAGGAATCCTAGTAAAAGAAGTCAATATGAAAAAACTACATATGCATGACTCCAAATATATGTCATTCTGAAAATGGTCAACTATGACAATTTAAAAAGTTTAGTGGTTCTCAGGGGTGGGGGAAATGGAAGGGATGAACAGGCAGAGCATGGAGGATTTTTAGGACAGTGAAAATACTCTGAATGATCCCATAATGATGGGTGCATGTCTAAACCCATGGAATGTACAATACCAAGAATGAATCCTAATGTAAACTATAGGCTTTGGGTGATTATAATGTGTCTGTGTGGGTTCATCAATTGTAGCAAATGTACCATTTCATGGGGCTGTGCATGTGGAGGCAGAGGGTAATATGAAAAATTTCTGTACTGTCCTCAATTTTGCTGTGAATCTAAAACTGCTCTTAAAAACACTACTCATTAGGGTGCCTAGGTGGCTCAGTTGGTTAAGTGGCTGCCTTCAGCTCAGGTCATGATCCCAGGGTCCTGGGATCGAGTCCCGCATCAGGCTCTCTGCTTAGCATGGAGCCTGCTTCCCGCCCCCCCTACTGTTCTTGTGCTCTTTATCTCTCTGTCAAATAAACAAATAAAATCTTAAAAAAAAAAACCCACTACTCATTAAAAATAAGAATGGCTTTTTTTTTAAAGGTAAAAAGCATAGGCGGAAAATGAGTGTCTCAACACAGTTCCTAAAAAATTCAAAGCAAGGAGTTTTGCTCCCATATCTTCAGCCTCCCTTCCTCTCATCAATATAAGGAACACATGAGGATTCTGATGCTCACAAATGAAGCAGACCTTAGGTTCTATATTTCTCACAAAGTTCTGGTAATGCTGCTGCTGTTGGTCTATGGACCATGCTTTGTAGAGCATGAGGGCAAAGGTGTGCTGGGTTTCTAAGGAATCACATTAGAATCATGATGAGTGGAGCACAGACACTTATTTTGGCCTCCTTTCTTGACCACTTGTTGCTGGGTGAGCTGAAGAAAAAAAATTACTAGAAGGAGGACCTGAGTTTAACTTAAGGATCTGCCCATTTGTGCTAGGACTAAAGAGAGAACTATAGGTAGAAATACAACTGGACATTGGGGAGGGTATGTGCTATGGTGAGTGCTGTGAAGTGTGTAAACCTGGCGATTCACAGACCTGTACCCCTGGGGATAAAAATATATTATATGTTTATAATAAATAAAATTAAATTAAATTTAAAAAAAAAGAAATACAACTGGAATGGATGTAAATCACAGGATTATGTCTACTCATTACCTAAACGACTTTGGCAAGCTACATAACTTCTGTAGAACTTCATTTATTTAGCTTTCAAATTAAGAGGTTGGACTTATAAAAGTCTTGACCACAGAGCAAAAGAAAGTCAACTGGGATAGGGTGTGAGGGCGGAGGGTGGGTGGTGAAGAGCTGAGGATGTGTCAAGATATGAGGGTATCAAGGAGGATTGGTTGAATGTGGAGAGCAGAGTATGACTGATCACAGCCAAAGCTTTAATATAAATGTCAAGTTCAGAGTATAAGACAGAGGTAGAAATGGGGTAGTAAAAAATGAAGTTTAAGAGCAGGATGTAGAGAAAACTGGTGTGTGCATACTTGCCTGAAGGGCACTGTGCTTGGAAAGCAGGACAAAAATGCCATCATCAGAAAAGCTAAGTTTGCTGTATAGTAAGGATCCCTGATTGAAGAACCGTCCCTGATTACAGAATCTGGGTTGTGTCTCCCACTTCATCCTTCCAGACCATCCCAGGAGATCTAGGAGGTTCCATTTGGGAAAACACTAGGAGTTCTTGGAAGGTAAAGAAGGAAGATTATTGATTGGAATGAAAACAGGGTTGAATGAGTTCCAGAAAGTGGGGTTGTCAAACTCATGGACAACAATCTGCAGAAGACAACTTCAAACAACCAACTAGAAGCAATATACAGAGAAGTTAAGATAAGAGGGGCTTCCTCAGAAAAGAAGACTGCTGGTCCACAGCAGAAGAATCTGGAACTGGCTCTCCCAGGCAGTTGGGGGGGGGGAGGGGTCATTCTGCAGAGAACCCCCGCTCCCGGGATCTGTGAGGAAGACAAGAAAGAACAAGCAGAAGACTCCTGGAAATGGAGATGGTGGTAGTGCCAGCAAAGCACCCCAGCCACCTCAGTAGAAAAGGGCCCCGGACAGACCCCATTGTTGAAAATGAGGAGCCGCTTAAGAATAGAATGGAAGTGGGGCACCTGGGAGTCTCAGTCATTAAGCATCTGCCTTTGGGTCAGATCACGATCTCCAGGTCCTGGGATCGAGCCCTGTGTCAGGCTCCCCACTCAGTGGAGGGTCTGTTTCTCCCTCTCCCTCTCTCTCTCAAAAAAGAAAGAAAGAAGAAAAGAAGGAAAGGAAGGAAGGAAGGAAGGAAGGAAGGAAGGAAGGAAGGAAGGAAGGAAAGAAAGAAAGAAAGAAAGAAAGAAAGAAAGAAAGAAAGAAAGAAAGAAAGAAAGAAAGGAAGGAAGAAAGAAAGGATAGAATAGAATGGAAGTTAAAGTGAAGATTCCTGAAGAATTAAAACCATGGTTTGTTCAGGACTGGGACTTAGTTACCAGACTAGAAGCAGCTGTTTCAACTCCCTGCTAAGGAAAATGCAGATGCCATTCTGGAAGAGTATGCAAATTACAAGAAGTTGCAGGGAAATGTTGGTAATAAGGAGTATATAGTTAATGAAGTTGTGGCAGGAATAAAAGAATATTTCAACATGATGTTGGGCACTCAGCTGCTCTACAAATTTGGGAGACCCCACTATGCAGAAATCCTCTTGGCTCGCCCTGATACGCCAATGTCTCAGGTTGAGGGAGCCCCACACCTACAGAGATTATTTGTAAAAATCGGAGCAATGTTGGCATATACGCCCCTTGATGAGAAGAGCCTTGCATTATTGTTGGGCTATTCGCATGATTTCCTAAAATACCTGGCAAAGAATGCTGCATCTCTGTTTACTGCCAGTCATTACAAAGTGGCTTTGGCCACCACAAAGTGCCTTGAGGGTCTACTGACCACTCACTGTTACGTCTGTATCTGTAAACACTCTTTTTATTATTAGTCTTTTCCTTGTAAAATTGATGTTCTTTAAAATTGTTAAATGTAGAACAGGGCTTGTGTTTCAGTTTGTTTTCTGTTTTGTCTTAAATAGAAAATGAGCTCCTTTTCTCATTTCAAAGTTGCTACCAATGTACGCAGTCATTAGATGAAGCAGCAGCATTCAGTAGAACATTTTAGTGCCTAGTGGACAATGTTGCTTGAATGCTGGTGATTCTATCCCTTTGATGCTACATAATTTTCTAGTATGTGTTAACACTACGTGACAAAATGTCCTGATTCCTAGTGCCAAAGTTTCAACTTAATGCATGTACCTGAAAAACCCATGCATTTGTGCTCTTTTTTTAAAAAAATGGGGTTTGAAGTGAAGCAGCCCATCCTCTACAAGTCCATCTGTGTTGTTTCTTAGGCATTCTATCTTTGCTCAAATTGTTGAAGGATGGTGCTTTGTGTCATGGTTTTTGTATTTGAGTCTAACACACATTCTAACAGGACAGAGGTAACGCGTTATTGGGTAGTGGCGGTTTTCTGGAGAAGTTGATATTTTAGGAATTGTATTTCAGATCTTAAATAAAAGTTGTTTGTAAATTTCAAAGCAAAAAAAAAAAGCAGGATGTAGAGTAGGACAAAGTACAAGATAGAAAAAAATGAGTCAAGGGAGAGTATTAAAGATGCATTCTATAAACCATGAACAGAGACTGGAGAGGCTGTTCTGTGCGAGATCATGACCTGAGCTGAAGTCAAGAGTCAGAGGTTTAACCAACTGTGCCACTCAGGGGCCCTGTGACTAATCTTTCAAATCCCTTCCAGATCTATAATTTTATAATCATTGCTTCCCTTTTTCTTCCTCCAGGCTTCTCCTTAGAATCATCTTGGACCATTTGGCTCCTGGTTTCCATCTTCAGAGAGCATTCTTAAACTCTGTGGAAACTTAGAAGGTTATTCTTGTAAGTCTTGTCTTTTATTGGCCTGATTTCTTATATTTATTATTTTTGTCTTTCAGCACACATTTCATTTCCCCCTACAGCTTATTGTATTAGGCCATGTTCTATTTTATTCTTTAACATTTCTTATTTCACTATCACGCCATTCTATCCTTTTGAGTTTCCACTGGAAGCAATTTAAGTGGTATATATAATAATATTTTTCAAAATTCTTGTCCTATTTTCTTTTCCATAATGAAAAAGTCACATTATAGGAGTTATCTATGTATTTCTGGTAGGTTGATTTTTTTTCTTACTTTAGCAATGTTATAATTAAGTCAATAAATTTGAGTCCACAGACTATTACTAGCTTGAGAACTCTTCTTTGATGATTAATGTTCAAAAAGCTATGTGGTAACTTTATATTTAATTACTGTTTTCAACTTTCTAAGAATCAGTGCTTTTGTTTTATGAACAATAAGCACATATTTAAACAATACTAAATATTTTCCTCAGAGAATCTTTAATAGAAATAGATATACCTTGTAAATACAAATACAGAAATATTTCCATATTTAAATGTTCTATTAAAACTACATCCTCAAATACTATCTCTGTGGGTGGATGTTTGCATTACTCAAAATTTTATCTATTTGTGTATTCTAACACTTGTAATTGACAAAACACCTCTAAAACTCCCCAACCAACCATTACTGCTAATGATATGATCAAGGGAGACATTTCAAACTATAAACAATATCTTAAAAACAATCCCGCTAGGAAGAAAAAAGATAAGCTTTACTTCCTTGTAACATATATTTTTTCTTTCAAAGAAAAATCCTCCTCCTATCAGCTTTCACAGAATGGACAAATATTTTTATTCAGCTGCTTGCAATCCCTTTCTGGTTCTCCACTCCAATTCTGTCTTAAATTTTAGACTCTGAAGCTATGTTACACACAGTTAAAAGCCTGATGAAAAAAACAGGAATATTGTGCTTTGTGGACCTGGGATCATCACATTCTCTCAAGGCCATATGCTTTGGAATCTCCTGGAAGCTTGTTAAGAAATAAAATACCTGGGCTCCTTTAGACTCACCAAATCAGAATTTCTGCTGATGGAACATACAAATCCATTTTTTTTTAACATTACTTCTGCTGATCCTTACAAGCACTAAAGGTCAGGATGCACTGTATGAGAGTAAAAAGTCCTAAAATAGCCATTTCCAAACGTCTTTTAAAAAGTCTTTAAAAGACTTACCTCTATTGGCTCTTCTCTTTGCTAAGCTATGAATGAGAGTTGATTAATGAAAAAAAAAAAAAGTCTTTCAGAACCAAAGGCCATTTCTACTTTATTTCATTTTTTTTTTTTTTAACTAGGCTTTGGTGGGCTGATGTCTCTACCCCAAAATATGTTCCACCTCAATGCTCCAAGTTACAAATGTATTAATTACCTGAATGGAGGACCCATTTACTATCTGACATTATCAGGTTAGCTTAGACTCATTTTTCATTAAGTCTACATCTTGGGCAGCTGGGCTCCCAGTAAGGCAGGTGGAAAAAGAACTTCTAGAGCAATCTTCTGTCTACTTTTTTTGTTTGTTTGTTTCTTCCAGGCTGCCTTCCCTTAGCTCTTTCTTTCCTCTTGTCCTGAAGAACAGAAGAATAGCTGTATCTATCCGTTCCTGCTTTTATTTCTCTTCATGCATTTCTCCACAGCCATCTCCATGGAAATATGCATGCTGCATAATGAGATATGTTATTTCTTATTTCAGACTGGTTTTTATCACAGAAGATAATACCTTTCAAGAGATGGTGAATATCTTTAGGTCTCTGACCATCTATTATTGTGCCAGTGCACACACACACACACACACACACAAAACTTAAGTTTGGAAAGCATTCACTCTCCTATATGTCAGAGTCCTAGGCGATTCTGATCTCCGGAAATTCTTAAGTATTACGGGAGTGTGGCTACATTTGCTTGCAGTGTACGTCCCCACCTATTTAAATTTTGCTGTTTCTTGAATCACTATATTTGTTTTTCAAAGCTCAGTGTATTTCTACAATACAAGTTAAATTATAACAAAACGCAAGTCTATACTTCTCTTGCTTATGGACTCTTTTCCAGGCCCCGAAGAGCACGTGATAAAGGAAAGAAAACCATGGACTAAATTTGAGTGACAAATCCGGGGCCACCACATTTAGCCAGGCCGGCCAAGCACACCCAACATTACAGAGAGGCCCTGAGTTGTCAGTCCAGTGGATGGAGGGGCATCCCTAACTCCACAACTTACACCCCATAATATACAACCGCACAACTGGCTGTCCCAGCAGTAGTCGATGTTTCACAGTGCAGTTGCATTTTGAAAGCATTTCATAAATTAGATGCTCAGTACAAATGAATTAAGACTTTGCCTTTGATAAATCTCAAAAATAAAGAGCTTACAATGGATATATATTATTTCTTCATTATGTTTTTTCTTCTAAAACTGCCACTGTATTTCCTGACATTTCAATTCAATATCTAGGCTCAATCAACAGATACGGAAATGTTTTAGATCCTGAGTCACCTAATGCCTAAGTGCTCTGAACAGGTGTCTACTAAGAAACATATAATCCATTTAGTGGAGATCTAGAATATGCATTTGTTTTCACAGATGGTGTTGGATTATTAAAGTGGAAATATGCCAAGAAATGTTTAGAGTACGTTTCCCTTTAAGCTGGACTTTGCATTATTTTTTGTTAAGTTTTTAATTTATTTGCCAGAGAGAGAGAGCTAGAGAGAGAGAGAGAGAGAGCATACATAAGCAGGGGGAGCAGCAGGCAGAGAGAGAAGCAGGTTCCCCACTGAGCAAGGAGCCCGATGTGGCGCTGGATCTCAGGACCCTGGGGTCATGACCTGAGCAGAAGGTAGACAGACACTTAACCGAATGAGCCATCCAGGCATCCCTGGACTTTGCATTATTTAAAGCTGTGATAATTTAACTAGGTTCTAATCCTCTCATAGTCCAGTCTGATCAAATCCATTATTTTCTGTACCTCCCAAATTTCAGTTTTCCTGCTACTGACTACCCCCCCACACACCCAACATCAAGGAAAAGTCTGGGTGAGAAAAACTTATGGTCCAGCTTCAAAGTGTTTCTTTGTAGCCATATCCTTTTCTTTTCAGAGGGCATGTAATGAATCCGAGTTAGGAAAAACAAATAAATGATGGTAAATCTACTATCGACTATTTGCATGGGGAAGTCATTAAGCTTCTCTTTATCTCAGGTTGGTCATCTGCTACATAAAGTAATAAATTCTTCAAACCACTAAATTTTTTAAGGGCAAACAAGTGTCAAGGTGGTTCAGGGTTGGTTTGTTTGTCAGGAAATACTATAAATCCAAAATATTATCACTGTTTACCTAATCGTACACAATATCTACCCTGGGTCTTAGAGCAGAAAGATTTGGAGTTAGTGAATTCAGCTCTGTCAGTTAGCTCTAGGACTTTGGGCAAATTACTCTTGTGTTCTTTTGGCTGCCTAGAAACTGAACTACTTTTGTATATCTGGAGAACTCCCCATCATATGCATTCATTGAACTATCTCCCACTATTAGAACCCGAAAAGACCAAAAACCCACTCCTCTATATGTCTCCCACTGCCAGCACCTAGAGTGTTGCCACAAAACCTAGCCTTCTACAAATAGAAGCTTCCATATGAGACTCTGAGCTTGGATTGAGTAAAGTAGGCAGAGAGAGTGGAATTCATTTTGTCAGCGGAAATTGCACTGGTGCTACTATTTTGGTGGGCACAGGAGCTCAAGGAGTTTCTATTTGGCTGTTCCTACTAAATGGTACTTCCTGTATTGATCAGGATGTTGCTGTGAGGATCCAGTTGGTTGTTCATGGTATCTATCTTAGCTTGATAGGGAAGAAGGGAGAAAATCCAGAGAATGGATTTAGGGTATGATGTTTTATATCAGAATTCCATTTGAAAACTCTCACTCAACAAGTGGACTCTGCGGTGTAGGGTCCCAGCAATTAGTTTTGGCCCAGCATTGGTGTCCATTAAGTACAAAAAGATCTGTAAATTTTTTCAGCTGCTCTAGAATATGGGGCAGACTAGAGGATGTGTTTACCTTAAGGACTTGTAGCCATATTCTACTGTCCACCCTCAAGCCAGTTAGGCTCCCCTCAGATGACACCGGATCTGTGAAATTTCAGTTAGCAAGTTACAGTGATTTTCCTCAGTCTTCTCCAGGCAAACCAATGTATCAGAAACAACTTTGAATTTACCCCTATGTTAAAGCTTCTAATGTGTGGAAACTTAATTGCCTAGAATAGATTAAAATCTCAAGTAAAGGCAAATGCTAAGTATCGCTTCACCAGAAAATGTTAAATCTGTCATTTTTATCACCAAACAATTCACATTGAGGTAAAAGCTGCATCAGGCCCATTTTATACTTGGAGAAACAAGTAGCAACCTGTAAGTATCTTTAGTGAATGCTATCCTTGAATTTGGAACTTGTGGTTCTTTCGTTAAAATATGCTAACTCTGTAAATAAAATCCCATATGTACCAATACTAAGAAGACATTTTTATTTCTTCCGTGTTAGAATATTTAATAAATGTCTGGTTTCAGAATTAACTAATTCCACTCCTTTCAAAAACGTACACTTTAAAAGGAAAATATTTAAAATGGATAACACTACATGTATAGTATGTATATACTTCATCCACAGATACCATTTTTTTAACCTAAAGTTTTTTTTAACCTAAAAAAATTACTTAAGAGGATTTAATAATCAGGGCTTATGATGAAATTCTGATAATTAAGATAATGGCTGGCATAGTAATAGAGACAAATTGACCAGTAGAGTAGATAGAGTTCAGAAGCTCCGAAAGAGAACGACCTCAGGGTGCAAATTTGGTATATGCAGAGGTGGGAGAAAAGGAGTGTTTAATAAATGGAACTGGGAAAAAGTTATCCATTTTGGGAAAAGATCAAACTTGATCCCTACCACATGCCATAAGAAGAAGAATGCTATTATTAGTATTATTAATAAAACAATTATATGGAATAAGGATTTAAAATGCAAAAACAAAAATATAAAAGTTCTAGAAGAAAATATAGGTGTACACTTAAGACCTTACACCTTAATTTACAAAAACCAAAAGCAAAGAAAAGTAAACTTTACTATATCAAAAGTAAGAAATTTTGTTCATCCAAAACACCTTAAGGAAAAGGGTGGAGGGATGGGAAAGTCTATAATGAAGGAGAAAACATTTGCACATTTGCAATAATAAAATATTGCTATAAAGAATATATCTCTGTGGCGCCTGGCTGGCTCAGTTGGTTAAGTGTCTGCCTTTGGCTCAGGTCATAATCCCAGGGTGCTGGGATCAAGTCCCATGTCAGGCTCCCTGTGCAGTGGGGAGCCTGCTTCTCCCTCTCCCCGTGTACTCCCCCTGCTTGTGCTCTCTCCCCCTATTTCTGTCAGATAAATAAATAAAATCTTTTTTTAAAGGAGGAACAGATCTTTGAATGCTCCTTTAAAAATCAATAAGAAAAGCAGGAACTGTATGGATAAAAGACAGACATTTAACTGAAGATAAAATGTATGTGGACAATAAATAAATGATAATCAATATGATTAATGATCAGGGAAAGGCAAATTAAGACCATAATGAGGTACCATTTTACGGCCATTAAATTTACACAACTTTAAAAATCTGACAATGTCAAGTGTCAGGAAGGATGTAGATTCCCAAAATCTCTTATACGTTACCATTGTAAAGGCATATTAGTGAAACCATTCTGGAAGATAGTTTGACATTGCCTCCAAAATTTGAACATTCCCATGTGCCATGACCAGCATTGTTATTCCCAGGTGCATATGCTAGAAAAGCTTATGTCTGTACAACAGAAGACATGGACAAGAACCTTCTAATAGCACTACTTATAATAGGGAGCTGAAAACAACCAAGATGTCCATCAATATAAACAAACTGGTATATTTCCACAGTGAAACATTACACAGAAATCATAATGTTACAACAATACAATTTGTGGCAGGCTGAAAAATAGCCCCCCAAAATATCTACATTTCCTTATGCCCAGAAGCTGTAACCATTCCCTTATAAGGCAATATGTGTGATTAAGTGTGATTAAGGATAAGAGCTTATCCTTATTAACTTGGTAGGCCCTAAGTGGAATCACGTCTCTTATTAAAGTGAGGCAGACTTTGGCTCAGGTCATGATTCCAGGGTCCTGGGATCGAGTTCCACCTGGGGCTCCCTGCTTTCCCTCTCTCGCTCTCCAAGCTTGTGTTCTCTCTCTCTCTGTCAAATAAATATTTAAATAAATAAATAAAGTGAGGTAGAAGGAATTATGAGACAGACACACACAGAACAGAAAACAGTGTGAAGACACAGCAGAGAGAGAGAGAGATTTGAAGTTGCTGGTGATGTGGCTACAAATGAAGGAATGCTGGCAGCCATGGAAGCTGAATGAGGCAAGAAACAGATTTCCCCCTCCAGAGGCCCCCACAGCCCTGCCAGCACCTTGACTAGTGCCAAGCGAAACTGATTTTGAACTTCTGACTTCCAGAATTGTGAGAAAATAAATTTTATGTCACCAAGTTTGTGGTAACTTCTTCAGTAGCCTCAAGAAACAAATATACAGTTCAATGATACATTCATAAATATGAATAAATAGAACATATTAGCTGAAGTAGAAAATTAAAATAAAAAGCCTAATTGTCCAATGTATAGTTTTGTAAACCAAATTATATTAACATAAAAGGATGTTAGGCAAAAATAATAAATCTAATCAAATGGGGGGAAATCTTCCTTAATTAAGACATCACTGTATTGGGACATCAGGGTGGCTCAGTCGATTAAATACCTGACTTTTGATATCAGCTCAGGTCTTAATCTCAGGGTCATGAGTTCAAACCCTGTGTTGAGTTCCATATTGGGCATGGAGCCTACTTTAGAAAAAAAGTGCATGTCTGGGTGGCTCAGTTGGTCTAAGTGTCTGACTCTTGGTTTCATCTCAGGTCATGGTCTCATGGGTCGTGAGATCGAGCCCCACATCAGGCTCTATACTCGGTGGGGAGTCTGCTTGAGATTCTTTCCATCTGCCCCTTACTCCCACTCACTGAGGCATGCATGGACACTCTTTCTCTTTCTCAAATAAATAAATATTAAAAAAAAAAAAGGCTATCACTGTATCAAGTACAAGGTACTTTCCTGGCAATCATCCTACTGTCTTATGATGCACGGAATTACAATAGAATAAAGCACCCTAATTACAGTAATTAGATACAAAATAAGGTGGAATGGTCATAGAATGGTGAGAATGACATTAGTTCTTTAGGATGTAAATAAATGAGACCCAGGAATGAGGTTGTTGAAACACAAACAGGAAGAATCAGCAATTCGAGAGACAGGAACGAGTAGAGTTACAGATAGCTTCCCAAAGGGATTTGGATTGAATCTGCAGTTAGCAAGCAGCTCATGACATAGCCTCATCCACTGTGCCGCTGTCATACATCCAACCCGATGGCTCTCAAACCTCTAGATAGAATCAGAATCACCTGGGAAGATGGTATAAACCCAGAGGCTAAGGCTTATTCTCTCCAGGGAGCAGGCTCTATGCTTTGATATCTCCAGGTATCCTGAAAAGCATCAACGTTTGAGAACCGCTGACTGAGAAAAACACACAGAGGGAAAACTATAATGTCACTGAGAGCAGTCCCCTCAGAATGAAACAGAAAATTTTATTCTTTTCCCTCATTGCTCATTCTTGTCTGTCCTCTGAGACTACTTACCTCTCTGTGTCCCTTCAATGAAATCTGAGCAGATTCCATGATGTTTCTGATCACTCTCAGAAAATAAAAAGTCCTCTGGTCACTTTTAGTCAGAAAACATTTAATTTCGGTACTTAAATGATCATTCTCAAGTAATGCTCAAGACTCTTAACTGCATTTAAAACTTCCTCCATCTCTAAGTTTTGGCAAGGATGTGGAGAAAAAGGAACCTGTGCACTGTTAGTGGTAATGTGAATTGGTGGGGCCACTGTGGAAAATGGTAAGGAGGTTCCTCAAAAAAGAAATATGACCCAGTGGTTCCCATACTGAGTATTTACCTCCTCAAGAAACCCCCCAAAATACTAAATTCAAAAAGTCATAGTCACCTCTGTTTATTGCAGCATTATTTACAATAGCCAAGATATGAAAGCAACCCAAGAGTCCATCGATAGATGAATGGATAGAGAGCACTCCCCTAAGAATGAGACGGAAGTTACACACACACACACACACACACACACACACACACACTGGAATAGTACTCAGCCATAAAAAAGAATGGGATATTGCCATTTGTAACAACATGGGTGGACCTAGAGGGTATTATGTTAAGTACAGTAAGTCAGACAGAGAAAGACAAATATTATATGATTTCTCCTACATGTGGAATCTAAGAAACAAACAAATAAACAAAAAGCAGAAACAAAGCCATAATACAGAGAACTGGTGATTACCAGAGAGAAGGGGGCAATGGGAAAAATGGATGAAGGGGAGTAGGAGATACAGGCTTCCAGTTATGCAATGGATAATTTGAGGTCATGAAAGGTACAGTATAGGGAATACAGTCAATGGCATTGTAATAGCATTCATTGTGTGGAGACAGATGGTAGCTATACTTGTGGTGAATATAGGTACAGACTTGTCCAATCACCATGTTGTCCACCTGAAACTAATGTAACATTGTGTGTCAACTATATGTCAATTATACATATATAGAAATAGATAAAGATATAGATATAGATATGCTAAATAAGACCCACAGTAATTGTTACGAACAACAACAACCCCTCACCACCCCTACTCAGGCTAAGGAATAGGAGGGCAGCCTGCAGTGCCCAGAAGGCTCCAGTTACCTCCTTTATCTCGCTGCCCTCTTCTCCATGGACAGGCTGGCTCCAGATCTTCTAGATTTCACAGAAGTGTTAGATAGCTGTAAAGTCCAAGACAGTTCTCATTGACAGGCACCAATATAATCTGGCACTGGTTTCCTCTGAGCTTGGCAGGGATTGAAAGCTGATTCTTCCTCATGGAGTATATTTGTAAGTTCTATGAAACAGTCACTGGCAACAGGATCCCCCACTGTTGCACTCTTAACACAAGTGAGGTCTCCTCTGCCTGGACATTCAGGACTTCATTCTGACTTTCTGAGGCTGATTCCATTTTCTCAAGTGTCTATCACCCCTGCAAGTTTGCCTCAGGTATGTGCATTCTGGCAATGCAGGCTGTCTCTAAGGCAGCAAGCCTTTCAGCTTTTCTAGCTGCAAACCGTGCCCCAGACTCCAGCACATAAGGCATAAGGGGCTTCCTTGAACCCCCTCTCATTCCACTTGAGGGGAGGTAGAAGGGACATTTCACATCACCGGAAATCAAATGATCTTTACTTAAAGAGATAGAACTAAAACAAACCTAGCATGGAAAGGCAGTGAATTAGTAGCATCAAGAAAAATGAGACAAGTATCCATATTAATTTGAATAAAGTAGACTAGAAACTAAATTTTTTAACATGGATTAAAGAGGTTCATTAAAATAATAAAAGATAAAACTTAACAAAATTTGTCAAAATACATGAAGGAAAATTCTTAGTATTGAGTGATAATTTGGCATAGGCACAGCTAAATACACATTGCTTAGCTCTTAACCAATTGTATAAAATATACATAATGAACTGGCGATTCACAGACCTGTATCCCTGGGGAAAAAAATATATGTTTATAAAAAATAAAATTAAAAAAAAAAGAAGATGTGACACAATAAAAAAATGCAAAAAAATATACATAATGAAGAATAATAAATTCAGAATTTTATATATAACAATTTTGTAAGCCTTTAAACAGAGAGTTAACTAGTACACATGACCCCTTAAATAAATCTCTATGTATTTTGCCAATTCCAAGTGTCCAAAATATGCTATCTTTACTTTGCAAAAGAGTAAAACTAGATATTTACAGAAGAAAAATTAAAGAAAAATCCCAAACATTTAACAACTCAAAAACAGTCTTTTATATATTAGACCAAAATATAAATCTAGAATTACAAACTTTTCAGGAATTAATGATGATGACTATGTTATATCCAAAATTTAAGGAAATAGCCAAAGTAACGCTCAAAGGTAATTTAAAAATTTTAGGTCATAATTTAAGGTAGCTTAAAATGAATTACTTGTCCTTTATAAATTTAAATTCAAATATTTGGAAAAAGTTCATGGACATCTAGGGGAATCCAAAAGAAAATATCAATGATTTTGAGTCCTTAGAATGCAATGCTGAGTAAGACAAAATCCCTACCTTTTTACTTATGAAAAAAATAATAGTGCCTGGTTCATTTGTGCTCAGCATTCTTCTATACATAAAATAGTGAACAAAGTGCAAAATAAAACAAAATAGCGAACTAGTGACCGTTCTGGTCCTCAAGAACTTCAAAGTCAGGAGGGAATAAAGTAAATATGTAATCTAAATATAGGCGATCAATTGTTCCCTGATGGTACAAGGGGCCAGAGAGCAGGCAGCTGGACAACCTACAGTCTGTAAGGTGACAGTGAAGGTATCCCAAGGGACAGAATGCATAACCCAAGTCCTGAGGGTAAATGGCATTAGGGAGGTGCGGATTGTCAGCACAGGAAGAAGCATGTGAAAGGAGAGAGAGGAGAATACGGCTGGAGAACTGCAAACATTTCAATATTGCTAGAGATTAAATGATTAAATGTATTCTCAGAGGGGCAGACTGTACCAACCACAGAAAGTCTCACAGGAAATGTTAAGGAATTTTAACATTACCTTGGGAAGTACTGAAGGATTCTAAGAAGGAGTGGAACATGAGATGTACATTTTATTTTTTTATTTATTACTTTTTTTTAGATTTTATTTATTCATTTGAAAGAGAGAGAGAAGAAGAGAAAGAGGGAACACAAGCAGGGGGAGAGGCAAAGGGAGAAACAGACTCCCTGTGAAGCTGGGAGCCCGATGCAGGGCTCATTCCCAGCACCTGGAGATCATAACATGAGCTAAAGGCAGACACTCAACCATCTGAGCCATCCAGGTGCCCTGAGATGTGCATTTTAGAACTGTGACCGGATGGGGTGTGACATGTTATCCCCTCCTTCCAGGGTGAGACCCCTGCCTCACTAGGAGCAGAAGGGGCTCACAAATCATAGATAGTAGAGTCACATGCATGCATGGCAAATGACACCAAGTAAAGAAATGAATACCCCAAATCCAAAAATGGTGTAGGGAGTCACAACCGAATACCAACAAATATTGACCGCTTAAAACACAGAAGAACCAAAAGGAGGGATAAAAGTAGAGTGGTCAGACTAAAGGGCTCAAAGGAAGAAGACAAAACACAAGAGAAGAATGGAGTTGCAATTCTATAAAATTAACAGACATTATAAACTCTTGGAACTAAAGAAAATTGGCAAAGCATCCACTGGTGAACTTAAGGAAAACCATTTCAGTGAAGCGCGGTACCATCACCCTCCTGGGTTTCCTTTAAGGTCAGCTGGTGAGCTACTTTTTAGAAGCTGGCCATTTGGTTCTATTATATAACTTTAAGGGCTCAATCCCAGCACCTGGAGATCATGACGTGGCTCAGTGGGTTAAAGCCTCTGCCTTTAGGGGCACCTGGGTGGCTCAGTGGGTTAAAGCTTCTGCCTTCAGCTCGGGTCATGATCCTAGGGTCCTGGATCTAGCCCCGCATCTCTGCTCTGCAGGGAGCCTCTTCCTCCTCTCTCTCTGCCTGCCTCTCCACCTACTTGTGATCTCTGTCTGTCAAATAAATAAATAAAATCTTAAAAAAAAAACCCAAAACATTTACTTTCTGAAACCCTGAGGAAATTACAAATCTATTGAAGAAGTCTATGGTCCTAATCAAAATTCCTTGAGTTTTGAGCAAGTCCGATTATGAATACCACATTAAATGCATCAAATGCCAAAACTAAGTGTGTTGATATACTCACAGATGAAATTAGGAATTGCAGAATTTCAGTAAAATCAGAGTTCTAGTATTACAGTTGCATATAATTAACCATTCAATTATTTATTCACTTACTTAATCAATCATACACAAAATATGTATTGAGCACCTACTATGAACTAGGTCCTGTTTCAGGTTCAGGGAATAGTGTGAATAAAACAGACAAAATCTTGCTCTCAGTGAACATCCTCATGTTGCTTTATATAAGAGCTCAGTCCATGAAATTAGAAAAATTCATTATGCATGACATTTTGCCTCTTTTGAAGAGAAGGCATGGGTACTTTGAAAGCTTTCGAGATTAGTTTGTGATATATTTTTTCACTTCTTCCCAAATGCATTTAAAATATTTATCAACTCTCTCTGACCAAAATAAAAGGAATATTGCTTCTTTCTCAAAAGCAAAGAAAAAGGGCCTGTAATATAATTTACTTTATTGCTCATGAGAATGAATTCTAATAACAGCACAGGATGTTGTTTTAAAAACCATTTTGAAGAAATTATAATTTCAAATTTGAAATCTGTCAGCCAAACCCTTGATTCATCAGTCACCTGCATATTTGGAGGTTCATTAATCTCCAGATGTGTCTTAATTACACCAGTAATGTAAGATGAAGTACACGTCAAGCTATGTTTTGCAACTTTCAGAGCTCACCTCTAATGCCTTTGTTCTGCTTACACATATTCAAGAATTGTTTATCTTTTTGCATATTCATGAGTGGTATCATATAAAGACATGAGAGAATTGAGAGCTTTTCACAACTTTCTTACTTATTCACAGAACATTATCACTTATAAATTCTAACAGGCATAATGGTAAATGCATAAATTTCTGTTTGCTTCTTCAAATTCCACAGGTACTTGGTTAAATTTCCCCATAATTTTGATTTTGTAGCAGGTGAGGCCAAATATTTTATTGTGACTTAACTGCAGAAAAGTTTTTTAGGCCTGTATGTAAGTTGCTCCCAGTTAGTTTTCCTACTTTGATGAAATGTAACCATTTCTTTCCAACTAGGATATATTTTGACATTTTTAGCGGGTCCCCCCTACATTTAGGTTGTTCTTTCCGTGTGCAGTTTTTTCATAATGTATTATTGAGTAAGCTGAAAAAAAACTGATCTCATCTACTGTGTTTGATGATATCCTTGTGTTTTTTCTCACTTAGTAATGAAGGTGTTCCCTTTTATACGAACCTCAGCATCCGTATGGTGAAATACATGCACAAAATTATACAGGAGGCTCATCTTCATTTTCCAACCAAGATCTTGTACATTAAAGATCAGATCCTAAAAACGCTGCTTTTTTTTTCAAATTCCAATGATTTACAACTGTTGCTTTTTGCTGGAGAGCATTTTAATTTAGGGTAGTTAATGTTACTTGAATTGCTACATCATTAAACTACAGGTTTCCAAGCAGAAGGAAGCCTTGCACTAGAGATATCAAGTCTATAAAACAATAAATAAAGAGAACCAAACCATCAAGTTTTAAAAGTTGATATCAGAAATAAACTGCTATGAAATAATTCTTTACAATGTGTGAATGAAGAGCCAACCACCAAAAAGTGAAAATAACATCTAAATGAGAGACAATTTATATTCTGTTGGATGATGGGATTAAATAACATGAAGACTAAAAATATACCTATATATAAAAAGTTTGGTTCCCAAAATAATTGTGAAATATTTACACCAGCTCTAAGGGAATGGCTGGAATATAAACAAATTACCTTATTAGAAAGAGGTTCAAAGAGCACTTTATTGTCGCAATTAATTTACTTTCTGGGGGCGCCTGGGTGGCTCAATGGGTTAAAGTCTCTGCCTTCAGCTCAGGTTATGATCCTGGGATCAAGTCCCGCATCAGGCTCTCTGCTCTGCAGGGAGCCTCTTCCTGCTCTCTCCCTGCCTGCTCTCTGCCTACTTGTGAACTCTGTCAAATAAATAAATAAAAATCTTAAAAAAAAAATTTACTTTCTGAAACTCTGAGGAAATTACAAATCTATTAAAGAAGTCTATGGTCCTTCATAAGTCAAAACCAGAAATTATATTACTTTTCATAATTATCAATAGTAACAAAACCATTGAAGACATTCAAATAGAAAGATATGCTTTTAGTTTGGATTCACCTGAACATAAGTACAACTCAGAGAAATTGTACTTTTTTTAAGCAAGACAACATGGAAGTGAAAGTTAAATATTAAATTTCCATTTCCATTTAACATTTTAAGACTGGCGACATTAGCATGGTAAATGTCATTCCTTGATATCACATGCAATAACAATATGACCAGAAACTCATTATTCTATAAATGCAAAATGTTAAAATTCTACTGACTTTATTTAAGGTTTTCATTATTTAAATTTTATTTATTTATTTATTTATTTATTTATTATTTTTCTTTTTAGCACAGCTGTGTGCACAAGGCAGTACAGAAAGGCAGTATGGTATTATAATTAAGAGAGGTTAGGTAGCTGTCCTGAGTTCAAATGTGGGTTCCATGCCACCTGAATAACCTTGAGCAAATCTGCTTACTTGCATTTGTCTCAATTTCTAAAATGAGAAGAACAATATTTACTTCATAAGATAAGCAGCTTGAAGGAATAGCTTGCAATGCTTAGAGTCTCAAATGAGAAGTGGGCACAAAAGTCCAATTCTGGTCTCATTTACTCTCATTTACTTACTCTTTTTTTGTCTTTCAGCAGCAGCCCAAGCAAGACAAAAATCAGAACATACGACTGGCTGAATTTCAACGTCTTCCTTCTCTTCATCCACCAGTGTTCTCCATCCACTGAAAGGAAACTTAAGGAATTTGAAAAATCTTATTTTCCATGTCAGAAGCTATTACATCATCCTCCTTGCAATAACATGTCTTAATCTTCTCCAGGTTTGATGAATTCTTGGGCCAACTAGAATAAATGTCATATACTTGAAAAACTAGAAAAGAATGAGTATTTAAATTTTCAAGACATCACCTCCTTCACAATAGTAAAAAAAGGGAAAGTTGAGCGATTGAGCTAAAGGACAGGAGGTAATACTTCTAGGCTTCTGAAAGGATACCCATCAAAATAATGGTTAAAAAATTATGTTATCTGGACCAAAGTCCTTGCCAAGCTGACCTTGGCAGACACAGTGAATCTGTCCATTCTAGACCTGCCAGTCTCAGCCGCATACTTTGCTTTAATAGTTTGGATGCCTCTGTTTCTCCTCTAACCACAGTGGAGGAAGGGCTGAGAAATCAATAGAGAAGCAGTTTAACAATTAGTGAGATTCCCCAGGATGTGCCTATGAGGATTTCCTTCAATTCTTCACAGTTTCCTCCCAATATCCTGGAAGAATGTCTACAAATAAGTCACTTAAAAAAAAACTTTTAAATTAATTCCACATTAGGTTCTGTATTACAGTGAGCTTTACTACTATTCATGGAGAAATGACATCCAGCTACAAAACAACAGCCTCATTGATTTAACCTCAGATGGCCTTATATGATGGATAGGAGACTCGTTTATATCAATACTTCCATATTCTGTTTGAGGATTATCAAAGATTTATGAATTCACTTTTGAAAACGTCGATCCCTAACTGCACTTTTTAAATACCTTCTAAAAAATCAGTCACCTCATTTTCAATTAACTAAACCAATTAAACCATACAAAGCTGTTCATCTTGGTCATATCTCAGTAGTTAACACACTTCGAGGAGCTGATTTTTGGCTTCTGTGTGTCTTCTGTTATATCCAGAATATTGAGCTCTACCTTGTTGCTCTATATACCAATTCTGATATTTAAATATAGAGGTATATACATTACATTTTTAAATGTATTTTAAAATTTAATTTTTTTAAAATATTTTATTTATTTATTTGACAGAGATCACAAGTATGCAGAGAGGCAGGCAGAGAGAGAGGAAGGGAAGCAGGCTCCCTGTTGAGCAGAGAACCTGATGTGGGGCTCGATCCCAGGGATCATGACCTGAGCTGAAGGCAGAGGCTTTAACCCACTGAGCCACCCAGGGGCCTCTAAAATTTAAATTTAAATAGTGAAGTCAAACTCTTAAAAATTTGATATTACATCACAGTAAAATGTTCATTTGACCAATGGAACAGTTCCACTATGACACTAAGAGCGTTTAGCATCTTAGCAAATCATATCTTGTAAGGAATGCTAATATTGTCTTCAAGCTTCCTGGAATGCATAGGGCTTTTGCCTCCCTTTACAGATGCAAGTGATAGCTTGTTAGGTATTATTCTTAGAGGAGTGATTTTTCTTGGCTTATTTCTTTGATCCCAGTTTTTGAGAGATAAACAGGCATACTTACTCTCACATACACGGAGCCATATCTTCACCAGATCACAATGCCTAGGTAAGACCTGTATATGTGTCAGTGTATTACATCTCACCTAAAGAACCAGATACCACCACCCCCACACACACACCTCAGTGTACTTCTGTGGGAATAAAAGTAAAGTGAGATGGCAAAGGTCGCCTCAAACAGGACAGAGCAGCATAACTGAAGGCTGGATGAGCAGTGAAAGGAGCAATAACCTAAATTATCTCAACAATAATAACCTTTACTTCTAGCTATCTGACTCAGTAGCAATTTGTTGTCGTACCAGGTAAGAAAGCAAAATTAACCCAGGTGATGCCCTGGAGCCAGCAGAGGGTATAATGAGAACACATAGGAGAGCAAGGATTCATACCAACTAGAAGGATGAGCTTAAAGAAGTCTTTCCCGGAAGAGCTGATGCTTTGAAAGGCACAGGACTGAGCTGCACAGTGAAGATGTTGGGAGAAAGGCATCTCAGAAGGTGCTAGGCTATTTTGAGCATTCATGAGGTGACACCAGAAACACTTACCCCTAGTGCTTGATGCATTATGCTAATTCTTGCTCTCTTTAGCTTGACAAGGAAGAGTTTGCCTTTGATCAATGTGGTGCCAACCCCATTCTTAGTGCTCAAAAGGAGAGCCCATGGAGTTATGGTAAAGCCTGGTCAGGGCCAGCTTCAAGAGCAGACAATCTGTGGAGATGCACCCAGCCCCACACTCAGAAGGGGCCTGAGCTTGGTTTAACGTTTTGCTGTCATGGCCTTGAAATTCTCAGTACTTCTGAGCAAAGTACCCTGCATTCTTATTTCACCCTGAGCCCCACAAGTTATGTAGCTAGTCCTGGATATGGCACCAGAAAATCCAGATTTATGTTGATCAGACTGATTCACATCCTGGTTTTCTTACTTCCCAGCTTCACGAATCTCTTAAGTTTCTTTTTCTACAGCTTCAAAAATGGCAAGATCACCAAAATCTATTCATTTGAGAGGATCAAATGAATTGTGATGGTAAAACTAATGTTTGTTTTATAAGGTATTGTAGAAATGGAAAGGACAGCAATCACTTAGCTACTGGGACCTTTGTGTTATAGAAGTTACTATTCAGAATGATTTTAAATATCTAGAAATTAGTGCATGCCCACCATTCTTTCTTCTCTTGGCTTTTCTTTCTGTTTCTCCCTCTCCTTTCCTTTGTAACTGATTTCATACTATGTGTCCAATACTGCACTTAATGCTGCAAATGCAGGTCCAACAAGACAGAGGTCCTTCCCTCAAGGGGTGTGTACTCACCTAGAAAAAACAGAAACAGAAACTGATAATGACGGTGAATGGGATGGGTACATGATAGAGGAAGCACGTGGTGCAATGAGAACAGACCCTTGGATGTGGGGAGGTAATGTAGGCAAAGCTGGTACAGGGAAGTCCCAACCAAGAGTGTTGATGCATTAATAGAGGGGCAGGATTTAGATGAAGGGGGGAGGTCTTATGTGGAAAGTGTTTAAGGAAAAAGAGAAAGTGGATGTGCAGTCATAAAGGCTTAAAACTCATGCTGATTATGAAGAGTACAAGTCCTTTTACAAATGGTGCCAATGATGCACATAGAAAAGGGAAGGATGGTGAGCAAACTAGGAAAAGCCCAAATCCAAAGATATTAAAGGGTAAACCACATTTTAGCTTCATCCTGAACTTTCCTTGAGAACTATAAGAAGATAAAGAAAGTACAGAAAGGATTGGGTGAGATACATGCTTTAGAAAGATATGTAGAGGGTTGGAGGCAAGACGGTGGAAGAGTAGCAGACTGAGAAGACATCAGGTCGCAGGAATTCAGCTAGATAGTTATCAAACCATTCTGAACACCTACAAACCCAACAGGAGATCAAAGAGAAGAAGAGCAGCAATTCTAGGAACAGAAAATCAACCACTTTCTGAAAGGTAGGATGTGCAGAGAAGTGAATCTGAAGCAACAGGACGATAGACCACAGGGGGAGGAGCTGGTCCTGATAAGCGATGGAGCAACACAGCACAAAATCTGAACTTTTAGAAGTCTGTTTCACTAAGGGACATTGATCCAGAGACTAAGCGGGGGTAGAGCCCTCATGGGGACAGTGTGGTCTCAGGACCCATGGGGTCAGAGAAAGACCAGGGGTGTCCAAGTATGGCAGAGCTCCCAGGTATAAGAGCAGGGAGGCTGCCAGCAGAGACGGAGCCGAGGAGTGAACTCTCAGCTCTGGGTTACCTTAAACCATGATCTGAGACAGAGTCGGGCTACTGCTCTTTGAGCAGGGACCCCACAAGTGGCAGATCCAGAGGACTCACCTTTCTTCTCCAGGAGGCATGCAGGTATCTGCTGGGTTTAGAGACTCCAAACTGGGCTGTGCACCAGAGATAGAAACACTCGGTCACAGGCCAGGTGACCACAGAGTGCAGCCAGACTCAAGGAAACAGGAGGGATTGACTGCTTTTCCCTGAGGGTGCATGGAGGAGTGGGGCCCCGAGCTCTCAGCTCCTCAGGGCTGGAGATTGGGAGGCTGCCATTTTCATTCCCATCCTCCAGAGGTCTACGGAAAGCGTTCAGGGAACAAAAGCTCTCAAAAGCGAACCCGAGCAGATTACTTAGCCCAGCCGCTGGCAAGGGCTGCGCAATTCCGCCTTGGGCAAAGACACTTGAGAGTCACTACAACAGGCCCCTCCCCCAGAAGATCAGCAAGAATGTCCAGCCAAGACCAAGCTTACTGATTAAGGAAAAGAGTGGAACTTCAGAGCTGGGAAAAGCAATGCATGGAATTTATGGCTTTCTCCCATGATCCGTTAGTCTTGCAAAGTTAAATTAATGTATTTTAATTTTATTTTTTTCTTATTCTATTTTTTTAACTTTTCCTCTTTCCTTTTTTAACATATTTAACTATTTTGTCTTAATAATACCTTTCTGATAAAAAAATCTTTTTAAACCTTCACTATTATAATCATAATTTATCCTTCATTGTATTTAACCTTATTTTTTGTAAACATATAGGTTTTTTTTTTTTTTCCTAAAAATTTTGGGATACAATTTCTTCTAATAGATCAAAATATACCCTACATCTAGCACAGGGCTTTGTTCTAGTCTCCAGCCTGAGCACATTCTCTCCACTTTTTTTTTTTCTTTCTTTTTCCAACCAACTTATCAATTCCTTTTTTAGAATTTTTTTTTTTAAAATTTCATCTTTACAGTTATATTCCATCCCTTCATCATGTTTACCCTTATTTTTGTGTATATACATAAGTTTCTCTTTCTTTAAAATTTTGGGAGGTAGTTTCTTCTAAGGGACCAAAATACACCCAAAAATCAAGTGTGTGGCTCTGTTCTACTCACCAGTCTAATTAATATATTTTACCCCCTTTCTTCTCCCCCTGATTTGGGGTCTCTTCTGACTTGGGTGGTGTACATTTTTCTGGGGTCTTTGCCACCCTTTTAGTATTTTATTCTCTCATTCATATATTCTTATCTAGATAAAATGACAAGGCAGAAAAACTCACCACAAAAAAAAGAACAAGAGGCAGTACCGATGGCTAAGGACCTAATCAATATGGACATTGGTAATATGTCAGATCGAGAGTTCAGAATGATGATTCTCAAGGTGATAGCTGGGCTCGAAAAAGTCATGGAAGATATTAGAGAAATCCTGTCTGGAGAAACAAAAGCCCTTTCTGGAGAAATAAAAGAACTAAAATCTAACCAAGCTGAATTTTTTTAAAAAAGCGATTAACGAGGTGCAATAAAAAATGGAAGCTCTTACTGCTACGATAAATGAGGGAGAAGAGAGAATTTGTGATATAGAAGACCAAATGATGGAGAATAAAGAAGCTGAGCAAAAGAGAGACAAACAACTACTGAACCACAAGGGGAGAATTCAAGAGATAAGTGATACCATAAGACGAAACAACATTAGAATAATTGGGATTCCAGAAGAAGAAGAAAGGGGGGGCAGGCAGAAGGTATACTGGAACAAGTTATAGTAGAGAATTTCCCTAATATGGCAAAGGGAACAAGCATCAAAATCCAGGAGGCACAGAGAGTCCCCCTCAGAATCAATAAAAATAGGTCCACACCCCATCATCTAATAGTAAAATTTATAAGTCTTAGTGACAAAGACAAAATCCTGAAAGCAGCTTGGACAAGAAGTCTATAACATACAATGGTAAAAATATTCGATTGGCAGCAGATTTATCCATAGAGACCTGGCAGGCCAGAAAGAACTGTGATATATTCAGAGCACTAAATGAGAAAAATATGCAGCCAAGGATACTATATCCAGATAGGTTGTCATTGAAAATAGAAGGAGAGATAAAAAGCTTCCAGCACAAACAAAAACTAAAAGAATTTGCAAACACTAAACCAGCCCTACAGGAAATATTGAAAGGGGTCGTCTGAAGCAAAGAGAAAGCTTAAAAGTAGTAGACCAGAAAGGTACAGAGACAATATACAGTAACTGTCACCTTATAGGAAATAAAATGGCACTAAATTAATATCTTTCAATAGTTACCCTGAATGTTAATGGGCTAAAAGTCCCAAACCAAAGACATAGGGTATCAGAATGGATAAAAAAAGAAAATAAATGGATAAAATAAATGGATAAATGGATAAAAAAATTAAAAAATGGATTAAAAACCAAAATATGCTGTCCACATGAAACTCATCTTAGACCCAAAGACACCTCCAGATTTTAAGTGAAGGTGTGGAAAACAATTTACCATGCTAATGGACATCGAAAGAAAACTGGGGTGACAATCCTTCAATCAGATCAATTAGATTTTAAGCCAAAGATTATAATAAAAAATGAGGAAAGACACTATATCATACTCAAAGGGTCTGTCCAACAAGAAGATCTAATAATTTTAAATATCTATTCCCCTAACATGGGAACAGCCAATAATATACACCAATTAAAAACAAAATCAAAGAAACACATCAGCAATAATATAATAATAGTAGGGGACTTTAACACCCCCTCACTGAAATGGATCATCCATTTCTCAGATCATCCAAGCAAAAGATCAGCAAGGAAATAAAGACCTTAAATGACCAGATGGACCAGATGGACCAGATGACCATATCAGATATATTCAGAACATTCCATCCCAAACCAACAGAATACACATTCTTCTCTAGTGCACATGGAAGTACGCAGATCTATTCTGCAGAATAGATCACATTCTGGTCACAAATCAGGTCTCAACTGGTACCAAAAGATTGGGATCATTCCCTGCATATTTTCAGATCACAATGTTCTGAAGCTAGAACTCAATCACAAGAGGAAAGTTGGAAAGAACTCAAATACATGGAGGCTAAAGAGCATACTACTAAAGAATGAATGGGTCAAGCAGGAAATTGAAGATGAATTGAAAAAATTCATGGAAACAAATGATAATGAAAACACAACTGTTCAAAATCAGTGGAACATAGCAAAGGCAGTCCTGAGAGGAAAGTATACAGCAATACAAGCCTTTCTCAAGAAACAAGAAAGGTCTCAAATACACAACGTAACCTTACACCTAAAGGAGCTGGAGAAAGAACAGCAAAGAAAGCCTAAACCCAGCAGGAGAAGAGAAATAACAAAGATCAGAGCAGAAATCAGTGAAATAGAAACCAAAAAACCAGTAGAACAAATCAACAATACTAGGAGCTGGTTCTTTGAAAGAATTAATAAGATTGATAAACCCATGGCCAGACTTACAAAAAGAAAAGAGAAAGGACCCAAATTAATAAAATCATGAATGAAAGAGGAGAAATCACATCCAATACCAAAGAAATACAAACAATTATAAGAACATATTATGAGCAACTATACACCAGCAAATTTGACAATCTGGAAGAAATGGAGGCATTCCTAAAGACGTATAAACTACCACAACTGGACTGGGAAGAAATAGAAAACCTGAACAGACCCATAACCAGTAAAGAGATTGAAGCAGTCATCAAAAATCTCCCAACAAAGAGCCTAGGGCCAGATGGATTTCTAGGGGGAATTCTACCAAACATTTAAAGAAGAATTAATACCTATTCTCCTGAAACTGTTTCAAAAAATAGAAATGGAAGGAAAACTTCCAAACTCATTTTATGAGGCCAGCATTACCTTGATCCCAAAACCAGACAAAGACTCCATCAAAAAAGAGAATTGCAGACCAATATCCCGATGAACACAGATGCGAAAATTCTCACCAAAATACAAGCCAATAGGATCCAACAGTTCATTAAAAGGATCATTCACCACGACCAAGAGGGATTTATGCCTGGGCTGCAAGGTTGGTTCAACATCCACAAATCAATCAATGTGATACAATACATTAATAAAAGAAAGAACAAGAACCATATGATACTCTCAGTAGATGGTGAAAAAACGTTTGACAAAGTACAGCATCCGTTCTTAATCAAAACTCTTCAAAGTGTAGGGATAGAGGGTATGTACCTCAATTTCATCAAAGCAATCTCTGAAAAACCCACAGCAAATATCATTCTCAATGGGGAAAAACTGAGAGCTTTTCTGCTAAGGCCAGGAACACTGCAGGGATGTCCATGATCACCACTGCTATTCAACATAGTACTAGAAGTCCTAGCCTCAGCAATCAGAAAACAAAAAGAAATTAAAAGCAACTGAATTGGCAAAGAAGAAGTCCAACTCTCACTCTTTGCAGATGATATGATCCTTTATGTGGAAAACCCAAAACACTCCACTCTAAAACTGCTAGAATTCATATAGGAATTCAGTAAAGTGTCAGGATATAAAATCAATGTCGAGTAGTCAGTTGCATTTTTATACACCAACAACAACCAAAAATTTCTATACCTCGACAACAGAAGAAAGAGAATTAAGAACTCAATCCCATTTACAGTGGCACCCAAAACCATAAGATACCTAAGAATAAACCTAACCAAAGAGGCAAAGAATCTGTATTTAGAAAACTATACACAAAGAAATGGGAAAATGTTCCATGCTCATGGATTAGAAGAACAAATATTGTGAAAATGTCTATGCTACCTAAAGCAATCTACACATTTAATCAATCCCTATCAAAATACCATCAATTTTTTCCAGAGATGGAACAAATAATCCTAAAATTTATATGGAACTAGAAAGGGCCCCAAATAGCCAGAGGAATGTTGAAAAAGAAAGCCAAATTTGGTGGCATCACAATTCCAGACTTCAAGCTCTATTACAAAGCTGTCATCATCAAGACAATATGGTACTGGCACAAAAACAGACACATTGATCCATGGAACAGAATAGAGAGCCCAGAAATGGACCCTCAACTCTATGGTCAACTCATCTTTGACAAAGCAAGAAAGAATGTCCAATGGAAAAAAGACAGTCTCTTCAACAAATGGTGTTGGGAAATGCAGAAGAATGAAACAGCTGCATGCAGAAGAATGAAAGTGGACCATTTCCTTACACCAGAAACAAAAATAGACTCAAAATGGATGAAGGACCTCAATGTGAGAAAGGAATCCATCAAAATCTTTGAGGAGAACACAGGCAGCAACCTCTTCGACCTCAGCCACAGCAACTTCTTCCTAGGAACATCGCCAAAGGCAAGGGAAACAAAAGCAAAAATGAACTATGGGGACTTCATCAAGATCAAAAGCTTTTGCACAACAAAGGAAATAGTCAACAAAACCAAAAGTCAACTGACAGAATGGGAGAAGATATTTGCAAACGACATATCAGATAAAGGGCTAGTATCCAAAATCTATAAAGAACTAATCAAACTCAAAACCCAAAGAAGAAATAATCCAATCAAGAAATGGGGGGAGGACATGAACAGACATTTCTGCAAAGAAGACAGGCAGATGGCTAACAGACACATGAAAAAGTGCTCCACGTCACTTGGTATCAGGGAAATACAAATCAAAACCACAATGAGATACCACTTCACACCAGTCAGAATGGCTAAAATTAACAAGTAAGGAAACAACAGATGTTAGAGAGGTGTGGGGAAAAGGGAATCCTCTTACACTGTCGGTGGGAATGCAAGCTGGTGAAACTACTCTGGAAAACAGCATGGAGGTTCCTCAAAAATTTGAAAGTAGAGCTACCCTACAACTCAGGAATCACAGTACTGGGTATTTATCTTAAAGATACAAACGTAGTGATCTGAAGGGGCACATGCACCCGACTGTTTATAGCAGCAATGTCCACAATAGCCAAGCTATGGAAAGAACCTAGATGTCCTTCAACAGATGAATGGATAAAGATGTGGTGTATATATACAATGGAATACTATGCAGCCATCGAAAGAAATGAAATCTTGCCATTTACAATGATGTGAATGGAACTAGAGGGTATTATGCTGAGCGAAATAAGTTAATCAGAGAAAGACAAATATCATATGATCTCCCTGATATAATGAATTTGAGAGGGAGAGTAGGGGGGTTGGGGGGTAGGGAAGGAAGAAAATGAAACAAGATGGGATTGGGAGGGAGACAAGCCGTAAGAGACTCTTAATCTCACAAAACAAACTGAGGCTTGCTGGGGGGGAAGGGTTTATGGAGAGGGTGGTTGGGTTATGGACATTGGTGAGGGTGTGTGACATGGTGAATACTGTGAAGTGTGTAAGCCTGATGATTCTCAGACCTCTACCCCTGGGACAAATAATATGTTAATAAAATAATTAATTTAAAAAAGAAGTACTATTATTTTGAACTTAAGTAATTCAAATGCATGATCATTTGTTAAGAGTTTTATTTATGAAAAGTATTTTAATTGTGAATAATCTCTCAGCAAGTAAAAAAAAAAAAAAAGATGTGTAGAACTGAATGATCATAAAACCTGAAGGGTAGACAGTTTCTTGAGTAGCTCCTATCTTGTATCTTGAGCAAAGGTAAGAAGTATATGTGGAAACACAGCTGACTATACTGATGTTTTCAAGGGGGAACTCAGAGCAAGCTTGGGCCCTTAAGAAATGTTTTATGGGGAACTGTTACAGAGAAAGTACTCTGTTATGTTCAGAGAATGTAGAAACAACTAACAGAGGCATCTACTTCTCAAGAAAGGAATGTTGTGAGTGCAGGGATGGCGTTATTTTCACGATACTGAGAACAGAAGGGTCCCTAATCTTCCCAGGGACATAGGCAGTCTTCCATAAAAGAGGACACTAAGTCGCAGAGGAATCTCCTAAACTGAGATTTATAGGATCAAAGGGATTAACTAGATGCAGGATAAGGTTAACTTGAAAGAAAGAAGCATTCTAGAAAAAAGAGATTATGTTATGAGAAGTGTGAGTTTATACTGACTGTGCAGAGTTTATAAGGACTGAACCAGGACAGTGACTGTAGAGATGGAAAATAAAAAGAAAATTCAGATTTACAAAATGTCTAGGAAGTATTGGCAGAAATTCATTATTAGTTGTGCAGTGGGAGAGGGGTACTACCCACAACAGTTCTGACACAAAATATAGGGGAGGGAGTTCCAACACCAACTAGTTCTCCAACCAACTCTCTGAACCACCAGCTAGGTGTCGTATAACTTAATTTTGACAACAACAACCCAGAGTTAGTGCGGACCCCACAGGTTAAGGGCTCAGTCCCACAAGACTGCGTCCCACTTCAAACACCAGTCACACGACTAACCCAGCATCCCTAACCTCTGATAGACCCACTAGGAATCAGGGGTTCCCACAAATCCCTCTCCATGTTAAATAATTAGCTAGGATAACTCACAGAACTTAGGAAGACAGTTTACTTACTATTATCAGTTTACTAGAAAGGATACAACTCAAAACGGTTGCATTGAAGAGATGCACAGGTAAGCCTGGGAGAACAACACAGAGCTTCTAGACTTTTTTTGAACACTCCACCTTCCCAGCACCACGATGTGTTCACCAGACCAGAGCTCTCTGAACCTCACTGTTAAGTATGTTTATGGAAGTTCTACCACCTAGGCATGATTGATTAAATCATTAGCCATTTGTGATTAACTCAATCTCTAGGCCCTCTCCCCTCATGGAGGTGGGCAGGGTTGGAGCTGAAAGTTCCAACCCTCCAATCATATGGTTGGTTCCTCTGTCATTTTGCCCCCATCCTGAAGCTATCTAGAAGCCCACCAAGGGTCCATCTCACTAGTGTACTAGGTGTGGATGAAAGGGGTTTGTTATGAACAATAAAGACAATCCTCTCACCTTTATGATTCAGGGAATTCCAAGAGCTTTAAGAGCTCTGTATCAGGAACCAGAGAAGAAGCCCAAATATGCATGTCTTATTACACTGCAGGACAATGGGAGTGGGGGGGGAATATTTCTGTTCTGTCCTGCCTCTTCCGCTCCTTAGTGCCAATAAACATAAAAGACTTTCCCAAACTATTCAGTTTAGCTAAATTACTTTTCCTCCTCAGGTTGTGCTTAAGAAGGTCTATGATGTACATCTGTAATCACTACAGATTTATATATCTACAGTCACATTACTGTTTGATTCCAGAATAGGTATAATGGAATCCCAGCATAAGCTTGGCTGTTCACAGATAGCAGTAGACACCATGGTGGTCAGACATGTCCCCTTGTCAAACAATGACTTACCATTACCTTGATATATCATATATAAGGCAGAAAGACATCTCCTCTCTCAACTCAATTTCCAGGGCTTTCACTATGAAATCACAGAATTTCAGGGTTGGAAAGCACCTTAATGGTTACAGAACTGAAATACTTGAGACACTCTGTGGTTTAAGTTTTATCTACATATTTCATAAGATCAAGAGACTAGAGAGCAAGGACCACCTGCTTTGATAAGTTTATGTTTAACTCTTGGTTCTGAGAAATAAAATTTTGAGACGCTGGGAACAATAATATATGACTACTATTTCAAGGCCCCATGAACCTTCAAATTCAGTTACCAATTTTGTCAAACAACTGTCAAATCAAGGTTGATTTTTTTCTTCCTTATTTAAATGTCTCTTGTGCTTTCTGATACAAGAATCATGCTTAAATGAAATTAGGTCACTGTTTGCTTTTATTTTGCCTAGACTCTTGACAGGAAAGAATAATGTAGCCTAAAAGGAATATAAACGGGAATGAATGAGTGAAGTAGGAACACATGAGTCATGGGAATAAGGCTGTTCTGTCAGAAACAATGAGAATGACTGCTTTATAGCTGACAAACTAGAAACATACATTATCTCATTCAATTTCATTCTCAATATTGAGAACCTTCAGTGCTGGCATGATAAAATATTTTAAAGCCCTAACCATAGTAGTACAATCATTGTAGTTAAAAAAAGGTATTCAATGAAACATAATTTATCAACTCTTTACTGGACACACAAAAACCTCATTTTGCTTCCTGAAAATGATTGCTCAGAACATTCCTTCTTTAAGAGCCCAAAGGAGTCTTTCAATAAAGAGAGTTACATGAACTTGTTCAACCTAGAAAACACACACACACACACACGTACTCCACTCATACATACATACACTGTACCAAATTTATAGTTTTTACCATTTGGAGCAAGGAAAAAGTCTTCACATTGAAACAAAAGGAAAATGACAAGTCATTTGGGGTTTTTCATCATACATTTCTGATATACATGCATGATTAGAAATGAAAAAATGTTCATCATCACTAGCCATCAGGGAGATTCAAATTAAAACCACATTGAGATATCACCTTACACCAATTAGAATGGCCAAAATTAGCAAGACAGGAAACAACATGTGTTGGATGGGATGTGGAGAAAGGGGAACCCTCTTACACTGTTGGTGGGAACGCAAGTTGGTGCAGCCTCTTCGGAGAACAGTGTGGAGATTCCTCAAGAAATTGAAAATAGAACTTCCCTATGACCCTGCAATTGCACTACTGGGTATTTAACCCAAAGATACAGATGTAGTGAAAAGAAGGGCCATCTGTACCCCACTGTTTATAGCAGCAATGGCCATGGTTGCCAAACTGTGGAAAGAACCAAGATGCCCTTCAACGGACGAATGGATAAGGAAGATGTGGTCCATATACACTATGGAGTATTATGCCTCCATCAGAAAGGATGAATACCCAACTTTTGCAGCAACATGGACAGGACTGGAAGAGATTATGCTGAGTGAAATAAGTCAAGCAGAGAGAGTCAATTATCATATGGTTTCACTTATTTGTGGAGCATAACAAATAGCATGGAGGACATGGGGAGTTAGGAGAAGGTATTTGGGGGAAATTGGAAGTGGAGGTGAACAATGAGAGACTATGGACTCTGAAAAACAATCTGAAGGGTTTGAAAAGGTGGGGGGGTGGGAGGTTGGGGGAACCAGGTGGTGGGTATTAGAGAGGGCACGGATTGCATGGAGCACTGGGTGTGGTACAAAAACAATGAATACTGATATGCTGAAAAAAAAAATGCAAGGTATCTTTCTAATATATCATACCAGATATGCTGTAAGTTCTGAAACATGAGATCTAATAATGACTAACGGCTGCATAAAAATCATGACTGAATAAATGGGTTGACAGCCAAAGAACAGATTCCTATGAATAAAAAGTAGTTAAATTCTACCTAGTTAGCTTAATTTAATGTTACATTTTACTTGTTTTCCAAAATATTGCATCATTCAATGAGTATGTGAAGTCCTACTATGTGCCAGATGGATTATTCTGTTTGTAGCAACTAAACGGCCACAAAGAGGTGTGGAAATCAAATCTCCCTCTAAGAGATTGTGTCTCATTCACTGCTGACTCTGAGTTCTTTGTTGTTGTTGTTGAAATTGATCAATGTTCACCACATCCATAATATTTTCCAGACTCGCAGACAAATTAATTCATAGCATATGCATTCACTTCCCCTTAAAAACACAATTTTTACAGTTTTTGTTTCCAGAGAATACAGAGTAAGTTTATTTTTCAGAAGAATTAATGAAATAAGAAAACAATTGCTTCATTGAGTAGTCTAGCCTCAAAACCACGGATAATCTAGAGAACAACTTCAGTGACGTACTTCGTTTTCCACAGGGGCCTGTTCCAATTAAAATGAATCTAGTCTTCCATAAAACTCTATTTTTCTAGCTACCACGCACTTAATGAGAACTCCACTACCTGCTCTCACCCGATCAAATAAGCTTTCAGGACAAATTCCTACATTTGGCTCTTTGAAATGTTGACTTCGTAATGATTTTTTGTATAAATATTTTCAGATCATCATCTTATTTCTTTTCACCTATTTACTATCATTTACTGGAAAAGGGGAAAATCATTTGAAGAATATAATTTTCTAGTTTCCTGTATTATTCTCTGAAGGTATCTTGTTTTTCTCATTATTGTTGTTCTTGTTTATCTGCCCAGTCTTCACTCGAGGGCAAGGGTTGATATTTACAGTTTGATGTTACACTACAACTAAAATATTTTTTTCAAATAATCGTTCATTTCTTTACTACCTTCTAGATAATGCGTAGATTTGTTTAGATGTGTTATATTACACCAATCTACTAATATTAACACAGACAGTAGTGATTTTATAATGTGCCAAGTAGCTAATTAATGAAGGTTTCATGAGATTGACACCGTAGAATTGGATTTCTTTAAATATTAGCCTACAGAGATCGTGAAATTAGACTGTGGACATATACCAACTAGTGTTAAAGGCTCAATAAAAGAATCTTATTAACCTTAATTCTTCCTCAATTACTCAATGTTGTATTAAGAAACTTGATTACGGTATCTAGTCCTAAAGGATCTCAATTGATATCTGCCTCAACTTGACTTGATTTCTTCAGCAACTTGCCCAAGGTCCCACAGCCAACAACAGCCTGAAGTGGGCTCAGATGTGTATAACTTCAGAGCTTGTAGTATTTACACTAGGCAAAATTATATCAATGCCTCTTTTCCCACTTCCACCCATGACCAGCTTCTTTTTCTTCATTTTATTCATAAGTGAATAGTAACCTAATCTACCAAGGCATTCAAATAAAAAATTCAGAAGACATCGGAGACTACTTCCACTTCCTCAGAGACCATTTACAATTAGTCCTTAAGATTAGTAGAGTTGGGATACCTGGGTGCTTCAGTTGGTTCAGTGTCTACCTTTGGTTCAGGTCATGATGCCAGGGTCCAGGAATGGAGTTACGTGTTGGGCTCCCTACTCAGTGAGAAGCCTGCTTCTCCCTCTGCCTGCTGCTCCTCCTGCTTGTGTCCTCTCTCTCTGTCAAATAAATAAATAAAATCTTTTAAAAAAAAATCAGTAGAGTTTACTCTCTTTAACACTCCTGATATCTCAACTTTCATCCCCATTTCTACTTCACTTGTCTTAAATTCCCTTTCTCTCAGTCAAAGTTTTCTTCTTTTTTTCACCTATCCTCTGTTATCAAATCTCTATATCACAGACACATTTTCTATAAGGAAAAACTAACTTCACACACACCACCACGACCACTAGCACCACCATAAAATTTTTGAGTGACAGCTGACAGATGAAGTTAAAATTCATTAGTATATCATATATTGTTCTCTTTGACCCAATCCCTTCTTATCACCCTCTAGCCCTTCCTGATATCCTCCCCCTATACTTTATACTCAAGTCATATGAAACCACCAACTCTTCCCTAACTATGTCAAAGATTTTTATGTTTCTGCCACTTTGCTCAACTTCTCCCAACTATCTGAATGTGCTTTGCTTCCCCCAATCTTCTCAGGTTAAATAATGCCTACTCTGTGAATTCTCTCCTATGGGGACACTTTTGATGGACTACCCAACATTAATCTCACCCCAAATTATTGACTTAAATAGGGATATTCTCACTCTTCTATTTTATATGGCTTCAGGATGGTGTGTGACACAACCATAGCCAAATTTAGTTCCTCTATTACTTTATTAAATTAACATCTTTTTCAAAGTTTTAATTTCTTTAATGGCAAGAAGTCTATCACATTCATCTTTGTAGTGGTCATATATGTAATTCTTAGTAGTCACAATCACATACATAATTGTTTATATGGTAGACTTCATTTAGTGAGCAGAACCATATTTGTATTTGTCATATAATAGACTGTCACGCAGAAGATACAATCATAGTTGCAATGTCATATAGTAGGCATTGAAATGATGAAACAGTAAATTGATTTTTGAAAAGCAGTATTTATATATTAATTCATATAAAGATGTTAATTTTTTACATTTTTCAGCATAATGCACTTTCATCACACTGTCATAATTGGTGCTTTCTCTTAGTGATTTTATCCAGTATTTTCAGATTCTTACAGTTTTTATGATAAACTTATCATTTTTCAGACAACCCTGCCCTTAAGAAAGATCTCCATCATATGTCATTATACTGTTAATTGCTTTCATGATATTCTTTACCTAAATCAGATTGTGTCATGTTTGCTTCAGTGTATTTTTTCACAGCTTTATTGAGGTATAACTGGTATATTTTTAAAAATGCATATGTATTTATATATTTAATATATACAATTTGATGAGTTTAGACATAAGCATACACAATGGTATCATCACCACAACCAAGGTTATAAATGCATCCATCACCTCCAAAAGTTACCTTATGTTCCTTTGTTTTGCTTTATTGTTTTCTTTTGTTTCTGTGTGGTAACAATACTCAACATGAGATCTGAACATGAGGGTACACTTACTAAATTCTTAAGTGCACAATATTATATCATTAACTATAGGCCTATGTTGAGCAGCAGACCCCTAGAATTTATACAGTCAGCTTATCTTGTGTAACTATAATTTTATACCCAGTGCATAAGAACTCCCCATTTTCCTCTCGCACCATATCCTGGCAACCACCATTCAGTGTTTTGTTTTTATAAGTTTTACTATTTTAAACACTTCATATTAGTGGACTCATGCAGTATTGCCCTTCCATAACTGACTTATTTCTCTAGCATGTTAAATTGGAGCCCTGTACAATGTTGCGGGGAAGGCAAAATGGCTCAGTCACCATGGAAAACAGTTATGGAGGGTCCTCAAAAAATTAAAACTAGAACTATTAGATGACACAGCAATTCTACTTCTGAGCAAATATTCAGAAGATTTGAAATTGTAATCTCAAAGAGATATCTGCATTTCCATGTTCATTGCAGCATTGCAGCATTATGGAGAAAGGCCAAGATATGAACCAAAAAATCCAAATATCCATTGACAGATAAATGGATAAAGAAATGTGGTACAAGGTTGCCTGGGTGGCTCAGCTGGTTAATCATCTGCCTTCAGCCTGGGTCATGATCCCAGGGTCCTGGGATCAAGCCCAGCATCCATCGGGCTCCGTGCTCAGCAGGGAGCTTGCTTCTCCCTCTGCCTACTACTCCCCCCGCTTGTGCTCTTTCTCTCTCTCTCTCTGACAAATAAATAAATAAATAAAATCTTTTAAAAAGAAAAAAGAGAAGAAAATGTGATACATACATTCAATAAAATAATATTCAGCCTTAAAAAAAGGAATCTTGTCATTTGCAACAACGTTGATGGACTTGGAAGACATTATGCTTCAGTGTATTCTTAAATCAGCAGATCTGACACTACATTGCCCATTGCAGGTACATGGAATTCTAGGTATTGAGGAACTACCTGGCACAGTGGTATTGCTCTAAATATTCATTCAAACAATAGTTTTTGAGCATTTGTTATTTACTAGACAGGCATCATGGGAGTGGAGGACATTTTGGTTCTCACTTTCTTCAAGTATATGAGATAAAGGAGAAATAGAACCATTTGGCATTAATGAAACCACATAAATATGAGAGGTTGACATACCAAGATTCAAACCTTGGTCTTCACTTTCTAACCACCAGACCTTGATTGAGCAAGTCACATCATGTCGGTGAAATTCTCGGTCTTGCTACGTGTAATCTGGGGTAAATTGTATAGCTATTATAAGATCCTGTGTCTGTGAAAAGTATTTTGCATAGTGCCTGACCCTTAGTAGGGAATCGGTAAGAGGTAACATTACAATGGAAGTACTTACGGGTAGTCATGTGGCACAGGGAAGAGAACGGTCAAGAGAGGGAAAAGAAGGCTGCAGGGAAGGAGTGTCACAGAGGTTAGATTTGGACTGTTAGTGGAGTTTTCTAAGCAGACAAGGGAAAAAGAACACGCAAGTGGAGAAAGCAATGTGAGCTGAGGCACAGATACTCACATGAGTGGGAAGCAAATAACAGCTTGTGATGGCCAGAATTTCTGTCAGCAGGCTGGCTAGGCTCTAGCACCTTATTGTCGGCTATGTACGTGTCACTTAATGAAAAGTTGGTACGATTTATGAATAATTCAGGAAGTTGACAGTAATCTTTGTATGATGCCCAAACCTCAAACACATAAAAGACGAAATGCTGTCATCTTAAGATGTACCGCCTGGTATGGAGTTCTGTGTCATATTAGCTAGGATACCCTTTAGAGTTCTGACTTGCTTCGTTTATTTTTATTTTTCTATTTCTTGCTCAATCAAGTGTCTAGTATTATCCTCTGAAATACATTCTCCACTGCAACCAGAGAGGTCTACAAATCTAAATCACAAGTCTGGAAATGTTGAGCACACTATTTGAAACCCTTTAATGGTTTCCTATGACTTCAAAAAACTGAAATTCAGACTTCTTAGTATGGAAAAAAAAAATGTCCTCCATTGTATATTCTTCACATTCCTCTCTGACCGGAATATTTTCACCTGTTCCTGCTTTTGCACTTGGCAGTAAATAATACCACACTGCTTAAGACTCCCTATATACATCAGGCTCTTTCAAACTTTGCTCCTTTTCTTGTCTTTCCCATGCAGTGTGAATAAACTTTCCCTCTTTACTGTCAGCCTAGCATTCTTCAAGACATGTTCAGATGTCTTTTCCTTCCCTGATACCCAGCCTGGATTGAGTTCACCAACTCTGTGCGGCCTTAGAACTTGGGTTCAGGTTACTTGTTTTTATCTGTCCTACTAGAACACAACTTCCTAAAGATATTGTGTCTTAATCATTTATTAATAATCGCAGTACAATTTGCTGCTATCTGGTACCGAATCAATATGCCTGTTCAATGCAAGGTAACTTAGAATGTAAACAATCATTGCAACATAGCAATAGACCCAGAAGGTCATGTTATTACTGATGGATAGCCTTTTCACATAGACATTAAAGCTTCTTCCAGGTCTCTGGCTCTGTCTTAATCAAGCTAGCATAGGATAGGATAAAATTGGCCCTTCTTGTTGGTTTGGATTTTATTCATTACAGTTAATGGAAAGTGTAAAAAACGTTAATTTGTTTGTAACTGGTCCAACCATTAGGAAACATCTCAACAACCAACATTTTCACAGACATTAAAATGCTTACTGTAGGCCAGACCGAGGGGCCCCAGGGAACTTCCCGAGGTAGACAGGCTTGCTTAGTAACTGCCATCATTCTTTCCTTCAGATGATATCATTTGTGTTGAAGAGACAAAGGGTGGTTAGTGTGAGGTCTCCCTATTGCATTTGCACCTCATTATCTACTGAGAAGCCAAGAGCCTAGTGCCTCTATCAAAACTTGGCCTGTGATCCCAATGTAATGCTAGGAATCTGTTGATAAATACGGGCAGTCGCCCATCCAAAAGTCTCTGACTATAAGCTTGGCACCATATAATATATGAAGAAGCAAACAGTTTTGTCTCATAATCAGTTTTGCCTTCAGGGCTCTAGAAATTCTGTTTTTACCTCCATTTTTGCTCCATTTGTATAAGCATTGAGCTGCTGCCACCAATCGACCCAATACAATTCATACCACTCCTTCTAACTACGGGCAGAGCTGTCCCTCATTTCTGTCCAACCACTTTCCAGGGAGCAGCATGTCTAGAGGTCAAGTGCATTGACTCTCTTTTGTTTTCGAACAATCTTCTGCAAATCACCCAAGTTTTTCTTTTCTTGCTGTCTTAGTACTTTTGTGTGTGTGTGCGTGCGTGCAGTATAGAATATTTCTGAGCATAATTAAGACCACCATTAGTGTCTCCTGTATCTCCTCACAGAGAGAATAGTGTTACCAGAAATGTCATCTATGCCAGAAAACAGAAGATACTTATCTTTTAAGTTAGGCCGATCTACCCTCTTGGTTTTTTTCTTAGGATAGAGGAAGATATAGGAACAGCATTCCTATAGGAATCTCACAGTAGTTCTTCCATCTTTAAATGAATGGTCCATCAGCCTACTAGCTGGGGATTTCCTAAGACTGGTCAGTAGTCAGATTCCACTTATAGATATAGACTTATTTGGATAGCCTCCTCCACAGATATTAAATATTATAAACATCATGTCATTTATAATCAAAATAACCTTAACCTTTCTTTGTAATAATTTGCAAGAGAATGCTTGCTTTGAAACAAACAAAAAAAAAAAAAACAAAAACAAAAAACAAATGGGGTTTAAATCCCAGATCTGTACCGAAATTTATTAACATAGCAATAATATCAAATAACATCAAATTCCTTCACTGATTAAATGATGAATGCTTCAAATAGTATCAGGAACATAGCCATATATGAGATGTTTCATGGTTGTCTATAATATGATTTTCCTTGGGCCACCTGGGTGCCTCAGTTGGTTAAGTGTCTGACTCTTAATTTTGACTCAGGTCACAATCTCAGGGTTGTGAGTTTGAGCCCTGTCTTGGGCTCCATGCTGGGCTTTGGAGCCTGCTTAAAATTCTGTCTCTCCCTTTCCCTCTGCCCCTCCCCACCTAAAAAATATCTTTTCCTTAAAATAGAATATGAAGGGAATCTCTGTTATTTTTTAAGGTCAGAAAACATAAAAGCAAGTGAGATTTAGTTCACTAAGTTTAAAAGTGTCTCCAAATCTTAAGTGTCTTAGAGATTCTAAGCATTTATAAAAATGCTGTTGGTGACCCTACGTGGTCTCACAGTCACTGAGGCTAAGTGCGGTATGTAGCCAAGAGTCTGATGTAAGTGGGAAGGGACAGACTCTGGAGCTAGTTATCGCTGACAGCCATGTGATCTTGCTCAAAGAAATTCACCTTCACCTTTAGTTTCCTCATCTCTAAATCAGTGTCTGCCACATGGTTTGTAAAGAAGATTTAAAGAGTTGATACATTAAAGCATGCCTAAAACATGGAAAGCTTTTAATACAATGTTAAATACTACAGTTATAGTCAATTAGACCATTAAGACAGAAGGATGTACAGGGAACTAAAAAATAAAGGTGTCACATTGGATCCACTCTCTCAAGACCTTAAAGAATTAACTCTGGCCTAAGCATCAATCTTTAATTTTATGTGATTATTAAGAATGGTTATGCATTTTCTACATGCTGAAAATTCACATAACCTCTCTTCCCAAGTGGTTTCTTTTGCTCAGCACCTCTTCCTGTTTCTCATGTATGAGGCACATATCCTTCCTTGGTAATCTCTAGCACATGCATATTCAATCCTAACTGGGCTCAGAATTTAACTCTTTATTCCCTTAGTATCTTTTCCCTTGCTTAGTGTTTAATCATGCTGACTTAAACATGAAAACCTATGCTATTTCTATTCCATGTTTACAATTGCCTTTTGATATATTTTAAGTGCTTTATTTCAAACATATTTTTTCATTTTTTTTTAATTTTACTTTTTTATAAACATATATTTTTTCCCCCAGGGGTACAGGTCTGTGAATCGCCAGGTTTACACACTTCACAGCACTCACCATAGCACATACCCTCCCCAATGTCCATAACCCCACCCCCCCTCTCCCAACCCCCCTCCCCCCAGCAACCCTCAGTTTGTTTTATGAGATTAAGAGTCACTTATGGTTTATCTCCCTCCCAATCCCATCTTGCTTCATTTATTCTTCTCCTACCCCCTTAACCCCCCATGTTGCATCTCCTCTCCCTCATATCAGGAAGATCATATGATAGTTTTCTTTCTCCGATTGACTTATTTCGCTAAGCATGATACCCTCTAGTTCCATCCATGTCGTCGCAAATGGCAAGATTTCATTTCATTTGATGGCTGCATAGTATTCCATTGTGTATATATACCACTTCTTCTTTATCCATTCGTCTGTCGATGGACATCTAGGTTCTTTCCATAGTTTGGCTATTGTAGACATTGCTGCTATAAACATTCGGGTGCATGTGCCCCTTCGGATCACTACGTTTGTATCTTTAGGGTAAATACCTGCAGTGCAATTGCTGGGTCATAGGGTAGCTCTATTTTCAACATTTTGAGGAACCTCCATGCTGTTTTCCAGAGTGGTTGCACCAGCTTGCATTCCCACCAACAGTGTAGGAGGGTTCCACTTTCTCCGCATCCTCGCCAGCATCTGTCATTTCCGGACTTGTTAATTTTAGCCATTCTGACTGGTGTGAGGTGGTATCTCATTGTGGTTTTGATTTGTATTTCCCTGATGCTGAGTGATATGGAGCACTTTTTCATGTGTCTGTTGGCCATCTGGATGTCTTCTTTGCAGAAATGTCTGTTCATGTCTTCTGCCCATTTCTTGTTTGGATTATTTGTTCTTTGGGTGTTGAGTTTGCTAAGTTCTTTATAGATTCTGGACACTAGCCCTTTATCTGATATGTCGTTTGCAAATATCTTCTCCCATTCTCAGTTGTCTTTTGGTTTTGTGAACTGTTTCCTTTGCTGTGCAAAAGCTTTTGATCTTGATAAAATCCCAATAGTTCATTTTTGCCCTTGCTTCCCTTGCCTTTGGTGATGTTCCTAGGAGGATGTTGCTGCGGCTGAGGTCGAAGAGGTTGCTGCCTGTGTTCTCCTCAAAGATTTTGATGGATTCCTTTCTCATATTGAGGTCCTTCATCCATTTTGAGTCTATTTTCATGTGTGGTGTAAGGAAACGGTCCAATTTCATTCTTCTGCATGTGGCTGTCCAATTTTCCCAACACCATTTATTGAAGAGGCTGTCTTTTTTCCATTGGACATTCTTTCCTGCTTTGTCGAAGATTAGTTGACCATAGAGTTGAGGGTCTATTTCTGGGCTCTCTATTCTGTTCCATTGATCTATGTGTCAGGTTTTGTGCCAGTACCATGCTGTCTTGATGATGACAGCTTTGTAATAGAGCTTGAAGTCCGGAATTGTGATGCCACCAACTTTGGCTTTCTTTTTCAATATTCCTTTGGCTATTCGAGGTCTTTTTGATTCCATATAAATTTTAGGATTATTTGTTCCATTTCTTTGAAAAAAATGGATGGTTTCGGTAGGAATTGCATTAAATGTGTAGATTGCTTTAGGTAGCATAGACATTTTCACAATATTTATTCTTCCAATCCAGGAGCATGGAACATTTTTCCATTTCTTTGTGTCTTCCTCAATTTCTTTCATGAGTACTTTATAGTTTTCTGAGTATAGATACTTAGCCTCTTTGGTTAGGTTTATTCCTAGGTGTCTTATAGTTTTGGGTGCAATTGTAAATGGGATGGACTCCTTAATTTCTCTTTCTTCTGTCTTGTTGGTGTAGAGAAATGCAACTGATTTCTGTGCGTTGATTTTATATCCTGACACTTTACTGAATTCCTGTACAAGTTCTAGCAGTTTTGGAGTGGAGTCTTTTGGGTTTTCCACATATAGTATCATATCATCTGCGAAGAGTGATAGTTTGACTTCTTCTTTGCCGATTTGGATGCCTTTAATTACTTTTTGTTGCCTGATTGCTGAGGCTAGGACTTCTAGTACTATGTTGAATAGCAGTGGTGATAATGGACATCCCTGCCGTGTTCCTGACCTTAGAGGAAAAGATTTCAGTTTTTCTCCATTGAGAATGATATTTGCGATGGGTTTTTCATAGATGGCTTTGATAATATTGAGGTATGTGCCCTCTATCCCTACACTTTGAAGAGTTTTGATCAGGAAGGGATGCTGTACTTTGTCAAATGCTTTTTCAGCATCTATGGAGAGTATCATATGGTTCTTGTTCTTTCTTTTATTAATGTGTTGTATCACATTGATTGATTTGTGGATGTTGAACCAAACTTGCAGCCCTGGAATAAATCCCACTTGGTCATGGTGAATAACCTTTTTAATGTACTGTTGAATCCTATTGGCTAGTATTTTGGTGAGAATTTTTGCATCTGTGTTCCTCAAAGATATTGGTCTGTAGTTCTCTTTTTTGATGGGATCCTTGTCTGGTTTTGGGATCAAGGCCTCATAAAATGAGTTTGGAAGTTTTCCTTCCATTTCTATTTTTTGGAACAGTTTCAGGAGAATAGGAATTAGTTCTTCCTTAAATGTTTGGTAGAATTCCCCCGGGAAGCCATCTGGCCCTGGGCTTTTATTTGTTTGGAGATTTTTGATGACTGTTTCAATCTCCTTACTGGTTATGGGTCTGTTCAGGCTTTCTATTTCTTCCTGGTTCAGTTGTGGTAGTTTATATGTCTCTAGGAATGCATCCATTTCTTCCAGATTGTCAAATTTGTTGGCACAGAGTTTCTCATAATATGTTCTTATAATTGTCTGTATTTCTTTGGTGTTAGTTGTGATCTCTCCTCTTTCATTCATGATTTTATTTACTTGGGTCCTTTCTCTTTTCTTTTTGATAAGTCTGTCCAGGGGTTTATCAATCTTATTAATTCTTTCAAAGAGCCAGCTCCTAGTTTCGTTGATTTGTTCTATTGTTTTTTTTGTTTGTTTGTTTCTATTTCATAGATTTCTGCTCTGCTCTTTATGATTTCTCTTCTCCTGCTGGGTTTAGGGTTTCTTTCTTGTTCTTTCTCCAGCTCCTTTAGGTGTAGGGTTAGGTTGTGTACCTGAGACCTTTCTTGTTTCTTGAGAAAGGCTTGTACCGTTATGTATTTTCCTCTCAGGACTGCCTTTGTTGTGTCCCACAGATTTTGAACCGTTGTATTTTCATTATCATTTGTTTCCATGACTTTTTTCAATTCTTCTTTAATTTCCTGGTTGACCTACTCATTCTTTAGAAGGATGCTGTTTAGTCTCCATGTATTTGGGTTCTTTCCAAATTTCCTCTTGTGATTGAGTTCTAGCTTCAGAGCATTGTGGTCTGAAAATATGCAGGGAATGATCCCAATCTTTTGATACCGGTTGAGACCTGATTTAGGACCGAGGATGTGATCTATTCTGGAGAATGTTCCATGTGCACTAGAGAAGAATGTGTATTCTGTTGCTTTGGGATGAAATGTTCTGAATATATCTGTGATCTGTCCATCTGGTCCAGTGTGTCATTTAAGGCCTTTATTTCCTTGTTGATCTTTTGCTTGGATGATCTGTCCATTTCAGTGAGGGGAGTGTTAAAGTCCCCTACTATTATTGTATGATTGTCGATGTGTTTCTTTGATTTTATTATTAATTGGTTTATATAGTTGGCTGCTCCCATGTTAGGGGCATAGATATTTAAAATTGTTAGATCTTCTTTTGGACAGACCCTTTGAGTATGATATAGTGTCCTTCCTCATCTCTTATTATAGTCTTTGGCTTAAAATCTAATTGATCTGATATAAGGATTGCCTCTCCTGCTTTCTTCTGATGTCCATTAGCATGGTAAATTCTTTTCCACCCCCTCACTTTAAATCTGGAGGTGTCTTCGGGTTTAAGATGAGTTTCTTGTAGGCAGCATATAGATGGGTTTTGTTTTTTTATCCATTCTGATACCCTGTGTCTTTTGATTGGGGCATTTAGCCCATTAACATTCAGGGTAAGTATTGAGAATATGAATTTAGTGCCATTGTCTTGCCTATAAGGTGACTGTTATTGTTTATTGTCTCTGTTCCTTTCTGATCTACTACGTTTAGGGTCTCTCTTTGCTTATAGGACCCCTTTCAATATTTCCTGTAGAGCTGGTTTTGTGTTTGCAAATTCTTTCAGTTTTTGTTTGTCCTGGAAGCTTTTAATCTCTCCTTCTATTTTCAATGATAGCCTAGCTGGATATAGTATTCTTGGCTGCATGTTTTTCTCATTTAGTGCTCTGAATATATCATGCCAGCTCTTTCTGGCCTGCCAGGTTTCTGTGGATAAGTCTGCTGCCAATCTAATATTTTTACCATTGTATGTTACAGACTTCTTTTCCTGGGCTGCTTTCAGGATTTTCTCTTTGTCACTAAGACTTGTAAATTTTACTATTAGGTGACGGGGTGTGGACCTATTCTTATTAATTTTGAGGGGAGTTCTCTGAACAGCCTGGATTTTGATACTTGTTCCCTTTGTCATATTGGGGAAATTCTCTCCAATAATTCTCTCCAATATACCTTCTGCTCCCCTCTCTCTTCTTCTTCTGGAATCCCAATTATTCTAACGTTGTTTTGTCTTATGGTGTCACTTATCTCTCGAATTCTCCCCTCATGGTCCAGTAGCTGTTTGTCCCTCTTTTGCTCAGCTTCTTTATTCTCTGTCTATTGGTCTTCTATATTGCTAATTCTTTCTTCTGCCTCATTTATCCTAGCAGTGAGAGCCTCCATTTTTTTATTGTACCTCATTAATAGCTTTTTTGATTTCAACTTGATTAGATTTTAGTTCTTTTATTTCTCCAGAAAGGGCTTTTATATCTCCCGAGAGGGTTTCTCTAATATCTTCCATGCCTTTTTCGAGCCCGGCTAGAACCTTGAGAATCGTCATTCTGAACTCTAGATCTGACATATTACCAATGTCTGTATTGATTGGTCCCTAGCCTTTGGTACTGCCTCTTGTTCTTTTTTTTGTGGTGAATTTTTCCACCTTGTCATTTTGTCCAGATAAGAGTATATGAAGGAACAAGTAAAATACTAAAAGGGTGGCAACAACCCCAGGAAAATATGCTTTAGCCAAATCAGAAGAGATCCCAAATCGTGAGTGGGGGGAAGGGGATGAAAAGAGGTTCAGAAAGAAAAAAGAAAAAAGAAAGAAACAAAAATAAAAAAGAAAACCAATAATGAAAAAATATAAAAAGGAAAAAAGAATATATATATATATATTAGATAAACTAGTTAAAAAATGTTAAAAAAGAAAAGGGTAAAAGTTATAAAAATTTAGCAGAAGAGGAGAAAAAAAATTGAAAAAGAAAAAAAAATTAAATTAACTGCAAGGCTAAAGAATCATGGGGAGAAAGCCATGAGTTCCGTCCTTTGCTTTCTCCTCCTCTGGAATTCCGCTGCTCTCCTTGGTATTGAAACTGCACTCCTTGGTAGGTGAACTTGGTCCTGGCTGGGTTTCTTTGTTGATCTTTTGGGGGAGGGGCCTGTTGTAGTGATTCTCAAGTGTCTTTGCCCCAGGCGGAGTTGCACCGCCCTTACCAGGGGCCGGGCTGGGTAATCAGCTCGGTTCGCTTTCGGGAGCTTTTGTTCCCTGAGCGCTTTCTGTAGAGTTCCAGAGGATGGGAATGAAGATGGTGGCCTCCTAGTCTCCGGCCCGGAGGAGCCGAGAGCCCCGGGCCCCACTCCTCAGTGCGCCCTCAGAGAACAGCGCCCAATTACTCCCGTCACCCTGGCCTCCGGCCACGCTCTGAGCTGACCCAGCCTGCGATTGGTTCAAGGTAACCCCGAGCTGAGAGTCACTCCTCGGCTCTGTCTCTGTAGCCGGCTTCCCTGTTCTAATACCTGCAAGCTCTGCGACACTCAGACACCCCTAATCCTTTTATGACCCTGCGAGACCTGAGGCCACACTGACCCCGTGTGGGCTTCACCCCGGTTAAGCCTCTGGAGCGATGTCCCTCAGCAGAACAGACTTTTAAAAGTCCTGATTTTGTGCTCCGTTGCTCCGCCGCTTGCCGGGAGCCGGCCCCTCCCCCCCCACGGTCTATCTTCCCGTCGCTTTGGATTCACTTCTCCGCCAGTCCTACCTTTCAGAAAGTGGTTGATTTTCTGTTTCTAGAATTGCTGTTCTTCTTCTCTTCGATCTCCCGTTGGATTTGTAGGTGTTTGCAATCTTTAGATAAGCTATCTAGCTGATCTCCCGCTACCTGAAGTAGTCTCAGCCTGCTACTTCTCTGCCATCTTGACTCCTCCCCTATTTCAAACATTTTTGATGACATAAAAATTCCAAGATTTTAGATATTCCATCCCACCCCATTCAAATCATGCCCAAATCAAAAAGACTTGTGAATCTTAAACCATTCAGTCTAAAAGAAGGGAAAACAGATCAGTACAAAGAAAAAAAGTCAGAGACAAATACTGTGCAAGAGCTTATCTTAAATATGTTCTGTTTACATTCCTTATAAAATTATGGTTATCAGGAACCAGCAGATTTTGATTGATAGCTTTTATTCTACTTAAATCCAATAGGGCCTACTAAGGGTCATAAAAGTGCATTTTTTTTCTTATGGAGGTTAAGACATGATGTATTTGGAACAAGTGTATCCTCATAATACAAGCAGCTGACTTCAGTTTTTTTTTTTTTTAAGCTCTATCATTTTTTTAAAAGACTTTATTTATTTATTTGACAGAGAGAGATCACAAGTAAGCAGAGAGGCAGGCGGGGGTGGGGGGGAGCAGGCTCCCCGCTGAGCAGAGAGCCTAATGTGGGGCTCGATCCCAGGACCCTGAGATCATGACCTGAGCCGAAGGCAGAGGCTTTAACCCACTGAGTCACCCAGGCGCCCCCTGACTTCAGCTTTAAGAGAATCAGTAGTTAGGAAAAAAAAAATTTTTTTTTTAATTTTATTTATTTATTTGACACACACAGAGAGAGAACACAAGCAGGCAGAGTGGCAGGCAGAGGGAGAGAGAGAAGCGGCTCCCCAACGAGCAAGGAGCCTGATGCTGGACTCCATCCCACGACCCCAGGATCAGGACCAGAGCCAAAGAGAGCTGCTCAATTGACTGAACCACCCAGGCCTCCCAGTTAGGCAAAACTTAAAGGAGCTGAACAAGACCAAGGAAGAAAAACTCAAAGACTAAATGCCTCTCAAGAGCCTACTGCTGAATAAAATTTGTTATAAATGAATGTGGTATCTTGGTTCAGTCTCATTTGGGGTTCTATGACAGCTGATGATAGTACCTCATCCTTTTTAGGTCCTCATTATAATTTTTAACCATTCTATCACACATTTTAACATGTAAACTCTGGGTCCCCTGTGTCATTTCAGAGACGGTACTCTCAGAAAGGTTATGAGAAGGCTGGTCAGGAGGGCAAAACACTTCCTGATAAAAACTGTTTCTAAGAGATATAAATAGAAGCTTTTCCAGGACTGCAGTCTGATGCTATATTGGGAATCATGTAACATTTACAATATACTTCCATGGGAGACAACCTTGTGCTAAAGCATTCCTAAAAGAGACAGAGCCTTTGGAGTTTATCACATGTGATATTCAAAAGCAGTATTCAATCTTCTACCTGAATGCTCACTTGTTATTATGGTAAGTAGCCTCCTGGTTTTCTGCTTCAGCCAGCTAGCATGGTAGTATTTTCCCCATTAGAAGTAAATAGTGGAAATTCCTCACAAAATTCCTTTTACTTCATCTGTAGCTACTATGGCAAAATTTAAGTTGTTTCTTTTCTTCTAATATAGGATAAAATGTTGTGAAATGTAAGCCTGGTAATTCATAGACCTGTACCCCTCGGGCAAATAATACATTATATGTTAATATAAAAAAATAATAAAATAATAAAATAATTATAGGATAAAATGTTAATTTGAGCTTTTTGGGTGGAAGAAATACTTAATTCCAAAAAAGAGAAAGAGAATTTGTTCAGTATACCCATGCAATCATCTAAAAACTTTCATGAAGAGCTAATAAGAATGTCTAAAATCCTAAATGTAGACACAAAGAATTATACATGACAGTTTAGTAAACCCTATGATAGTTTATTCACTGCTTTCCTAAAGAAACTTCACATTTTGGTATCTCAAGGGTTTTTTGGCATATATTCTAAATTATGATCGACATTTCAACAATTCCTAGGAGGAAATCTTATAATTCTTATGGAAAACAGATGTGCATGATTAAGATGTTTGTGAAGTTTTGTAATTAAAATAGTCTTGTGAACTTGGATACTGATGTCACTGTGGCCATATTTTCCTAATACTCCATTTTATCACATGTTTTCAAGTTATAAATGTAATTCTTAACTTGAAGATGAAGAAAAAAGTAGGAAAATGATGCCACATGTAAACCAGGGTATCAATGATAAACATAAGACTATAGACAAGATGCTTCTCAAAGACATTTACCCCAGAATTTGTTGGAACAAGATCTGGATGAAAACAAGAAGTCAGATGTATAAGCTAAGGCACTCAAAACATACTTATCCTATGAGTATTCGGGGCTGTTCCAGTAGGAGCAGTGGAAAGGCTAAATAAACAGTGCTTTCAGTGGTCTTGTGGAACTGGGAAAATAGAATTCAAAATCACAACTTTTTAAGAGGGAACATGAATAATTTACCCACTACAGAGAACTATGCATGTAAGATAATCTGAGAGTAAGCAAGCCCCCTCTTGAACATGCAGCTCAACATTGCATCATCTGTAGGGTCAAGGAATCTTAACTCTTAAACTTATTTAAAGTGGTTCTGGACTGGTTGGATCCCATGTGTCTGGAAAAAGCAAAGGAAAATCCTCTATGGAAAAATGATATTATTTCATTATGAAAGTCATCAGAAATTTTTTCCAAACACAATTTTTGTTACAGCATTTTTTTTCTTGTGAAAAGGACTTTCAAAATCCATTCATCTAGTACCTTCGAATATGCAAAACAGTATTATTAAGTATAGTCACTTTACTGTACATCCCATGACATTTATTTTACAACTGGAAATTAATATGTTTTGACCCCTTTAACCCATCTCACCTATACCCTCACACCCCACTTTAGGCAACCACAAACCTGTCCTGTATATCTATCAGCTCATTTCTTTTTTTTAGACTCCACATATAAGTGAGATCATATGGTATTTATCTTATCCTGACTTATTTCATTTAGCATAAAGCCCTCAAATTCTATCCATATTGTTACAAAGAGAGAGATTTCATTATTTTTATGGCTGAATAATATTCCTTTGTATAAAAATACTAGCTTCTTGGGGCACCTGGGTGGCTCAGTGGGTTAGGCCTCTGCCTTTGGTTCAGGTCATGATCTCAGGGTCTTGGGATCAAGCCCCACATTGGGCTCTCTGCTCAGTGGGGAGCCTGCTTCCCCCTCTCTCTCTGCCTGCCTCTCTGCCTACTTGTGATCTCTCTCTCTCTGTGTCAAATAAATAAATAAAATCTTAAAAAAAATACTAGCTTCTTTATCCATTTGCTCATCAATGTACTTTTGTTATTTCCATGTCTCTGCTATTATAAATAATGCCACAATAAATATAGAGTGCATATATCTTTTTAAATTAGTGTTTCCATTTCCTTCATATAAATATCAAGAAGTAGGATTGCTGGATGATATGATGGTTCTATTTTTAACTTTTTGAGGAACCTCCGGTTTTCTGTAGGAGTTGCACCAATTTATATTCCTGTCAACAGCACACAAATGTTTCCTTTTTATCCACATCTTCACCAATATTTGTTATTGCTTATCTTTTTGATAGTGACCATTCTAACAAGTATAAGGTGATGCCTCATTGTGGTTCTGAACTGCATTTACTTATGATTAGTAAAACAATTTTTTAAAAGATTTTATTTATTTGAGAGAGCATGAGTGGGGGGAAGGAGAAGTAGACTCTTCATTGAGCAGGGAACCCTGATTCAGGGTTTGATCTTAGGACCCCGGGGTGATGACCTGAGCTAAAGGCAGATACTTAACCAACTGAGTCACACAAGTACCCTAGTAAAACAATTTTTTAAAAAAATATTTTATTCATCTGACAGAGACACAGTGAGAGAGGGAACACAAGAAAGGGGAGTGGGAGAGGGAGAAGCAGGCTTCCCACTGAGCAGGGAGCCTGATGTGGGGCTTGAACCCAGGACCCTGGGATCATGACATGAGCCGAAGGCAGACGCTGAATAACTGAGCCACCCAGGCACCCCTAAAAGAATTTTTAATATAATATCACAACATCAAATAAAATCAGGAAAGATTTAATACCATGAATGAAAGATAATACATGAATGATAATACCATGAATGAAAGATAATACCATGAAGGAAAGCCAACAGACACAATAAAAAATTGAACACCACCCCAAAAAAGAAACAAAACAAACAACATGATTTAATGTAATCATCAACCTCAAATGATAAAACAATTATACTTAAATGCTCATAAAAGTCAACACCAAGATTAACATTTTTGGTAGGGGTATAGAAAATATAAAAACCTGGCATGGCAGAGACCACCTGGGTGGCTCAGTTGATTAAACACCCAACTCTTGATTTCAGCTCAGGTCACCATCTCAGGTTTGTGAGATCAAGCCCCACATTGGGCTCCACATTCAGCATGGAGCTTGGTTAAGATTCTCTCTCTCCTTCCTCTGCCCCTCCCTCCCTGCTCACATGCACGTGTGCTCTCTCTCTCAAAAAAAAAAAAAAGTAACATGGCAGATAGGAGACAAAACTGAATAAAAACTCATTAACTGAAAAATATAACATGAAATTTTATGGATTGGTAATAACAATTAGATATGGTTGAAAAAGAAATAGTGAACTGAAAATAAGGCAGTTTTGACTGACCAGGAAATCCAGCCAAAGAACACAGCAACCATGGAACCCATCGTACAGCTATGTTTGGGCAGGCAACCAAGCTAGCAGCACTGCCCAACCACTAAGTGTAGTCTCTGGCCCTGTATAACTAAGGAGCCTGAACAAGGACCCTGGGTAGTGCAGAACATTGTCTGTGGCCCTGACTGTTGGCTAAACATAGCCTGTTGTGTCACCAAGGCAGGAAGCTCAGCCAGTAAGCCTGCCCAATTGAAGAGCATATTCTGTAGCCCCAGTGACAAGAGAACATGGAAAACAGCTCTACCTGACCACAGAGCACAATCTTTATTCCTGCCTGTCCAACTGTGGGACATGGCTAGAGCCCCCTTTTGACCAGAGAGCCCAGCCAGCAACCTGGCCCTATAGTGGAGCCTTGCTAGTGGCTTAACCGATGGCAGTGTTCAACTTGCAGCCCTGCCCAGCTTCAGGACACTGACTATGGCCCTGCCTGGTCACAGAGCACAACCTGAGTCTTCACCCGACTGTGAAGCTCTACCTGAGGTAGAGTTTCTACCTGCCTGAACATGGAGTCCAGCCAGGAGCACTATCTGGGAGGGGAACACAGCATGAAAACCCATCCACCAGGAGCCTAGTCCATAACCCTATCAGCTGTGGAGTCAAACCAGTGGCACCACTCTTCCAGGGGAAACCTCACCTGATCAGAAGTAATTGCAAAGTCCAGCTAGTGGTCCCACCTGATTGCAGAATATAGCCAGAAGCCCTGCCCAGTGAGCCCTGCCTAGTGGCAATGCTTGAACACAGAGTCCAGCCAGTTGCACTCCCACCCTAACTTCAGAATACGGGAAGTAGCCTTTCCCAAATAAAGACCCCAATGGCAAGCCCTGGCTGCCCAAGGACGGACAGTACCAGCTAACCTGTTCAGTACCCTAAGCTGAGCTCACTGGTGAAAACCTTTCCCTGCCAATGTGAACCTATAAAGTCTGGAAGAAGAGACAACTTACTCAAATGTGCAGATACCAAGGCAAGGAAGGAATCAAGGATCACAAAGAATCAGATAAATATGATACCACTGAAGAAAAGTACTAAAGCTCCCATAACAGACCCTAAAAACAAACAAACAAACAAACAAACATCTATGAAATGTCTAAGACTTCAGAACAATCCTGTTAAGGAAGTTCAGTAAACATGCAGACAACTAAACAAAATTAAGAGGGAAAATGTATGAACAAAATAGAAGTTCAACAAAGAAATAGGAGCCATGAAACAAACAATAGAAATCTTAGAGCTAGGGAGTACAAATGCTGAACTAAAGAATTCAATAGACAGCTTCCACAGCAGAATCAACCAAGAACAAACAAATAATGATCCAGAAATATGTCATTTAAAATTACCCACAGAGAAGCAAAAAGAAAAACAAAAGAGTAAAGAAAGTCTACAATACCCCTTTGGGATACCATTTTAAAAAGGAATAAATGCCTTATGGGACTTCCAGAAGGAGAAAAGAAAGAGAAAGGGACAGAATGTATATTTAAATCAGTAATGGCTGAAAGCTTCCCAAACTTGGAGAGAGAGAAAGGGACATCCGGATTCATGAGGCCTGAAGGATTCCAAACAAGTTGACCAAAAAGGCTATGCCAAGGTACATTATGATTAAATTGTTAAAAGTGAAATACTTTATGCCAATAAACACATACACACATCATGAAAAAAAGAAAGATCTTAAATAAACAACCTAACTTTACACCACAAGAAACCAGAGAAAGAAGAGCAAACTAAGCCCAAAATTAGTGGAAGGAAGAAAATAATAAAATTAGAACAGAGATCAATGAAATAGAGGAGAGGAAAACAATAAAAGAGACTAACAAAACTGAGAGTTGTTTCTTTGAAAAGAGAAATCAAATTGAAAAACCTTTAGCTAGGTACCTGGGTGGCTCAGTCGTTGGGTGTCTGACTTTGGCTCGGGTCGTGATTCCGGGGTCCTGGGATTGAGTCCCACGTTGAGTTCCCTGCTCTACGGGAGGCCCGCTTCTCCCTTTCCCACTTCCCCTGCTTGCGTTCCCTCTCTCACTGGGTCTCTCTCTTTCAAATAAATAAATAAAATCTAAAAAAAAAAAAAAAAAGAAGAAGAAGAAGAAAGAAAAACCTTTAGCTAGATTAATCAAGAAAGGGACAGAATTCAAATGAAATTATAAATGAAAGGGAAGATGTTGCAACTGATACTACAGAAATACAATGAATCATAAGAGGCTGCTATGAACAACTACATGCACCAACACACTGTACAACCTAGAAGAAATGGACAAAATCCTGGAAACATACAACCTATCAATGAATCAGGAAGAAACAGAAAATCTAAACAGATTAATTATGTGTAAGAAGATTTAATAAGTAATCAAAACCTTCCCAATTGAAAAAAAAAAAAAAGCCAAGGATAATATGATTTCACTGCTGAACTTTGCCAAACATTTAATGAATAATTAATGCCAATTCTCCTCAAATTCTTCCAAAAGGTTGAAGGGGGGGGGACATCCCCAAACTAATTTTATGAATTCAGCATTACCATGTTACCAAAGCCAGATAAGAACACCATAAGAGAACCATAGACCAATATTGCTAGTGAAAATTGATGCAAAAACTCTCAAAAAACCCCCAAAACTATCAAATCACATTCAACAGCACATTAAAAAGATTATATGCCATGATCAAGTGGGATTCATATCTGGAATAGAAGGATGGTTTAACATATGCAAATCAATAAATGTGATACATCATCACATTAACAGAATGAATAATAAAAATCATATAATTATCTCAAGGGATGCAGGGAAAGCATCTGATAAATTCAACATCCATTCATAACAAATACCTTAACAAATTGGGTATAGAAGAAACATACCTTAACAAAATAAAGGTCCTTGGGATGCCTGGAGGTGCTCATCAGTTAAGCATCTGACTTCTGCTCAGTGAGATCTAGTCCTGCATTCCATTCATTCCTCAGTGCAGAGCCTGCTTCTTCCTCTCCCCTTCTTGTGCTCTCTCTCTGACAAATAAATAAGTAAAATCTTAAAAAAAAAATAAAGGTCCTATATGATAAGCCTACAGCTAACATCATACTCAATGATGAAAGGTTGAAAGATTTTCCTCTAATATCAGGAACAGGACAAAGTGCCTACTTCTACCACTTCTATTCACCGTAGTACCGTAGGTCCTAGCCAGTGGAATTAGACAAAGCAAAGAAATACATAGTACCAAAATTGAAAGAAAAAAAGTAAAAACATCCTTATTGCAGGTGACATTACTATATATATATGAATATATATGAATTGTATTATCTGTATATAATTTTATATATGCACATACACAGAGAGAGAGAGATAATTCTAAAGACTGCATCAAAAAACTGTACCACTGCAGAACTCAAAATAAAAAATCAGTTGTGTTTCTATACACTAACAATGAACTACTGAAAGAGAAATAAAGGAAAAGTCCCATTTACAATAGCATCAAAAACAATAAAGTATATAGGAATAAATGTAACCAGGAAGGTGAACACTATAAGACTGAAGACTATAAGACTTTGATGAAAGAAATTGAAGAAGATACAGACAAATAGAAAACAAAGTCATGTTCATGGATTGGTACAGATTCAATGCAATCCCTATTAGGGTTTCAATGGCATTTTTTTAAAACATAAAGAAAAAATACAATCCTAAAATTCATATGGGGCCACGTGCAATCAGAATAGCCAAAGCAATCGTAAGAAAGGGGAACAATGCTGGAAGCATCATACTTCCTGATTTCAAACTATATTACAAAGCTATAGCAAATCAAAACAGCATGTTATCAGGATAAAAATGGACACATAGACCAATGGAAAAGGGTCCAGAAAAAAAACCCATGCATTTACAGTCAACTAATATTTGACAAGAGAGCCAAGAATACACAATGGAGAAAAGATAGTCTCAATAAATGGTGCTGGAAAAACTAGATATTCATATGCAAAAGAACAAAACTGAACCTGTATCTTCCACTGCTCACAAAAATTAACTTGAATGGAATAAAAACTTAAATGTAAGACCTAAAATCACACAACTCATAGGAGAAAACACAGAAGAAATTTCCTTGACATTGGCCTTAGCAATACTTTTTTGGATATGACACCAAAAGCACAAGCAAGAAAAGCAAAAATAAACAAGTAGGACTGAACCAAACTAAGAAGCTTCCACAAGGCAAAAGAAATGATCAATAAAATGAAAAGACAACCTACGAAATGGGAGAAAATATTCATAAACTGTACATCTGATAAGGGGTTAATATCCAAAATATATAAAGAATTCAACTCAGTAGTAAATACATACATACATATATAACTACATGCATACATACAAATAATCTGATTTTAAAATGGGCAAAGGGCTTGAACAGACAAATTTCCAAAGAAGACATTTAAATGACCAACAGGTACATGAAAATATGGTTAACATCATTAATCATCACAGAAATGCAAATCAAAACCATGAGATATCACCTCACACCTGTTAAAATGGCTCTTATCAAAAGATTAGATGTAAGTGTTGTCAAGGAAGTACACCATGGGTGGGAATATAGATTGGTACAGTCACTACAGAAAACAGGATGGAGGTTCCTCAGAAATTAAAAATGGAACTATCATATGATCCAGCAATCCCACTTCTGGGTATATATCTGAAGGAAATAAAAACACTGTTTTGAAAAGATACTGCACCCCACATTTATCACAGCATTATTTACAATAGCCAAGGCACAGAAACAACCTGAGTGCCCACAAACAGAGGAATGAATAAAAAAAATGTGGGGTGTGTGTGTGTGTATGACTCAGCCATAAAAAAGGAAAGGAAATCCTGCCATCTCCAACAATATGGATGTACCTTGAGGGCATTATGCTAAACGAAGTAAGTCAGACAAAGACAAATATTACATGATCTCACGTCTTTATGGAGTAAAACACTGAACTCACAGAAACAACAAATTGTTATTGCCAGGGGTAGGCCTGGAGGACTGGAGTAGGGAGAAATGGGTGAAGGTGATCACAGGGTACAAACTTCCAGTTACAAGATGAATAAGTTTTGGGGACATGATAGTTAACACTACTATACTGTATAATTGAAAATTGCTGAAAGAGTGGATCTTGGAAGTTCTGAACATATACAAACACACTCCCAGACACACAAAGGGCAACTATGTGAGCTAATGGATGTGTCAACTAACCTTATTGTGGTAACCATTTCACAAAATATACATACAGGAAATCATCATAGTGTATACCTTAAACTTACAAAATGTCAATTTTGTGTCAATTATATGTCAATTATAACTCCATAAAGCTGGAAAAAAGTATCACAGAGATATTTTATATTGTTTCTACTAAGTCTGTGAAATCCTGTGTGTATTTTTTTAAAAGATTTATTTATTTATTTTAGAGAGAGAGAGAGACCATGCAAGAGAGCACAGATGGGGGGAGGGGCAGAGGGAGAGAATCTCTAGCAGACTCCCCACCAAGCACATGGCCTGTCACAGAGCTCTATCTCACAACCCATGAGATCATCACCTGAGCCCAAACCAAGAGCTGGTTGTTTAACTGACTGGGTGCCCCTCCTGAGTGTATTTTAAATAATAGTACATCTCAATTTGCACCCGCCATATTTCAATTATTTGATAGCCCCATGTGGCATATGCCTAATGCATGGCATAGTACAGGTTTTGACACTCCAAGAGGTGAACAGATTTTGCATATGGAATAATGCAAATAACTGTGGCCAGAATGTGCACTGTGGTAGATCAAATATGACCACAAATACCTTGCAGTTCCTCCCATTAAATAGTGGAATCTGTTTTTCCACTCCTTGTAGCTAAGCTCTCACCTTTTGACTTGCTTTGACTCATAAAATATAATAGAAGTCGTGTCGTATGAGGTCCAGGGCCTCATTCTCAAGAAGGCTTTTAGTGTTTTCTTCACACTCTTGGAAAACAGCCCTGCCATCTGAGGCAGCCTGGAAGCAACTACTGAAAGATGAGAGATTTCACAGATCATTGATCGTGGGCATTGACCAATACTTTCCCCAGATGAGTGAGTGAGGCTACCTTAGACACCCTCTCCTCCCTGATTAGGCCACCAGATGACTGCTGCTGCAAGACTAAACCAAGGAGAGATCAGCAGAACTGCCTCGCATATCCCAGCTATCATTAGCCTGCCCTTCCATCAAGATTCTCCAAACAGCCCTCTTTCCTAATTATTGGCATTTATATAGCAAGGACACATCTGTGAGGTTACTGATTTCCCATGTGCCACTAGACAGAGGCATTCAGCCTCTCTATTCTCAGCCTTACATCCCTAAGTTCAGTAAAATATGCTTTAACAGTACCCTTATCAATGTTTTCTAAGACCTCCAGTTCTCTATTCCCCTCCAACTTCCTCTCCCCCCTGCATAATTTAGGAATCTTAGCTTACATGGTGGTAGGGTAGGCAGCTGCTTCTGCTAAATCACTTCTTCTCCCAATCTTTTTTCCCATCTTACAGCTCTTCAGTGAGAGCCTTCTTTTGGATAATGTTTACCCAGCTAAAATGAAGTGCATCACAGGTCGAAAGTACAGAAATGAGGGTGGAGGAAGAATGGGAAAGATATCATTTATTTGTACATCATCCTATCACATTCACCTGTCCAAATAAACTGCAGCATAAGGGTCAGTAAATTATCTTATAATTCTTATATATACTGCCACACTTTGCACAGTTAAATGTATAGTACATACCAAATTGGTCATTTTAATTTGTTGACTGAGCCCTTAAATCCATCAAGATAAAATTTACACCCTTTACATGCTCAGTTTTTCTCTCCTCCAGAGAAAGGTTTTACCTCTGCTCCTTTTGAAGTCAATTGGTATCTTTCTCTAAACAGCTACATAGACTACAAGTTCCTATTGGATAATTTGCTGTTTAGAGACGAATGGAGAGAGGATATGGAAGAGGGAGAGAGAGAGTTCTTATGCACTTTACATCCATGAAAGGATATTCTTAGTTCCGTTCTGGCGGGAAAAAGAGAATAAGGTCCAGGAGTTCTTAACCTATAATTTTTTGGTACTTTGATTAATTCAGGGGCATGATAACTATAGTTTACAATGTGCTTCAAATAGATGTTTATAAGAGTTATTGTTTTGAAAGAAAGAGAGAGTGATTGGAGGAGGGGCAGAGGGAGAGGGAGAGAATCCTCAAGCAGCCTCCCCACTGAACATAGAGTCCATGTGGGACTTGATCCCAGGACCCTGAGATCATGACCTGAGCCAAAATCAAGAGTCCAATGCTTAACTGACTGAGCCACCCAGGCACCTCTCAATCAAGTAGATTTTATAGTTTCCTGATTTTCTAAAATGTCCTTATAAATTATTGTTATGTTGTTATTATTATAAGACTGTGATTATGTCAACATTGATATGATGTATGTGGGAATCAGTGGAAGACTGAAGTGTTGATCTAGCATGATACATAAATCAGATATCATTCATTGTGTGAATGAATAAAATAGGAATTCTCCACTCACTTTCCAAGTTGGCAACATGATTAGCAGATGTCAAGAGCTCAGATTTACCTAAAGAGCAGCAGTTTTTTCAAAACCCAAATCATAAACTATTTATCTCTTTTAGACCTTTAATTGAAACTTCAAGGCAAAATAATAAAAATATTTGTAGAAAAAGAATAAAATACATCACATATTTTATATACATGTGTAGGTCAAAGTTTATAAAGTAAGAAAAACCTACCATGCAAATCTAGAGAGCCAAGAAGCAGAACAGCATCGGTAAATGGGAGATACTTAGAAGTTTCCAGTTAGAATTTTAACTAAACTTTATGATTTTGGAGAGCTAATTTCAAGATCTGATTAACTATTTTAGATTATTAGCTTCACTTAGTAAATTGCTATTTCTAAAAAAAACTAATAATTGAAGTACTCGCACATCTTATAACTAAGTATTCATTGCAAATGACTGTGTCTAAGAGAAAGTTCCTTCCTTTTTAAAAAATACTTTTAATCCAAAAAGAAGAACATGAAGAGGAAATGATCCTTAGTGTGAGTTTTGTGCTCCCTGCTCCATTTATTTCTTTTTGAATCTAGATATTTTATTTCATCAAACCAGATAGTTTCATGTTTATACTAGATTTTGATATCAAATTAAACTGGATTTCATGGAACCAGTGGCTACAAACTGGCACAACAGAGCACAAGGTCTTCTCAGAGAAACACTTGGAAATAACAAACTATAAATGATGAATATAGTTATTGTCTTTAAATAGTGAATCATTTTCTAAATCTAGATTTTTATTTCAAATATTCTGATTCAGAATTTATTATATTAGTAATTTTGTTGAAAAAATATATTGTGCCAAGTCTTCATTGGTGCCAAAGTTACTCCCCAATAGTCAACATAACAGTTCCAGAAAGCAGAGTTCCAGTAGCTTGAGAGAATTAACGCTCCTCTTGAAGGATTAATTTAAATCCAAAGAAAATATAAACCCATAAATGTAGAGATTTTCATTAAATGGAAATTAAGAGAAGCACTTTGAAGGACTGGTACAGAGAAAACTAGGTTAAGAAGTATCCTTTCAGTTGGAAAGAATAATAACCATGCAAAACTACTAAAGGTTATTTAAACACAAATATCTTATGACTTCTATTTGGCCATAGTGTTTGGAATGTTTAAGAACACTGGGGATTGTTAAAAACACAATGTGCAAGCATTTTAGTACACATAAGTATTTTTCCCTCAGACTCTAAAAGCAAGCAGAAATCCCCCCCTAGATCCCAGGTATCTGTGCCACACAGAATGCCTTCTAGCCAACTCTCCTTCTTGGCTCGGAATCTCAGGTATTGTGCACATGATGTTAATGAAGTTAGTTACTCAATCTCTGATCAGGATGCCAACCTACCTCGTGTCCTCAGGGACCTTGTTCTATCTGTTACAGACTCTTCTGCCAATATCTTCAACATCTTTATTTCCCCAGCCAGGTAGGCACACGTAATCTAAGTTTCCTCTCTGCTGGGTGACGGGGGCTCTGAGTGAGAGGTGGCTATCTTCCTAATGCATAGGCAATTGCTCCAGGATCTACTTCCTATGATCGGCTTCAATGCTTTTCACGACAGCTTTATTTGTTGTATTTATCTTATTGCCTTAAATCAGGAGTCTCCCTTTAGATTCCTTAAAGTTGAAAAATCTGCCTGCCTTTGATTTTCTCTCTCCTCTCAGTGGACTTTGGAGGACTCATTGGTCTGCAGCCCAGAGGCCAGTCCTGCCCATCCCTCACCTCGCTGTCTGCCTCCTTGTTCCTGCACCCACCTCGTGGCCTGGCATTAGCCCAAAGTGAATCTTTTCTTACAGCCTTTTTTGTCTTTTTTTTTTTTTTAAGATTTTATTTATTTGAGAGAGAGAGAGAAAGAAGCACAAACCAGGGAAGAGGTGGAGGGAGAGGGAGAGGCAGACTCCCCACTGAGCAGGGAGCCCAATGCAGGGCTCACTCCCAAGACCCTGAGATCATGACCTGGGCTGAAGGCAGACGCCCAACCATCCGAGCCACCCAGGCGCTCCTTTTCTTACAGATTTTAAACATAGACAGTTCTGCTCTATCTAAAAAAACCCTTTCATTGCTTATCCCAAAACCTTCTATAGCCCTAACCTTTCTCTCTCTTTCCTTCCTTCCTTTTTTTTTTTTTTGGTCACGCTCCTTGTAAACATAACTACTCTCAGCTTCTACTTCCTTACCTCACAATCCTCAGAACACTGGCCTCTGTTCTCAGCAACATATTGAACTTGCTCCTGCTGAGAAGGTCACTGACCTAATTATTAGCGCCAATGGATACTCTTCTGAATTTATTTTAGTTCAACTTTGGGTTGTCTAAAACTCTACAGACCATTCCTTTTTCTCTTGGGATTCTCTCCTCTGATATGTGTGGCACTTCTTTCTTCTGGCTTCCTTCTGGGGAACAATGGCATTAAGCACTAAAGAAATTGATCTCAAACATGCACAAAAGCATAGAATATGCATCTGCCTATGATTTGTACCATCTAACCTCTTAGTGGTACCACATATTGATACAAAGCTGCATGAAATTGCATACACCTGCTGTCTTTTGGTCTTTAATATCTACTTGTTCAATGAGGGGGCCAGGAATTACCCCAAGTTCATTATAATTTTTAAGGACAAAGAAGTAGATTGGGGTCTAACTTAGATGGATAGCTCTTAGACAAGAAGTGTCAGAGCCTAATGCTTCTCTACCTAGAAGGTCACCTATTCAGAACTGGGTTTCTCCTGCACTTGAGGCATATACGGTTCCTTAAACTTTCCTTGTGGAAAAAGAAAAAAAAAAGGAACGAGAGGTGAAAAGTGAGACAGGGTCAATTCTTCCCTTCCACTGGAGTTTTGAGAGTGGTTGCTGAGATGAAGGGCTAAAAGCTGGCTGGAGGGTAAGGAGGAGGTTCAAACAACACAGTGGTTTCCTAGAACAGGATAGTGGAAGGTAAGTGTGGGCCTGCCTTCCCCTGCCACCAAAGTTTCTTCCAGTTCAACAAATAGTCATTGAGTGTCCATTATGTCCCAGGCCTTCTTTGGGGCATGAAAACACAAGGATGAGGAAGCAAAGCTTTGATCCTCAAGGAGCAGCAATCTAGCAGACTTCCATCAGGTGGACATGGAAAATATGGTAAAACACCAGGAATCCTTCACTCATCTGGTGGATTCTCTCCCTCTTCCTTTGGTGTATTCACCAACCCATGTAGATGGATCTCAAATTTCACCCTTCAGTCACCTTAGCATCTTATTCATATCTACACTTCTGAGCTCCCATAATGACACCTTGGATGAAGAAATTATTGCTATCTTCCATTTGTCAAAGAAATTTCATTTCCCGTAAATTTATTCTAGGAGATATCAACGTACCTCCTGCATTAGTCTTTAAGATATGCAGCTTCTGTTGAATAAAACATTGGCAGGGTCCTTTGGCTCATCCCATGTTATCCACATTTCTGTTCTTTCCTGAGTATTCCTACTGCTTTGGGATTTTAGTCATTAAAAGGACAACCAAATTGAATCAAAACAATTATGCAATAATATGCATGCCAAGGTTTCCTGGCACCTCTTGCCAGAAATTCTACAGTGTGAGAGTGCATTGCCCAAATATTTTATTTACATTCATCTTGTCCCAAGGTATTGTGCTAAGAATAGGAATGAATATATAGCCTGTTTGTTGAGAGAATTAAGCCACATAGCCAAATTTGGACTGGCTAATGTTGTATCTCCCTCATGAATAGAGAATATGGAATTGAAAAATGACTAGCATGGAGGACAGAATGACTCAGAAATCTAAGAATAGCCAAATCATGTGAAAAGACCCAAAAGCTGCTTCAAAATGAACTGCATCTGCCTGACTCAGAAACCCAGAAAATTATAATATTTAAATCTATGCAAAATAGCATTTCACCAGCATTTGATCTGCATATTTAATTTTGTTCTGGGTTGGTATGGGTCTACCTTCTTACTATGAGATAGTTTATTAGTTCAAAGGTGTATTCTAGCTCAGAAAATAATCAGACCCCCTAAATAGAGTGTTTCCTCTGCTTTAGAATTAGAAGCCACTTTTTTGGGTTCAAATTGGGAACAGAACTGAGAGTAGTCTGAGAGGATATATTTTTGCTCTTCTCCTCACCATACTCATCCCTGATAAACTGTCAAGAAAAGAATTCAGGTCAAGGTCACTGGAACTGAGTATCATCCCACATTAGTCAGCCCAGTCAGGCACCCTCATCACCAACACACTGTGCCCTCTGAAGTTCCCATGCTTTGTTCAGTAAATAGACCTACATCCTAAATCCCTTCCACAAAAGTCTTTGCATCCCCTTGCTTTAATTAACATCTGGGTCTCATCATGGGCCCAGCTTTCCCTGCAGCCCTTACACATGGAGGTTTTTCCCTACTTCTAAGTGGTGTCGGTGGCTTCACCATCCACCACTGCCATTTCCACATGGTCATTCATCAGGGTAATCCTTGCTCCTTCTGGTTTCATGTCATCTGGAGAGAATACCCAAACCCCTTCCTTCCTGCTATGATGACCTGTGTTTTGTTTAATGCTCTGCTGTTGCAGCATTGAAATTTTAAGTAATTTTTGATCAAAGACCTCAAATTTTCATTTTGCACTGGACCTCAAAACTGATGGAGCCCATCCTGTTCCTATAGGTAGTCTTGTCCCTTCTAATTCACTCTACACTAATAACAGGCTATTTTTTTAAAAGATTTTATTTATTTATTTGAAAGACAGAGAGAGTGCATGTGCATGCCAGGGGAAAGTTGGGGGTGGTGGAGGAGGAGTAGAGGGGAAGGAGGAGAGTGGGAGGGAGAGGGACAAGCAGACTCCCTGCTAAGGGGAGCCTGACTTGGGACTCGATCCTATGACCCTGAGATCATGAAATCAAGCGTTAGAGCCTTAACAGACTGAGCCACCCAGGTGCCCCCAGGCTATTACTTTTGTCCCTTGAATCATGACACTCCCTTGGTTGAAATACGTGGATGGTTTTTCATTGCATTGAGAATCAAGCTCTCACTCATATCATGGTCTGCAAAAGACCTGCCTGGTTGGGCTACAGGCCTCCCTCCCCCAGTTCAACATCCCAACTTACTGAAGTCACAGGGACATCTGTCAGATTGTTGTATGCAGTGGTTCCTTCCCTGCCTCAGATGTGGTTTGCACACGTGGTTTCCGTCCTCTGCAGCACTCTTGCCCATACTACAACCTTTTCATCTCTCAAGACTTAGCTTCAGTAGCATTTTATGTGTCAGGATGTGCTTATTGCCATTACAACCCCAAAATTTCCATGGCTTAGTCAAAAAAAGGTTCATCCCTCAGTCATGACCCAGTCTCATCAGCTGGTTTCTAGAGCCATCCTTTCTCAAGAGGATTCAGGGGCCCTTTTTGGGAGTGTGGCTTCATCCTTTTCTCAAACCTCCAATTCCTTCCCTGGATGGGCTGTCCCCTGAAAGAAGATGAAGGACACATGTGTGGAGCTTCAGAGCAGGGGTGTAACACCAGGTCTTAAAGGGGAGTTTGCCAATCTTGCCCACATGCCACCAGATCTACGAATGTATAAAAGAGCCTGGGAAATGTTGTTTAACTCTATGCCCAGAAGGGAAAGGAAATGGGTTTGAGTGCATGTTACTGTCTTGGCCACTGTCCCCTACTCAGAGTCTCTCTCTGACCTTTAATCACAAACAGCTCACCTCTATTTTACTCTACTCTATGTTACCAATCAATTTCTCTCACCTCAATTTGTTGGTTGATTTATTTTTTTTAAAGATTTATTTATTTATTTGACAGAGATTGAGATTACAAGTAGGCAGACAGGTAGGCAGAGAGAGAGGAGGAAGCAGGCTCCCTGCTGAGCAGAGAGCCCGATGTGGGGCTCAATCCCAGGACCCTGAAATCACGACCTGAGCTGAAGGCAGAGGCTTTAAGCCACTGAGCCACCCAGGTGTCCCGGTTGATTTACTTTTTGCATTTTGTTTAGACTTTCTTATCTACTAGAATGCAAATGCCTTGTGGGCAGAGATCTTACCAATCTTTTTCACTGTTACGACCTCAGGACTTAGAGCAGTGCCAGGAATATGGTAAATAATTTTTAAAACATCTGTTGACTAATTGAATGAGTACAAGAAAAATATCTGTCTTGTTCCCTCTTGCTAGTAATATTGGTAACTATTCTTGCCTATCATGCAGGAATGATAGAATGGCAGGGTTCCGTTCTCCCACAGAGATTAATGGTCCTTTTAAAGAGAGTACATAATGTTTAGAAGTAAATGCTCTGGAATCAGAGTCCCTCAATTCAAACCCCAAGGTCACTGCTTATTAGCTAAGTAATCTTGAGCAACCTGCTCAATCTCTCTAAACCCTAGTTTTTGTCAAAAAATGTAATAGTATCCACATCCCAGGATTATTGTGAGGATAAATGAGATAATATATACAAAGTGCTCAGTACCACACTATTGTTAATGGCTCAGTTATAAAGTATGATTATTATTACTCACCGCTACACACTCAGTGCCTGGTTGAGAACATTGCATGAACAAGCACTCAATATATATTGGTTGAATAAATGAACAAATGAATAAGTGAAAAACCTTCTCTCATAGCTATTGCCTCTAATAAAAACAAGAACAATCTTTACTGGACCTTCAGTCCATGAAAGACCTTACCTGCTGATGTTCAGCTCTTGTAAGTTTCTTTTATGCATAACAATAGTGGACAAGCCCCAGGGAACACCCAGTCTTTTGAAAACCATCTGGCAATGTTTGTACACTTGAACAAAAGCAGCAGATCTCATTCTCTTCCCTCACAATTTTTTAAATTTTCTTTTTTTTTTTAGTTTTGAGATGTAATTGACACACCTCACTGTATACGTTTAAGGTATACAGCAAAATGGTGTGACTTACATATACTGTGAAATGATTACTATAATAATTGAATCAGCATTTATCATCTCATACAAATATAATAAAAAGAGAAAGTAAAAAAAAAAAAAAAGAAAGAAAAGAGGAAAAATTTTTTTTCCTTGTGATGAGAACTCAGAATTGACTCTCCTTGTAACTTTCACATACGTAGGTCATATAGCTGGATATCATGCTCTACCTTCCAACCCTAGCACTTATTTATAATTGGAATTTTTACCATCATCCTACAATTCCCTCTCCCCTAACTCTTCTGGTAAACACAAACCTGATCTCTTTTTCTAGGAGTTTGTTTTTTTTTGTTTTCCCAACACCATTTATCTTGTCAATTCCACATGTAAATAAGATCATATTACATTTATTTCTTTCTGACTTATTTCATTAAGCATCAATGTCCTGGATGTCCATCTATGTTGCCACAAATGGCAGAATTTTGTCTTTTTTAATGGCTGAATTTTACAGATATATATATAAATATACTGATACCACAGCTTCTTTCTCGACTTATCTGTCAGTGGACACTTAGGTTGTTTCCATGGCTTTGCGATTATAAATAATGCTGCTATAAACACGGGGGCGCAGATATCTTTTCAAGTTAGTGTTTTCATTTCCTTTGGACTTATGCCCAAAAGTGGCAGTTCTATTTCTAATTTTTTGAGGATCCTCCATTCTGTTTTTCATAGTAGCTGCACCAGTTTACAACCATCAACAGTGCAAAAGGATTCCCTTTCTTCCACATCCTTGCCAGCATTTATTTCTTATCTTTTTCATAGTGACCAACCTAACAGGCATAAGATGATATCATGTTGTGGTTTTGTTTTTGTTTTTGTTTTTGTTTTAATTTCTTTTTTATTTTTTATAAACATATATTTTTATCCCCAGGGGTACAGGTCTGTGAATCGCCAGGTTTACACACTTCACAGCACTCACCATAGTGCATACCCTCCCCAATGTCCATAACACCACCCCCCTCTCCCAATGCCCCTCCACCAACAACCCTCAGTTTCTTTTGTGAGATTAAGAGTCACTTATGGTTTGTCTCCCTCCCAATCCCATCTTGTTTCATTTATTCTTCTCCTACCCCCTTAACCCCCCAAGTTGTCTCTCCACTTCCTCATATCAGGGAGATCATATGATAGTTGTCTTTCTCCTATTGACTTATTTCGCTAAGTATGATACCCTCTAGTTCCATCCACATCGTCGCAAATGGCAAGATTTCATTTCCTTTGATGGCTGCATAGTATTCTATTATGTATATATACCACATCTTCTTTATCCATTCGTCTGTGGATGGACATCCAGGTTCTTTCCATAGTTTGGCTATTGTAGACATTGCTGCTATAAACATTCGGGTGCACGTGCCCCTTCGGATCACTACATTTGTATCTTTAGGATAAATACCCAGTAGTGCAATTGCTGGGTCATAGGGTCATTCTATTTTCAACATTTTGAGGAACCTCCATGCTGTTTTCCAGAGTGGTTGCACCAGCCTGCATTCCCACCAACAGTGTAGGAGGGTTCCCCTTTCTCCTCATCCTCGCCAGCATCTGTCATTTCCTGACTTGTTAATTTTAGCCATTCTGACTGGTGTGAGGTGATACCTCATTGTGGTTTTGATTTGTATTTCCCTGATGCTGAGTGATATGGAGCACTTTTTCATGTGTCTGTTGGCCATCTGGATGTCTTCCTTGCAGAAATGTCTGTTCATGTCTTCTGCCCATTTCTTGATTGGATTATTTGTTCTTTGGGTGTTGAGTTTGCTAAGTTCTTTATAGATTTTGGACACTAGCCCTTTATCTGATATGTCATTTGCAAATATCTTCTCCCATTCTGTCAGTTGTCTTTTGGTTTGGTTAACTGTTTCCTTTGCTGTGCAAAAGCTTTTGATCTTGATAAAGTCCCAATAGTTCATTTTTGCCCTTGCTTCCCTTGCCTTTGGCGATGTCCCTAGGAAGATGTTGCTGTGGCTGAGGTCGAAGAGGTTGCTGCCTGTGTTCTCCTCAAGGATTTTGATGGATTCCTTTCTCACATTGAGGTCCTTCATCCATTTTGAGTCTATTTTCGTGTGTGGTGTAAGGAAACGGTCCAATTTCATTCTTCTGCATGTGGCTGTCCAATTTTCCCAACACCATTTATTGAAGAGGCTGTCTTTTTTCCATTGGACATTCTTTCCTGCTTTGTCGAAGATTAGTTGACCATAGAGTTGAGGGTCTATTTCTGGGCTCTCTATTCTGTTCCATTGATCTATGTGTCAGGTTTTGTGCCAGTACCATGCTGTCTTGATGATGACAGCTTTGTAATAGAGCTTGAAGTCCGGAATTGTGATGCCACCAACTTTGGCTTTCTTTTTCAATATTCCTTTGGCTATTCGAGGTCTTTTTGATTCCATATAAATTTTAGGATTATTTGTTCCATTTCTTTGAAAAAAAATGGATGGTTTCGGTAGGAATTGCATTAAATGTGTAGATTGCTTTAGGTAGCATAGACATTTTCACAATATTTATTCTTCCAATCCAGGAGCATGGAACATTTTTCCATTTCTTTGTGTCTTCCTCAATTTCTTTCATGAGTACTTTATAGTTTTCTGAGTATAGATACTTAGCCTCTTTGGTTAGGTTTATTCCTAGGTATCTTATAGTTTTGGGTGCAATTGTAAATGGGATTGACTCCTTAATTTCTCTTTCTTCTGTCTTGTTGTTGGTGTAGAGAAATGCAACTGATTTCTGTGCGTTGATTTTATATCCTGACACTTTACTGAATTCCTGTACAAGTTCTAGCAGTTTTGGAGTGGAGTCTTTTGGGTTTTCCACATATAGTATCATACCATCTGCAAAGAGTGATAGTTTGACTTCTTCTTTGCTGATTTGGATGCCTTTAATTTCCTTTTGTTGTCTGATTGCTGAGGCTAGGACTTCTAGTACTATGTTGAATAGCAGTGGTGATAATGGACATCCCTGCCATTTTCCTGACCTTAGTGGAAAAGATTTCAGTTTTTCTCCATTGAGAATGATATTTGTGGTGGGTTTTTCATAGATGGCTTTGATAATATTGAGGTATGTGCCCTCTATCCCTACACTTTGAAGAGTTTTGATCAGGAAGGGATGCTGTACTTTGTCAAATGCTTTTTCAGAATCTATGGAGAGTATCATATGGTACTTGTTCTTTCTTTTATTAATGTGTTGTATCACATTGATTGATTTGAGGATGTTGAACCAACCTTGCAGCCCTGGAATAAATCCCACTTGGTCGTGGTGAATAATCCTTTTAATGTACTGTTGAATCCTATTGGCTAGTATTTTGGTGAGAATTTTTGCATCTGTGTTCATCAAGGATATTGGTCTGTAGTTCTCTTTTTTGATGGGATCCTTGTCTGGTTTTGGGATCAAGGTGATGCTGGCCTCATAAAATGAGTTTGGAAGTTTTCCTTCCATTTCTATTTTTGGAACAGTTTCAGGATAATAGGAATTAGTTCTTCTTTCAATGTTTGGTGGAATTCTCCCGGGAAGCCTTCTGGCCCTGGGCTTTTGTTTGTTTGGAGATTTTTGATGACTGTTTCAATCTCCTTACTGGTTATGGGTCTGTTCAGGTTTCCTATTTCTTCCTGGTTCAGTTGTGGTAGTTTATAGGTCTCTAGGAATGCATCCATTTCTTCCAGATTGTCAAATTTGTTGGTGTAGAGTTGCTCATAATATGTTCTTATAATTGTCTGTATTTCTTTGGTGTTAGTTGTGATCTCTCCTCTTTGATTCATGATTTTATTTATTTGGGTCCTTTCTCTTTTCTTTTTGATAAGTCTGGCCAGGGGTTTATCAATCTTATTAATTCTTTCAAAGAGCCAGCTCCTAGTTTCGTTGATTTGTTCTATTGTTTCTTTGGTTTCTATTTCATTGATTTCTGCTCTGATCTTTATGATTTCTCTTCTCCTGCTGGGTTTAGGGTTTCTTTCTTGTTCTTTCTCCAGCTCCTTTAGGTGTGGGGTTAGGTTGTGTACTTGAGACCTTTCTTGTTTCTTGAGAAAGGCTTGTTCCGTTATATATTTTCCTCTCAGGACTGCCTTTGTTGTGTCCCACAGATTTTGAACCGTTGTGTTTTCATTATCATTTGTTTCCATGAGTTTTTTCAATTCTTCTTTAATTTCCTGGTTGACCCATTCATTCTTTAGAAGGATGCTGTTTAGTCTCCATGTATTTGGGTTCTTTCCAAATTTCTTCTTGTGGTTGAGTTCTAGCTTCAGAGCATTGTGGTCTGAAAATACTCAGGGAATGATCCCAATCTTTTGATACTGGTTGAGACCTGATTTAGGACCGAGGATGTGATTTATTCTGGAGAATATTCCATTTGCACTAGAGAAGAATGTGTATTCTGTTGCTTTGGAATGAAATGTTCTGAATATATCTGTGATCTGTCCATCTGGTCCAGTGTGTCATTTAAGGCCTTTATTTCCTTGTTGATCTTTTGCTTGGATGATCTGTCCATTTCAGTGAGGGGAGTGTTAAAGTCCCCTACTATTATTGTATTATTGTTGATGTGCTTCTTTGATTTTGTTATTAATTGGTTTATATAGTTGGCTGCTCCCATGTTAGGGGCATAGATATTTAAAATTGTTAGATCTTCTTGTTGGACAGACCCTTTCAGTATGATATAGTGTCCTTCCTCATCTCTTATTATAGTCTTTAGCTTAAAATCTAATTGATCTGATATAAGGATTGTCACCCTTGCTTTCTTCTGATGTCCATTAGCATGATAAATTCTTTTCCACCCCCTCACTTTAAATCTGAAGGTGTCTTCGGGTCTAAAACGCATTTAGTGTAGGCAACATATTGATGGGTTTTGTTTTTTTATCCATTCTGATACCCTGTGTCTTTTGATTGGGGCATTTAGCCCATTAACATTCAGGGTAACTATTGAGAGATATGAATTTAGTGCCATTGTATTGTCTGTAAGGTGACTGTTATTGTATATTGTCTCTGTTCCTTTCTGATCTAGTACTTTTAGGCTCTCTCTTTGCTTAGAGGACCCCCTTCAATATTTCTTGTAGAGCTGGTTTGGTGTTTGAAAATTCTTTCAGTTTTTGTTTGTCCTGGAAGCTTTTAATCTCTCCTTCTATTTTCAATGATAGCCTAGCTGGATATAGTATTCTTGGCTGCATGTTTTTCTCGTTTAGTGCTCTGAATATATCATGCCAGCTCTTTCTGGCCTGCCAGGTCTCTGTGGATAAATCTGCTGCCAATCTAATATTTTTACCATTGTATGTTACAGACTTCTTTTCCCGGGCTGCTTTCAGGATTTTCTTTTTGTCACTAAGACTTGTAAATTTTACTATTAAGTGACGGGGTGTGGACCTATTCTTGTTGATTTTGAGGGGGGTTCTCTGCACCTCCTGGATTTTGATACTTGTTCCCTTTGCCATATTAGGGAAATTCTCTCCAATAATTCTCTCCAATATACCTTCTGCTCCCCTCTCTCTTTCTTCTTCTTCTGGAATCCCAATTATTCTAATATTGTTTCATCTTATGGTGTCCCTTATCTCTCGAATTCTCCCCTCATGGTCCAGTAGCTGTTTGTCCCTCTTTTGCTCAGCTTCTTTATTCTCTGTCATTTGGTCTTCTATATTGCTAATTCTTCTGCCTTATTTATCCTAGCAGTGAGAGCCTCCATTTTTGATTGCACCTTTTTAATAGCTTTTTTGATTTCAACTTGGTTAGATTTTAGTTCTTTTATTTCTCCAGAAAGGGTTTTTTTTAATCTCCCGAGAGGGTTTCTCTAATATTTTCCATGCCTTTTTTGAGCCCGGGTAGAACCTTGAGAATTGTCATTCTGAACTCTAGATCTGACATATTACCAATGTCTGTATTGATTAGGTTCCTAGCCTTCAGTACTGCCTCTTGTTCTTTTTTTTGTGGTGAATTTTTCTGCTCTGTCATTTTGTCCAGATAAGAGTATATGAAGGAGCAAGTAAAATACTAAAAGGGTGGCAACAACCCCAGGAAAATACACTTTAACCAAATCAGAAGAGATCCCAAATCGTGGGGGGAAGAAAGGTGATTAAAAAGAGGTTCAGCAAAAAAAAAAAAAAAAAAAAAAAAAAAAAAGATATAGAGGAATACAGAGTAAGAATATATTTCTCCACAGTTGAATGTGAGTCCAGTCTCTAGAATCAAGCATTGTTAACAATTTCTTGTGTTTGTTTCCAGAAATTATCTATGCATGAATAAGCCTAGATTTGCTTATTTTTGTTACAAAAATATGGACTCTTATATGAAAACTGTTCTGCCACATGCACTACCCTTCTTTTAAAAAAAAAAAAAAAACAATAAACAACTTTATTGTTGATTAGGATGAGTGGAGATGGGAGGGAGGAGGACTTGTTTGCCTTTCCTGGCATTGATTTTCCTAAGTGAGAACTCCAGCTTCTTGCCCTCCAGCACATGGCCATCTGCCTCCAGGCTGGCCTGGTCTTCTGGGGATGCACGCGAGAAGCCTACCCTGCTGGAACTTCTCCAGAAGATGCTGTATGGGCATTCTTTGATCTTTCATTCTATTTCTTCTTCACTTCTTCAATCATTTTCTGTTTAAAATCTCTTCCTCCTCAAGTGTTGGCTTGGCCTCTTTGTGTCCTAGGGGCAGTGCAAGGTTGGGGTAGTGTGCTGTCAAGGAGCATGACATAGTTCTTCACAGGGTCTTGGCCAAGCAGTCCATTGACGAATGCATTGTAGACAACATCAATGACCCTTGTTTTGCACATACAACACTTGGAGCCTCAGAAGAAGTGCCCCACATCCGGCCTCCAGGCACAGTATTCTTGTTACCTCCCCAGACTCAGATTGTGTGTGTCAGGGGCAGAGGGTCAGGGCCCCATCCCCGCTCAAAATTCTGCTTCTGATGGTAGTAGTTTCTTTGGCCTTCAGTCTTGCTTGTGTCAGTTGTCCCAGAATATGACCATTGCTCACAGCTGGCTGGAAAGAAAGCTATCCTGTGCTTTTTTTGGTTAACAATCTTTTGTTGTTTTTCCTCAACAATGCATTTCCCATGCCTTTTATTGCCTGCCTGATATTCCATTATATCAATATGCTGTTATTTATTTCTGGTGGTAAGTTTTTTTTATCTAGTTTTACTGAGATAGAATTCACATATCCATTTAAAGTAGAAACTCATCCATTTAAAGTAGAAAATTCAATGTTTTTTAGTATGTTTAGTATGTGTACAGAGTGTATCCATCATCATAGTTTTAGAACAATTTTCTTGCCTGCACAAGAAACCTCATATCCCTAGCCATCATCTCTCACTTCCTCTACTTTTCCCCAGCTCCTGCCAATAATGAATCTACTCTCTCTTTATAAACTTGCCTGTTGTGGATGTCTCATATAAATAGAATAATACATTTCACTTAGCTTTCTGTTTTCAAGGTTCATTCAAGTTGTAGCAGGTATCAAACATACTATTATTTATTAATTGGGCTCTTTTTTTTAAGATTTTGAGTGATTTTTCTAACTACTCTCTAAAAAGTTAAGTCATGTTATGTAATTTTTAAATGTACATCACACTATCTTTATTAGCATTTAAAAATCAGGAATGAAAAGAATCTTTTCATGTGTTTTCTGGATGTTAGTATTTCTTTCTCTCTCTCCCTCTCTCTCTTTTTTTTTTTTTTTTTTATGAAATTGCTGCAGGAGCACTTTGCCCATTTTATACAGGATTTTTTTTCCATTTTATTTTATTTTATTTTATTTCTTTTCAGTGTTCCAAAATTGTTTATGTACCATATCCAGTACTCCATGCAATACGTGCCCTCCATAATACCCACCACTAGGTTCACACATCCCCCGGCCCCCTCCCCTCCAAAACCCTCAGTTTGTTTCTCAGAGTCCACAGTCTCTCATGGTTTGCCCCCCCCCTCCGATTTCCCCCAACTCACTCCTCCTCTCCATCTCCCAATGTCCTCCATGTTATTCCTTATGCTCCACAAATAAGCAAAACCATATGATAATTGACTCTCTCTGCTTGACTTATTTCACTCAACATAATCTCTTCCAGTCCCGCCCACGTTGATACAAAAATTGGGTATTCACCCTTTCTGATGGAGGCATAATACTGCATTGTACTTATGGATCACATCTTCTTTATCCATTCTTCCTTTGATGGGCGTCTTGGTTCTTTCCACAATTTGGTGATTGTGGCCATTGCTGCCATGAACATTGAGGTACAGGTGGCCCTTCTTTTCACTACAGCTGTATCTTTGGGGTAAATACCCAATAGTACAATTGCAGGGTCATAGGGTAGCTCTATTTTTAAGGGATTATTAATTTTTTTCAGTTCTGTGTGAAAGTAAGAAAAATTAGCTTTTGTTTGCCAAATGTGTTGCAAATAATTTTTCCCATTTTCTTCATTTTTCTTTGACTTTGTGGTAGTTCCTGCAATACAAAAGTTTAAAATTTGTAAACAGTCAGTGCATCATCCATCTTTTCCTTTTCTGGTTATTTTGTGATACAGAGATGACTTCTATGCTCATGAAAAAATTTGCTATGCTTTCTTTTGGTGATTTCTGAATTTCATTTAAATCTTGGATCCATCTGAAATTTATTTTGGCACAGGAATGAGGTAAGTTACAAACTTAGTTATCTTTTTAAACTTTAAATTTTTAGAAACTGTTTCCTCCTTTATTGAGTTTCCTCACTGATATGAAATGGTACCATCACCTACTAAGTCTCTACATGAGTCTAGAGCTATATATTATTCCTTGAAGCTAATCCACAATTCTCCATTTCTTTACCAATCTCTTATCCTTTAGGCTATGATAGCTTAAGTTCAAGTTTAATATCTGATAAAACTAGTTCTACCTCATTAATCTTTTTCTTTCCAGGATGTTTCTAGTTATTCTCAAATTATTATTAATCAGTAAAAAAAAAAATTTAAACTTTGTCCATTTACTCCAAAATACATCTACTAGCATTTTAATACATATAATAATAAGGAAAGTGGGCTTCTTCACAACATTGATTCTTTTTATTCCAGAGTAAGGTGTATTTCTCCACTTTTTCAAGTCATTATGTCCATCAGTAGAGTTCTACATATTGTTAAACTTATTTTCAGCTATTTTGTCTTTTTTCTTATTAGTTTATTAACTTCAAACCATTTACCTTGCCAAATTCCCTTTCTGTTTGCAAAAGTTTTTCAGTGGATTTTCTGGAAGCTTTCCAGTTATTAATTAGGCCATCCACTAATTTATTCAATAAATAGTTATCAAGCTGTAATATGTGCCAAGCATTAATCTAAATACTAGGCAAAAAATACAGTGGTCAAAACAGACAAATTTCTTACTTTTCTGGAACTTGTATTTTAGTAAGAAGAACAGGATAATAATTAAATATATATGTTAGGTCCTTACAAATACTAAAGAAAAAATAAATTAGGTAAGAGAATAGAGAATTATAGGGGTAGAAAATAGTTACCATTTTAGGTTGGGCTGTCAGTAAACTGGCCTGAAAGAAAAAGAAGGGAGTGAGTTATTTTAATACCTGGAGTGAGGACAGAAAAGGGAACAGCAAGTAGAAAGGAACTGAATGAGAAATACATTCAGAAGACCAGTTGGCTAAAGGTCATGATTAGGAGAGAGCCGTAGCCAGAAGGATCATGTAGCATCTTATGGGTTTTGTTTGCATTTTCTTCTGGAAGACATAAGAAGCCAAGGATGAGATTTGTGAGGGAAAATTGCATGATTTAACCATTATTATTAACTTTTAATTTATTTATTTGAGAAAGGGAGATCACATGCAGGGGGAAGGGCAGAAAGAGAAGCAGCTTCCCTAGTGAGCAAGAAGCCTGATGCGGGACTTGATCCCAGGACCCTGGGATCATGACCTGAGCAGAAACTGAGAGTTGGACACCAAACTGACTGAGCCATCCAGGCTCCCCTGATTTAACCATTATTTTAAAAAGACCCATCTGGTACATACCTCAATATCATAAAAGCCAACTATGAAAAACCCACAGCAAATTTCATTCTCAATGGGGAAAATCTCTGAGCTTTTCCCCTAAGATCAGGAACACAGCAGGGATGTCCACTATCACCACTGCTATTCAACATAGTACTAGAGGTCCCAGCCTCAGCAATCAGACAACAAAGAGAAATAAAAGGAATCTGAATTGGCAAAGAAGAAGTCAAACTCTCACTCTTTGCAGATGATATGATACTTTATGTGGAAAATTCAAAAGACTCTACTCCAAAACTGCTAAAACTCATGCAGGAATTCAGTGAAGTGTCAGGATATAAAATCAGTGCACAGTAGTCAGTTGCATTTCTATCCACCAACAACAACTAACAATTTCTATACATCAACAACAGAGGAAAGAGAAATTAAGGAGTCAATCCCATTTACCCACAGTAAATATCATTCTTAATGGGGAAAAACTAAGAGCTTTCTCCTAAGGTCAGGAACATGGCAGGGATGTCCACTATCACCACTGCTATTCAACATAGTACTAGAAGTCCTAGCCTCAGCAATCAAACAACCAAAAGAAATTAAAGGCATCCAAAACATCAAAGAAGAAGTCAAACTATCATTCTTTGCAGATGATATGATACTTTATGTGGGAAACACAACAGACTCCACTCCAAATCTGCTAGAACTCATATAGGAATTTAGTAAAGTATCAGGATATAAAATCAATGCACAGAAGTCGGTTGCATTTCTATACACCAACAACAAGACAGAAGAAGGGGAAATTAAGGAGTCAATCCCATTTACAATTGCACCCAAAACCATAAGATACCTAGGAATAAATCTAACCAAAGAGGCAAAGAACCTGTACTCAGAAAACTATAGAGTACTCAGGAAAGAAATTGAGGAAGACACAAAGAAATGGAAAAACATTCCATGCTCATGGATTGGAAGAACAAATATTGTGAAAATGTCTATGCTACCTAGAGCAATCTACACATTTAATGCAATCCCTATGAAAATACCATCCATTTTTTTTTCAAAGAAATGGGATAAATAATCCTAAAATTTATATGGAACCAGAAAAGGCCTCAAATAGCCAGAGAAATTTTGAAAAAGAAAACCAAAGTTGGTGGCATCACAATTCCAGACTTCAAGCTTTATTACAAAGCTGTAATCATCAAGACAGTATGGTACTGGCACAAAAACAGACACATAGATCCGTGGAACAGAATAGAGAGCCCAGAAATGGACCCTCTACTCTATGGTCAATTAATCTTCAACAAAGCAGGAAAGACTATCCAATGACAAAAAGGCCGTCTCTTCAACAAATGGTGTTGGGTAAATTGGACAGCCACATGCAGAAGAATGAAACTGGACCATTTCCTTACACCACACACAAAAATTGACTCCAAATGGATGAAAGACCTCAGTGTGAGATAGGAATCCATCAAAATTCTTGAGGAGAACACAGGCAGCAACCTCTTCGACTTTTCCTGAGTACTCTATAGTTTTCTGAGTACAGATGTTTCCTAGAAACATCACCAATGGCAAGGGAAGCAAGGGCAAAAATGAACTATTGGGACTTCGTCAAGATCAAAAGCTTTTGCACAGTAAAGGAAACAGTTAACAAAACAAAAAGATAGCTGACAGAATGGGAGAAGATATTTGCAAATGACATATCAGATAAAGAGCTAGTATCCAAAACCTATAAAGAACTTACCAAACTCAACACCAATATAACAAACAATCCAATCAAGAAATGGACAGAAGACATGAAGAGATATTTCTGCAACAAAGACATCCAAATGACCAACAGACACATGAAAAAATGCTCAACATCACTTGGCATCAGGAAAATGCAAATCAAAACCACAGTGAGATACCATCTCAGACCAGTCAAATGGTTAAAATTAACCTGTCAGGAAACGACAGGTGTTGGTGAAGATGTGGAGAAAGGAGAACCCTCCTATACTCTTGGTGGGAGTGCAAGCTAGTGCAGTCACTCTGGAAAACAGCATGGAGGTTCCTCAAAAAGTTGAAAATAGAGCTACCCTATCACCCAGCAATTGCACTTTTGGGTATTTACCCCAAAGATAAAAAGGTAGTGACCTGAAGGGGTACCTGCACCCCAATGTTTATAGAAGCAATGTCCCCAATAGCCAAACTATGGAAAGAGCCTAGATGTCCATCAAGAGATGAATGGATAAAGAAGATGTGGTATATATATACAATGGAACACTATGCAGCCATCAAAAACTGAAATCTTCCCATTTGCAACGATGTGGATGGAACTAGAGGGTATTACACTAAGCGAAATAATTCAATCAGAGAAAGACAATTCTCATATGATCTTACTTATATGAGAAATTTGAGAAACAAAACAGAGGATCATAGGTGAAGGGAAGGAAAAATGAAACAAGATGAACCAGAGAGGGAGACAAACCATAAGAGACTCTGAATCTCAGGAAACAAACTGAGGGTTGCTGGAGGGGAGGGGGATAGGAGGGATGGGGTGGTTGAATGATGGACATTGGGGAGGGTGTGTGCTATGGTGAGCGCTGTGAATTGTGTAAGACTGATGAATCACAGACCTGTACCCCTGAAACAAATAATACAATATATATTAATAAAAGAAGTATTTAAAAAAAAAACAGATCCTTCTGACTGTGGAGAAAGGATTGAGAAGCAGTGCATTCAAGGTGAGCTGCATAGGAAAGATGGTAGAGGTGAGATGGTGGAGGCTGAAAAGGGGCACCAAGAAAGTGGGAAGCACTGGTTATATCTGAGATGTATGTACAAGGCTGAATGGGTAGATTGGCCCATTGAAAAACAGCAAGAGAAATAGAGGAGTAGGAGAATATAGTATTTTCATAAAGGTGCCATTTTTGTAATTTATGTCCTCTTCATTTCTAATTTTATATTTTGGTCCTTTCTTCAGTTTTGTTTGTTTGAAAGTTAGGCTAATGGGTTTTTATTTTGTTGTTAGAGTTTCTCAAAGAATCAGTTATAAAATATAGTTGTTCTTTCTAATGTTTTTCTCTTTTATTTCATTAATTTATGTGACCTTTATTTCTTCCTTCTTTTAAGTTAAATTTTGCTACTTTTAAAATATTATCTGAATAACTAATAATTTCAATTTAATTCCTTCTTTCAGAGCAAATTAAAGAGGTATAGCTATCATATTTTTTTTTAGCCACAGCTTTTTATATACCAAATGTTTTTTGATCTAAAGTCTTATTTGCACTTTCCGGCTATGAAATTTTGGCCTAGATTTCCTCTTAGAGTTTAAAAAGAATTTAGAACTTCAGATTGTAATTTTATTTCAATATTTGTTATAAATTTCTACTTTTATTGCAATATAGTCTGAGAATATTATCTATAATGTTATTACTTTTTAAGATTTATTGAGATTTCTCCTTGCACTCATCTACATAATTTTGGGAAACAACCCATAGAGACTTGAAGAGAAACATTTTCTGTAATTATTAAATAGAATTAAATGTACATCTATTAGTTCTATTCTATTTAATTAATTCTGTTATTTAGATTCACCATACACTCAATTATTTATTTATTTTTTCCATTTTGCCATGTGAGTGAGTTATAAATCTCCTACTAATATTGTTCCCATATATTGCTTCCTGAAAGTGCTGAATTATTTGTGATTTTGATGTTGTTTCACCTGGGATACAAAGATTAATAATGGGCATTTTGGAACATCTTGAAAGAGATAAGCATCTGTTGAAGACATATAGAAAAGGTGAACAAAAGAATAAGTCTGGCAACTAGGGCATGAAAGTAAAAGGTGCTAAGAGGAGGGAAATAGCTCAAAAGGCAAATGGACATGTTGCAGTATTCTTTTCTGTTTTACTTTGTTTTGTTTCCTTCATGCATTTGCCAGTTCTGAGCATGGAGCAAGAGGCTGGGGGTCCAGGAATAAGGCCAAGCAGATGGCCTTGCTAAGAGGTAGAAAACCCAGCAGAACTTCTGATCATCCCATGAGGCTGGAAAGTCATAAATTAGAGATTTGAGGAGCTAGGATTCTAGCCAGAAAGAAGGGACAGAAAACAACATCCACACTCTGCTGGCTTCCCCCTCATGACATTGATTTCTGCAGCTATGTGGGGAAAAGAATCTGAGAGCCAAGCAGAATGTCTTTGAAAAGCAGAGAGAGGGGGCGCCTGAGTGGCTCAGTGGGTTAAAGCTTCTGCCTTCAGCTCAGGTCATGATCCCAGGGTCCTGGGATTGAGCCCTGCATTGGGCTGTCTGCTCAGCAGGGAGCCTGCTTCCCTTCCTCTCTCTCTGCCTGCCTCTCTGCCTACTTGTGATCTCTGTCTGTCAAATAAATAAATAAAATATTTAAAAAAAAGAAAAAGAAAAAGAAAAGCAGAGAGAGGATTTGGCTAACAGCTCTACTTGAAGACAGGCATTCAAGTTTCTGACATACCAGAAGATAAAGGTGCTGGTGAGCATCCTGGGTTCTAATGGGAATTCCTTGGGAACTACATCTTGGGAACATGAATGAGAGAAATCTAGAAGAAGGCCTTAGAAAAAGTACAATCCAGCCTGGAATTTAATTTCTGATTTGATTAAAAGGATCAGCTCATATTTCTTCTGGTCTTTGAGGAAGATGATATGAAGAAGCCTCTACAGTTTTTCATATATAATGTCAGACATTAAATTAAAAAATACCAGACATACCAAAAAACAGGACTACATACCCAAGTACCAAGAGAAAAAATAGTCAATAAAAAGAGATCCACAGGTTATCCAGATAGGGAAATTATCAAATGGGGACATTAAAATATCATGACTGATATGTTCAAGAAAATAAAGAGAAATATGAAGAAATAAAAATATGAAAAATTTCACCAGAGTTTAATGTCTTGAAAAGAAAGTCAAACAAAATTTCTAGAAATGCAAAATACAACACTTAAATTTGTAAAGTTGATAAAGGGACAAATGACAGATTAGATTAGACAGAGAACAACAGTAGCTTGGTGAACTGAAATACAGAGCAATAAAAATTTTCATACTGAAGCACAAAAGAGTAAAGATTAAAAATCTAGAAATGTATAGAAGAAAAATATTATAGATGTTCTGGATGAGAAGAGAAAAAGAATCAAGAAGAAATGGTATTTGCAGAGAAAATAGTTGATGAAAGTCATCAAGCTACAGATTCATGAAGCCCTCTGCATACTAGGATGAATACAAGAAATGTGAAACCTATGCATATCACAGTCAAACTGCTGACAACCAAAAACAAAGGGAACTTTTGAAAGTACCCAGAGATTAGGGGATTGAGGAGCATGGGGGAGATGCATTATTAAAAAGAAAAACAGTAAGACCAACAAGTGAATTTTTAACAGACATGAGGAAAGACAGAAAGCAACAATATGACACCTTTAAAGTATCCAGAGTAAATATCTGACCACCTAGAATGTTATAGACAGTAGGGGAAAATATCAATCCAAAATGAAGGCAAAATAAAGACTTTTTCAGAAAAATTAAACTATAGAAAACGTATTGCCAGACACCAGCACTAAAGAAAATACTAAAGGGATTTCTTTGGCAAAAGAAAATTGGTCCCAGAAAAGTGAGGTCAAAATGACTTCAGAGTAAGGAATAAATAACAATGGAAAGAATAAGTATATATATAAAGTATATATACCTTAGATATCTCTCTCTATATATATATCCTTATATGCATATATGGATATATATACTTTATATATATATATATACTTTAGATATCTCTCTCTATATATATATATCCTTGTATATATACACTTTATATATACTCATATATATACTTTATATACATACTTTATATATATATGTCTATATATATATATCTTTATACTTTAGATATATATATCTCTCTATATAAGGATATATCTCTCTATATAAGGATATATATCTCTATATAAGGATACATAGAGATATATATCTAAAGTATATGTATAAATTAATACTGACCAAACAAAATAATAATTTACCTTAGGTTTAAATATGTATGTAGAACTGAAATTACAATGATAATACATAAAAAATAGAAAAGATAAAATGTAGTTTAAATGGTTTAAATTCCTGGCATGACTGGGGGTTGGTAAAAGTTATATTTTGTAACCAGACTCTATTAAGGTATACATATTGTAATCTTGATGTAAACAGCAAAATGATAGTAACACAATATAAAATTAACAAGAAGTAGAGAAGAAATAATTTTAAAAACTATCCAAAAAGAAGACAATAAGGGAGAAAAGAACTTAGATGGAATGAATTTTAAAAAAATAATAGCAAGATGGTAAATGTAAAAACAAATACATAAGTTACTAAATACAAATTAATGAAATATTCCCATAATATGAAAAACAGAACAGAAGCAAAACCAATTATAAGCGCATGTCCTTATAAAATATAGGACACTGAAAGGCTGAAACACAAGGCCAGAAAAAGATATGTCATGCAAATGTCAACTAAGATGATGTAACCATGTTAATATAAATTTTAAAACAAAAAGCATGACCAGAAATCATGAGGGACTCTTAATGATAAAGAGATCACCCCAGTGGCAATGTTAAAAAATCTATATGTATCTAATAAGAAATTGAGAAAATATATGGACAAAAGAGAAACAAAATCATGATCTGTTTGGTATAGCTCCCTTTGTTGTGACGGAACAAGCAAAGAAAATCAGTATGGAATATAGAAGACCCAAAGCTAATCTTTACTCACAGACCCACTTTATGATCCACCACATGGTAGACTGTGCTAAATATTCTATTGCATTTCAAAGGGCTGTGTATTTGGTAACTTTTCAGGGTTATATTTGGCGGGGGTGGGCAGAGGGAGAGAGAAAATCTTAAGCAGACTCCACATCCCGTGCAAACCCCAGGATCAGAGGGGGCTCAATCTTACAACCCTGAGATCATGACCTGAGCCAAAATCAAGAGACAGATTAAGTTTAACTGACAGAGCCACCCTGGTGCACCAAAGGGCCTATATATCATTTAGGTCACGTAGAAAACACTGCACTCAAAAATTGCCAAAATTTACTATATAGTGGACCATAAAGTGAGTCTTGATACTTTTTTACAAATTAACTTTATTAAGGTATAATTTATATATAATAAACTGTATCTATCTTACATGTACATTTGATGAGTTTTTACATCTAAGCTTATGTTGCTTGATATGGCACAAGTAAGGTACAAGATATTTCCACTATACCAAAGAATTGACTCCTTCATTCCACCTTGGAGTCAACCCTCTTACCAATCCCAGACAACCACTAATGGCTTTCTGTTTCTTATGTTGTGTGGTGTCCTACATAAAAGTAAATCTCTGGAGCCAGACTGCCTTGGTGCGAACTAGTTTTGTGACGGCCTATACATCACTAAAGCTTTCTATCCCTCAGTTTTCTCATCTATAAAATGGAGATTATAATTATAGTAACTTCCTGCTAAGGTTGTCAGGAGGATTAGATTAATGCATAAAAGGTGTTTATAAATATGCCTAGAACATATCATGTGCCTTATAAGTATTAGCCGAATTCCTAAAGATCTACCACTGTCCACAGGAACTGTGTTTAAAAACCTACTGTTATATGAAGAAGGCATAATGATGGCATGAACCACTATTTTCTCTGTTTATTATTTGCTATTCAGAATTTTAACAGAAAATATATTTATGAAAGCAAATTTAATCACTAAACACATTAGAAAATTCAGCTGAAGATGTAATTCATTTCCTTTACAAAGGCAAAACATATTTATTTTTTAGAGAAATGGAATAATTTAAGAGAACACATTTATTCAGAAAAGAGAAAAGTAGTTTGCATTATTGAACACATTCTGTAGCAAAATCTCTATTGATCTATGTAAATGAGGTGCCTATTAAGCAATAATAAGAGTAATATTATCTACTTCCAATTCTCACTCTTCATGTTCATTAGCCAATAAGAAGGCATCATTAATAGAGGGTACTCTTAAATCCCATCTTCAACACTCTGGTTTCCCTTGAGATTGTATAAATCTTTCACCTTTTAAATCCCATCTTCATAATTCATGCCCTAGATAAGGGAATTAAGTAATTCAAGGAGAAAAAAAAGATTCTAACTCATTCCCTGTGAGTAGAAATTACTCAATCAAAAGGTAGTTTAAAATTAAATGCATATCTAGAACAGAACCAAGTATAAATGATGATTTTTTAATAAAAGTAAATAATTAGTGGGTTGTTTTGTTTTAACCAAGTTCTAAAAACTATGTTCCAGTTACAATTAATAATATAAATTATGTCTAGCTGATGTACCTAAATATCTTCTGATAGTTTTATTTTCAATCTCCATGGTTCAGAGAAAAAATCTTAATTCATAATCAAGATAAACCACGAACCAAATTAAAGATCTTGATAAGTCAGAGAAAATGTGTAAGTACTATGGCATAAAGTATCAAGAGAAACAGATTATGGTTTTAATTGAGTATTTTAACCTGAAGTTTATTTTTTAAAAATATCTATCAATATCAAAACTTGGAACACTGAAAAAAATTAAATTTTTTAAAAAAGATAGTATACCTGAAACTAATGTAACATTGTATGTCAACTATGCTTCAATTTAAAAAAGATAGTATAAATGTAAAAAAATACTTTGAATATGTCAACACGTAAATTTATATTTACCACTTATTCTTATATCATAAGAAAATATTTGAACAAAGAGGAAATAAATAAACCTGAATTTTTTTTTAAGCAAATGATCCTTAGGCTCAGATATAAAACTGACCATTCAACTTACTGTTTTACTTGGTATTACAGAGATAAAATATTAATTAAAAAATTGTATTTCATTTTAACTACCTTAAGAGTAAGGCAAAGGTCACTGTGTAAAAATATATGTGCATGACCATTTTTATGCCAGAAAATACACTTGGGAAACTAAAAAGACATACTAACACAACACAGTATATGGACTTTATTTGGTCCTATTTCAAATAAACAAACTGGAAAAAAAAAAGGAAATGTGAATTAGACATTGGACAATCCTAGCAAATTAATTCTATTTTTATAGTGTGATAATAGAATTATTAAAGAAATGAAATGTTTACAGAAGAAACAATATAATTTCAAGGACCGAACATAATGGAGGTGGAGAGAAGATGAGTATTGACCATGACAGAGGAAACGATCAGTAACATACTGACAAGTGGTCAAGCTGACCAAGAGGATACTGGGTTCATTATACAATTCTTTCCTTGTGCATATATTTGAAATTTCCCACAATAAGAGATTTTTTAAAAAGATTTTCTAATGGCCATCTTAGAGAAAATTTACTCTAACTGCATGAACACAGAAAGACGATAAAAATATTTAGGATTAAAGATGTATAAGTATTTACCCTCTTCATATAGAGTTTGTGGGTGTTAATTCCAGCGTGAAATAAAACACACTTTGTGAGTTCATGCCTATTCATTAAAAAAAATTGCATTCCCTGAAACTAACGTTACACTCTATGTTAACTAACTGGAATTTAAATAAAAACTTGAAAAAAAATAATGCATCAAAAAAAAAAAAAAAGCTCATGGCAGGCGATACATTCCCTCAATTTGCAATTTTACAATGGCATTGTTTAAAACTGAAGACAGGGGAGTTAGAAAAGACAGTAAGCTCTCAGAACACGCTAACACTACTCGGACCCTGCCAGGGACTTGTAACTGCGGTTCCTTTTTGTTATCCTCAGTTTTCTGATTTTGCCACCCGTTGGTAGTTTTTTTTTCTTTACACTCTTTTAACACTGATCATGAAAAAGTGTTACTTTGTAGTGGATTGTGTCAAGTTAACCTGATGAAATTTCATGTCATGTGCTTCCTGTACAAACACCATTGTCTTGCAAGTTTAAAAACCGCACCTTAAAAAGAATGCAACTGATGACTTTGGAGAAGCTTGTAAACTGCTCTATGATGTTTGATGATAATCATGCCTACCAGTTTCAAGATGCTTTTATTTACTTGGTACCTGAAGAATTTGAGAATGCAAGTGATGACCTCGGAGAAGCTTGTACACTGCTCTATGATGTTTGATGATAATCATGCCTACTGGTTTCAAGATGCTTTTATTTACTTGGTACCTGAAGAATTTGAGAAATTATTTTTCTTTTATCATGAAATCCCAGCTTCTATACTTTGAGGGCTCGTTTTGAAGATTTCCCAATCGCCGTTTCAGGTCCAGTCTGGTTTTTGCTTCAAAGGAACTCGTACACTCATTTCCCTTCAAACACTTTGATGTCACATGAAGGATAGTTGCTTCTTGCCAAAGTTTATCACAGTAAATGCAAGCTGTGCCTGTAGAGTCATAAAACCCAAAGAGCCAGACAAAAAGTGAAAAACCCAGTGAATCACTTGAGTGTTTCTATACAAGACTTAATTAGTTGAAAATAATATGTTTCAGTACATATATTTTTAAATATGAAACTAGAGCTCAAAAAGGAAAATCCTGATTTTTCTCCTGTGGTATATTTAAAGATAGGCAAATAGCAATAAAATGATAAATGAAATACAGATTGGTTTGGTATGAACAGACCTGAATACTCATTTGTACTCATAATATATAACACTCATAAATATATCATATCATAATATATCAAAGGCACAGGCTTTTTTTTTAGTAAAGTTAAGTTTTTCCACTGCTTTTTTTTTTTTTTAGAGGAATTAGCTAACACCACTTTTTAAAAAGTATTTTAAAACTAATATTTCCCTATGGCATCTCCTGGGATAATGATATCTCATTTAATGATAATGAGGTCCTGAATTGCCATAAATCCTTAATGTTAAATGCAACAAACAATATATTTGCTGGACATTATTTGAAAGCCTTTTATATAATTGCTTTAGTCATGTTAATAGTAAATGCCTCCAGACTGTTTTCCCAATAGAAATCAATAACAACAGAAGAATTGATGGGGATATAAATTACAGTTTTTAATTCCAGTCCTTGATAATGCACGCTCCAAAAATCAATGAAGATTGTGGCAGTTCAGTTTCCAGTGATTAAGTAACCATTTAAATAAGGTTAGTGGTGGTAAATGGGCAAAAATCCCCAAACTCCAAAACACATGGAAGTCTGCAGCCCCAACATAGCTTTAGACATCCATCACTGGGTATGATAACACGACATCCATTTTCTTAAGTGGTTTTATTAGCTTCACCTACTTGTAGTACTTAATATTTAATGGCAAGGGAGAATTGCCAACAATTAGTTCCTGGAAAGTGGCCAATCCACCCACATTAAATTTATATTTGCCCAGCAGAATTTCCAAGGCCAGGGAAGTCACAAAAATGAATGAGAAAATGAAATTGCTGATAGAAGGTATTGCAGGCCCATCGGCACAGAGGGATGAGAAGACTTCGTTTAAGTCACCTGAACGCTGTCTCCGACTGTAGGAAGGCCAATGGCGGCTGCAAAACCGCAGTAACACACACCTGTCTGAACCTGAACAGGCAGAAATGGGCTCTCCCTTTTGATTAAAGAAAACATAGACATGAAAAGGCTGCATTTTAGGAATATATCCTAGGGCTAACTTATAATGATTGTAGCTAGCATCCAAATACCGAAATATTACAAAAGGCCAGGACACGTGCATTTGCCTGAGCCACAGACTCAGATTATATGTGTGTATTTAAATTAATAAAAAGATAGGAGTGTTAGATAAGGCCTTGAAGTCAGACAGAAGATTGAGTTCTAGCTCTGCCATTTGCAGACTTTTAGAAATGAAACTTTCAAGCCTTAATTTTAAGACTGGTAATAGGAGAACAATAGTTTTGGGTTTTTGTTTTTGTTTTTTTAGGTTTTTCTTTAAACTCCAGTTAGTTTCAGGTGTATAATATAGGGATTCAACACTTCCATACATCAGCCCAGTGCTCATCACAGTAAGCGCCCTCCTTCATTCCCATCGCCTACTTCACGCATCTCCCCTCCCACCTCCCCTCTGGTAACCATCTGTTTAGAGAACAATAGGTATACCTAATTTATCAGTTGTTGTAAGAGGTAAAATGGTGTACATTAAAATATATCACTGTTTCTGGAAGTTCTCCATAATTATTAACTACCATTCATGGTACTATAATCAGTTGTATACATGGTTTTCAGGTTGAGCAAAAACAAAGATACCCAATTAAATTTTAATCCGACATAAATAGTGAATAATTTCTTAGCATAGGTATGTCCCATGCAGTATTTGGAACATATTTATTCTAAAAAATTGTTCATTGTTTATCTGAACTTAAAATTTATCTGGGTATCCTATACCTTGCCTGGCAACCCTATGCATACAGCAATGGGGTCAAGAAAATTCATCGATCTATTACTTAGTCAAAAACCTACTGGTAAATAAGAGCTCTATGTCAGTCAAACAAAATGTGCACATTGAAATTCCTACTCATTATTTAAAGAAATATTCTCTAAACCTTCACTCAGTATCTAGCACCTTAACTTTGAAACTATAAAATTTACATTCTGATTAAGAGATGCTCCTCTTAGAGGGTTGCATCTATAAAAAAGATCCAAGTGTACTTGTGGAAAAGCTCCAGGCCTTCAAAAGGAGCATTAGCACAAACAACGGCTGGCTACAAGTACTCCAAGTCAGGCCTGTCTTCCCCAAGCCCCTGTGCTTTATCTTCTGCTTGGCTCCTGTCAGCCTGTGACCCCAGACGGAGCCGTGGAGTTTGGCTCTCCCATTGGTATCTCTTGTGCTACCCCAATATCTGGCCCCAGTCACGTCTCTGATTCTGTTTCAAATACATGCACTGTGGCTTTGGAATGTTGTCCATGTTTTCTCAGCATTTCCACCCCTGTTTTGTTCCTGGCTTGACTTTGCACCCTCTTCTCAGTGCCAATATCTTGCACAAGTCCATTTTGCTATGTTACCAATACAGGAACTGTTTTCGAAGCCCAAGCAGATTAGACTCTACAAATTAGTGCAAGAGCCAGATATAACAGGAACACTGATAACAGCGAGAAATTATGGTTAACCACCTGACAGCAGTGATATGCTATAATAATAGAGTGCCATTGGTTGAGAACTGACTGCAGCCAGTCGCCATGTTAGATACTTAGCTACTTGGTCTCCTTTCATCCTCTTCAGAGTAGGCAATACACACCCATTTTACAGATGAAGAAAAGGAGATCCCACTGCTCCTGCGTGTCAGAGCTAGAACTGAATACTTATCACTCTGTAACCACATGTTTTGACCACAAAAGTCTACCTACTCAGTGAAAGAGGACATACAAAAGGAAAAAATTGTCATGAAACCCATAAGGTTATAGTCATGGACCATTGAATTATAAGTATAAATGGTGACACTTTGTGAGGGGTTTTTTGTTTTTTTTTTTGGTTGTTTGTTTTGTTTCTTTAAAGATTTATTTATTGGCGGGGGGCACCTGGGTGCATCAGTGGGTTAAAGCCTCTGCCTTCAGCTCAGGTCATGATCCCAGGGTCCTGGGATCAAGCCCCATATTGGGCTCTCTGCTCAGCGGGGAGCCTGGTTCCCTCTCTCTCTCTGCCTGCCTCTCTGCCTACTTGTGACCTCTGCCTGTCAAATAAATAAATAAAATATTTAAAAAAAAAAAAGATTTATTTATTGGGGCACCTGGGTGGCTCAGTTGGTTAAGTGTCTGCCTTCGGCTCAGGTCATGATCCCAGGATCCTGGGATCGAGTCCCATGTCAGGCTCCTTGCTCAGTGGGCAGTCTTGTTCTCCCTCTGCCAGCTGACTTATTTATAAATAAAATAAAAAATAAAGATTTATTTATTTATTTATTTGGGGCTATTATTTGGAGGGGACTAGTATGAGGGGGAAGCAGAGGAAAAGAAGACAGAGTCTGAAGCAAACTCCATGTTGAGTGTAGAGCCCGAAGTGAGGCTCAACAGAGGGCCCTCCGAAGTGGGGGGGCTCAATCTCATGACCCTGAAAACACGGCCTGAGCTGAAACCAAGTCAGTCACTTAACTGACTGCACCACCCAGGCTCCCCTTGTGATGATTCAGTGGCTCGAGACTACTACTACAATGCATGTGTTACAGATACTATGTTATTGTAGCACTGTATTCTTGGGCCAGATGGTCCCACTCAATCATGATGTAGTTCAATTCAGTGTTGAATTTTAGAAGGCAGAATCATCACAAAACAAAACAAAACAAAAAACAAAACAAAACAAAACAGATTATTCAAAGAGACAGTTCAATGAGGTGACTGAACAAGTTTGGGTAAGATTGTCAAAGGACCGGGGTTTCTGGCTTCACTACCCCTACTACTTATGAGAACTTGACCAAGTTTCTCAACTTCTTTAGGCCTTGGGTTCTTTTGTCAAATGATGGTGATAGTACCTACCTCATGGGTTGGGAGTGAGGATTAAGTGAGTGAGCAGGAGGTACGTTTAGCTCACCGACAGACATACCACAGTCTCTTAAAAAAAAAAAAACACAAGGAATATGCAGCATATTCTAGACTTTTGTCCAAAATGGTGAAAAAGGAAGGGAAGGGAAGAGAAAGAGAAAGGGAAGGAGAAGGGAAGGGAGAGAAAAGCTATTTTTAAAAACAGCCAACCCTTAGCTCACTACAAGTGTCAGTTATTCTGAATGATCCATATGCTAAGGGTCCCTGATAGCAAAGCGTGTGTGTTTGTGTGTGTGTGTGTGTGTGTGTGTGTTCATATGCATACTGAACTACTGAAAACTCCAGTTTTCTTCAACTAATTTAAGATCCTCAAGAACGCTCATAGACCTAGGAGTTTGATCTTTTTAGAACCCGAGGAACTGCAGTCTAAGTGTGGGCGCCTGGGCCCTTTATCAGTACTATACTATACCACTTTCACCCTGTATACCTGCATCTAGACCAGTATCAGTATAGATCTAGAGATATGAATACAGACACAGATACCTATTCTCTATATGCTATACCTACACCTATCTACTACAGACCAGCTCTTCAGCTAAGCAAACCCACAATCAAGTAAGGGGGAAAATAAATCTCCTAGAACCAAAGATATGATCCGGAAAAGAATTATGTCTAAACGATAAAAATGAAGATGGAACCACCTCCAAACCTCAGGGTAGACTTTTTTTAAGTGACAAATGCCAAAAAATTAAAAGTGAAGAAGAGATAAAAAGTGACATCTGGAATATTCTCCTTTGTGTGGCATTTTGGGAGTCAGCCGGTGTGGATCTGTTTGAGAGATGCTGCAGGCAGATGGGGTGACAGCTGGGGTGGGCAGAACCAGCCCTGGACGTGGAGACTAAAGACTGGGACTGTGATTTAGTCCCACCATGCCCGTGCCAAGCCTCCTCAATCTCAGAGGTTTCAATTCCTCAACTGTAAAATATGAGTGGTACCGCCTCCATCAGAGGGCTCCTGCTGTAATTGCGGTTTTGTGTACAAAAGCTCTTAACACAATGTTTGGCACATTGTTGGTACATAAATATTAAATGACGTGGTTGAAAAAGGTTCAACTCTGCCTTTGCTCTTGTGGAAAGGGTTAGTGATAGTTAGGATGACTGCTTCTGGGGGATTCGCCTAGTAGTTTGAATAAAGAATTGGAGAAACCTTTCTGGAAAGTTTACAACATGAAAGGAGGGAAATGCCATTCCAATATTTGGGAACTTATAGATTTATTCCTTTTGACATCCTTCTCTAGTTTAAACCAATTGCTGAGAAAATTATCGAGGTATTAAGGTCATAGAAAATCTTCCCAGTGCAGTTTTTTAATGTGTATGTAGAAATGAAGTTCCTTGGTACCACTAAACTGTACACTTAAAAATGGTAAAGAAGACAAATTGTATGTTTACATGTATTTTACCACAATAAAAATAAAATTGGGGGAGAGTGACTGTCAGAATGATGGGCAAACATAGAAAGGGCTATTATGACTATATATACATGAAAAAATTTTTCGTGTGTTTTTCTTCTGTTTAAGAAACTTAAATTGATATCTGGAGTCTCTTCATCACAGCGTTACTATTCTTTTGGAGTCAAAGATTTTGCACTTTCTTTTCATTTTCTAACATTCCTGATCACACAGCCTCCAGCTTCAACTAAAACCAGGCTTGACTAAAATAATAGTGGCATTACCTATAACATTGGAATAAAAAAGTTTTTTCACTGAAAAAATCTTTCAATCGAAAGCCTTAATAATCATAATAATTAAAGTACTTATTATCAACACTTTGATTTGAGTAATATCATATGGGAAGGGTGGAGAGGGTCAGAGTACAAAATGATAATCCAAACATGGATGAATTCCAGAACACCTGCCTAGAATATCATAGGATTAAGACTTCTGCAACAGACTAGAACACTGAAGTTAATCTACCTCATGGCATTCTGTGAACCCAGTTTAACTAGGTTGCCCAATGCTCCCTTTGATGTAGTTTTATTTGTTGTACAGATATTATATGAAACTATGTAAGATTCCTTGAAGACACATCTGGTGCACATTTAGTGATCCTCCATTAGCGGTCTGAAAGTATGTGTGTATCTAATCCAATCAATTTTAAAGATATTCTACTCCATTAAATTAAAATGTAGAGAAAAAATTTAATGTAACCTTTCACTTTGGTATGTTACTATATAGCTATTGTTTATACGGCTGACCTTTGGACAACATGGGTTCAAACCCTCCAGCTCTAATGACATGTAGATTTTTTTACAGTATAGAACTGTAAATGTATTTTCTCTTCCTTGTGATTTTAAAATAACATTTTTTTCTGGCTTACTTTATTATAAGAATACAGTATGTAATACTGTTAATTGATTGTTAATGTTATTGGTAGGGCTTCTGGTCAACAGGAGGCTATAGGTAGTTAAGTTTTTGGAGAGTCAGTGGTTATATATGGATTTTCGACTTCACGGGTGTCAGCATTCCTAACCCTCATGTTTTTTCAAGGGTCAACGGTTAGGTTTTTGGGTATAATTCTCTATTGTGTCTTTTTAATTTAGTAGAATGTGATAATTTCCAATGCTGTTCACAAAAGTGTCATAATTGTCACTTGGAAGAGTTACAACAAATGCTTCCTTTGCTGGTATATGATGATTTGCATAAATATTTTTCTATAGTTGGATATTTGGGTAGTTTACAATTTGAAACTGCTAATAAACAAATAAATGCTGCAATGAATATATTCTTCTATATATTTTTTGCATTAATTCCATGGGACAAATCCTCTTAATCAAAATATTTGTCTATGTTATACATATTCTCAAACCGTCTTGCAAAATGATCTTATTATGTTCTGCCGTGAGATAGTAGAGTTGTTACTGTTTTCCTTTATTTTGTTGATTTAAAAAGTAAGTAAATAGTGCTTTGTTCTTTTAATTTGTTTTTCTTTGATGACTAAATATTCAGTTAAAATCCAAGGTTACAAATTGTAAGAGACAAAAAGCAGCTCCACTCTCATAACAGTTGATAAGCAAGAAACAAACAATTCACCTTTTCTTTACATATTCTTCCAAGGGTTAGAGATATTTCTTCACTTCCCAGACTTAATTTTTTTTTAAATTCTGCTTTATATCTTTCATATGATACTTTTTGTACCTAATATGAACTTAGGTGTATTTACTATTGACAGTAACACAGTTTGTAAGGCATAATAATGAGAAATAGACATCACTTGTATGTTATTTATTTAAAACTGGATAGAACTTAAAATTATATGTGAGACATTGATTCTTAAACATTTTTGCATGGTGGGAAACTTGGGAATCTGTCAAAAGCTGTATATCTTTTTCTTTACAAAATTTGACAGACTGCAGGAGACTGAATATTCTCATGAAATGCATCTATGAACCTAAACCTAAAAGCCTGTTATGCCTCCCAATATAGTATCTTCATCCTTAATAGAACTTTTTAATTTTAGCCGGGTACATGACTGCCCAGAATAAAGATTCTACCTCCCAGACTGAAGCATAGTGCAGCATATGATTGAACACTGGCCAGCGAGATATAAACACAGTAGGATGCGCCTATTCTGTAAAGTCAGTGGGCATACCTTCCTCCCTCCTCTTCCTCCTTCCATCTGTTGATGCCTAGAGTTCAAGGAGCCTTCTTGGCTTGTGAGTTGGTAACCATATACTGCGGGTGGCAGAATGACGATGTCAAAGAAGCCATGGTTCCTGACGATGGTGGAGCCATTCCACAGCCCTGCACTCTTAGCCCTGTACTTCATTTTATGGGAACGCAATAAAGCTCTATTTTGTTTAAGCCACTGTTAATTTGGATTTTCTGACACTCACAGCTATATCTAACCCTAATTAATAGAGAGACATCCTTACAAGTTTACAATGAATAAATGGAAGAGCAATTTTTTAAATTTAATTTCTTGGGCCATATAAGCTTCCAGAAGATGTCATCCTGCCATTTTAATCTCCCAATTGTAACAGTAAATCTCATGCAACTTCAAATGTTCTTTAGGGCACCTGTGTGGCTCAGTCAGTTAAGCACCCAGCTCTTGATTTAGGCTCAGGTCATGATCTCAAGGTTGTGAGATTGAGACCTGCATCAGGCTTAGTCCTGGGTATGAATTCTGCTTAAGATTCTCTCTCTCTCTCCTTTGCCTTCTTTCCCTCTTCCTCTGCTTCTCTCCCTTTCTTAGAAAAAGTTCTCTAAAGATAATCTAGAACTACAAATTTGGCTTGAAAACTAATTAATTATAACAATTTTGACATTTCCTTTTAGAGATACTAGTAAGCATGAGATTACTTAGTAGATTGAACCATATTAAATTGCCCATATTTGACCATATTTCCTACAAGAAAATTGCAATTTAATACACTGACCTGGTCATAATGTGAAAGCTAGTCTGCAAACACTATAGCCTCCATGTTAGTAGTCATGAACATCCTTTCTTCCACAAGGCACAACTGAATTTAAAAAATGAAAATAGGGCACCTGGGTGCTCAGCCATTAAGTGTCTGCCTTCAGCTCGGGTCATGATCCTGGTGTCTGGGATCGAGTCCTATATCGGGCCCCTGCTCAGTGGGGAGTCTGCTTCTCCCTCTCCCTCTTCACTCTCTCTCTGTCAAATAAATAAATAAAATCTTTTTAAAAATACACTTATTAAAAAAGGTGAAAATATTCACAGTTCATGTTTTAAAAATTAGTCTTATGTGTATGTGTGTTTTTATAAGGATAAGGGAAATGCAATCTTTGTAACTGCACTTACTTCTGTTGCTTAAGGGTTTTTTTTTTTTTTAACTTTGCACTAGAATTTCAAAAACCTGCATAATATACTTTTTTTTAAGACTTTATTTATTTATTTGACAGGCAGAGATCATAAGTAGGCAGAGAGGCAGACAGAGAGAGAGAGGTGGAAGCAGGCTCCCGGCTGAGCAGAGAGCCTGATGTGGGGCTCATTCCCAGGACCCTGGGATCATGACCTGAGCCGAAGGCAGAGGCTTAATTAACCCACTGAGCCACCCAGGTGCCCCTGCATAGTATATTTCTACTGCAATACTTGATTATAAGTTTATGGGCTTTAAGCACATTTTGTGTAAGATTTGTGTTAGGTCCTCCAATAATGGGGCCGTGATTAAAGGAGCGAGACTGAAACAAAGCAAAGGTCAAGCAAAGTTTTATTTCGCACCAAGCATCAAGAATCAAACCGAACGTTCGGGGCCGCACCTCTTACAGAGAGGGCGACCTCTCTCTGTTTCACAGACTAGCTTTTAAGGGCAAAGGCCATGTGGTTGGGCCTGGTCACGTATAGGTGGCCAATGAGATTGTAACACACAAAGGAAGCTCCACAGTCATGCTAGATCACACATAAGTGACCAATTGAATTACAATTTACCCTATAGTAGACATTTGACCTAGCCTATCACCTTGGTCAGATTTGGTGCCCAAAAGGCTCCCAAAGGGTGGGGCCCAGGGGCGCCTGGGTGGCTCAGTGGGTTAAGCCGCTGCCTTTGGCTCAGGTCATGATCTCAGGGTCCTGGGATCAAGTCCCACGTCGGGCTCTCTGCTCAGCAGGGAGTCTGCTTCCCTCTCTCTCTCTGCCTGCCTTTCTGTCTACTTGTGATCTCTCTCTGTCAAATAAGTAAATAAAAATCTTAAAAAAAAGGGGTGGGGCCCATACTCCTTGGTAACTAGGGAGACAGTATGCGCTCCCCTATTGATCGGATGTCTCTACCTTGCCTGACCACCCTTGTATTTGGGCTTTGTTACCTGGGACTGGTTTCTGGGGACTTGCTTTTAAGTAAGTCCCCTGGGGGAAGGGGAGCAGGGACAGTTTAAGGGTTAAACAACAAGGTTATTGTTTAACGGATGGAAGTGCTCTGGCTAAATAGGTCCTTACATTTGGAGTACCAAATACTAAGGAGTGGTTTTAGGCTTGAGAGACAAATTGACTTGAGTGCCACCACAGACCAGTAACAAAAAGTAAGAAGTAACAACAAACCAGTAACAACAAAGGTAAGAAGTCTCTAGGCTCTGGGGAAGCAAGAGGCCAGGCTCTGCCATTTCAAGCTGGGTGGAAGGCGGGGTGGCTATTGTAACACTCCATGTAAGTGACATTTATTTGCTTTTCTTCACTGATTGCGTAAAACATTCTTCCTACAACATTTCCTCAAGGGAAAGAGGTTAGGAGCTTTGGTACTTCATCACAGTTTTATGTCTTTCCCACTTTTGTTAAATGTGAGGTTTTGGACGCCCAAGAATGTAGTTTATAAAACAGAAAATTTATTCAGAGGTTTTCTTTGGTTTTTGATGCCATTGCTTGATTAATTAAGGCTATGAATACATTTTTACACAAAACATTCTACTCACAATTTAGCGAATTTAAACAATTTTATGGGGTCTTTAAATGATGTTTGGTCTCCATTAAAAACTTAACTAAACATCTTCAAATCTGTGAAGAGAAGCAGAATACACCATCCCAAAGTATGCCTCTTTGGCATATGGATTATTTTAAACTGGCTATTTTTAAGAACAACTTTCCACGGAGTTCGGAAGAAACATTCACATTTAAAAGGGAAATCTCCAATTGTAAGGGTATCTCTTCCTCTCTATACTGGAAAGAAGGTTGATTCTCTAGAAACTCTTATCAATGCAAAAGGCATTAAGCCTTAAATCTGCATAATAACTATATGATTGTTTATTATGTTTTTCCTGATAACCTCCCAGAACCGGCCTTGTCCACCCACCTGCCTCCAATATCTTTTGACTTTAACTGGAGACAATATTTAAGGTGTTGGTTTAGATCATTTCAGGTAGTTAATTATTTTCCCTGGGTATCTCCCCTGTATTGAGGAGGCATATAAATTATAACATTTTTGCTTGTTTTTCTCCTGTTAATCTTTTGATTAAAGGGGTTTTACCCAAGAACCTAGTAGGGTAGAAGGAAAATTATTTTTCCTCCCTTCCATCTATATCTAAAAATTAAACAACAACTTCTTCAACAACTTCTTCTTCTTCTTCTTCTTCTTCTTCTTCTTCTTCTTCTTCTTTTAAAATTCTACTTCTTTCTAAGTGCTTCATTTATCTGACTGAAGAACCTCCTCAGGTACTTAAGTACTTTTCAGAAAGCTAATAAGAAAATTTTAAGATATGGTTCATTATATGCATTATGTTTTCAAAATATTTGATCTTAATGGACTTCTGTATTCTTTTCATATATTTCTCTTCTCTTAGTTCCCATAACTTTCACAGATTTCAAAATGACATCCAGTTGATCTATCTTATATATTATTATGAGAATTAAATGAGTTAATATATGTCAAGTCCCTCTATCAGTGTCTGCTCCAGAGGAAGCTCTATGTTACCCCAAATGCTTTATCTGACTAATCAGTCACAATTTCCAGTGTCATTCTCTGGCCAACGATTTGTCCCACAGTGGTCATAGGTGTGGTTCCCATCGTGGTTCCAAATGCTAAATCCCTGGCAGCAGCCTGAGAATAAGTCAGCCTTAGATAAGCACGTGAGGCTTCACAGGCCCAGTAAGACTGGACTGTTCCGACTGGGGACTGTTTTCTCTGAGCACGTGCGCAGATAAAGGAGAGATTTTAGTTTAATTCTGTTTCATTTTCCTAAATTAGATCACAGGCTATGCACTTTGTTAAACTGGGTAGTTTGACAAAACCCCTCAGAAGGGACGCGTGGGTGGCTCAGTCCATTAAGCCTCTGCCTTCGGCTCAGGTCATGATCTCGGGGTCCTGGGATCAAGCCCCACTATTGAGCTCCTTGCTCAGCAGAGAGCCTCCTTCTCCCTCTGACTGCTGTTACCCCTACTTGTGCTCGCTTTTTCTCTCTTCTCTGTCTCTCTGGTGAATAAACAAATAAAATATTAAAAAAAAAAAAACCCTAAAAAGTTTGGAGCTCTTCTCCCTTATCTATTCCTCCATACATATCACTGCCAAAGAGAAGAAAAAGTTATTCTATTTTTTTAAAGGTCAGAAAGGACTTACTGAACACAGTTTGTTGGGGAATAAAATCCTAATGAGAAGCGAATAAAAGATAGATAGGGACAAGTGCTCTCTTGGTTTTCCTTTCAGGCTGCTTTCCATGGCAGTACTTTTAATTTCCTGGGCTTACCTCCACTAATCAGGTTTAGCAGTCAGGTACTGCAACAGGAAGGAGAAAAGAGTATACACTGAGAGGAGAGAGGTTCAGCCTGCTAATTTATCACAGTGGTTTCCAAAAGGAACTGCTCACCAGAATCAGTTACAGAGCTTTTTAAAAATACCAGATTCCCAAGATCTTCCTTCACGTCCTGAATTGAAATCTCCTAGACTATCCTTGGTAGCACTTGGGGATTGCTACCTAGCCAGTTGGGTACTGGATCATGGCTTTAGTCTAACCATCAGTGCAAGAGACCGGGACAGGATTTGGTACCAATCTAGTAACAAGAATATTTCTTTCCAGGGATCATCAAGTTAGATACAAATATGACTGAAGTAGACTACAGTCACGAGATAGAGCTGATTTGGACTTGAAGATTTAAATTGCAGACCCAATTTCCAGACTTGAAGATTCAAATCTCCTTTTCTGAGATTAGATGAACAGAGAGACAACTGTGAACTGTGCTCTTTGAAAACTGAAAATTATAGCCAACTCTGCAGATTTTATTATCACCATTTACCAATTACAATACTATAGTAGCTACCATTTTTACATCCATGCTATGTGCTCTGCACTATGCACAATTCCATTCACAGTTCACTTCATCAAATACCCATAACCACCTCTTGAAATTGATAATTACACCCATTTTAGAGGCAGCAAAATAAAAATGTTTAAGAGATACAATAACTTGCTCAAGACCACGGGACTCAAGAGAACACTCAGGTTCATCTGCTACCAAAGACTGTGCTATTAATTACTTCATGAAACCGCCTCTTTACATTATTTGTAATGAGGTAAATTATCAAGGTATCCAGAATAGATATTTCATCTATCACAATGACAAATGTATATTGATACACCTACATAGTAGTGTGTCGTTCATTAAAGGGGTCATAATTAAGATGAAAGTACTTCTTTTCTTTTCTTTTTTTTAAGTTGAAAGTACTTCTAAATTTTTATTCTCAAACTTAATAGGAAAGCAGTGTGCAGAAATAGTGACAGAATTAGAACTTAAATTTAGAATTTATACTGTATTTCTCTATAAATTTATATCCCCAATTCAAAGACATCAATCCATAAGAAAAATGAAACAACCCAGTAGAACACCGGACAAAGTATACAATCTTCTCTTAATCACAGAAAAAGAAAAAAAAATTGACCAAATCTATATTAGAGATGATTAATCTTATTAAACACTATAATTTAAATGCCCATCACAATAAAATATTTAAACATGGGTTTATCCACATGCTGGAGCACTATATAACCATTTACATGAATGACAAAGACAGAATAGTTGTGAAGGCCTGGAAGGATATTGACCAAACTGGCTTCCTCCAGAAGCACACTGGATCGAGTGTTGGCATCATGGTTAAGAGGTGGGGAAGGTAATGTGTGTGCTGGTCAAAGGACAGACTTTTGCTTTTTACTCTATACACTTCTGTAATGCTTGATTAAAAAAAAATAATTAGACTGTATTGTTCTTGAATTACAAAAATAAACAAATGTTAAAAAATTGATTTGAATAAAAAGAAAATGAAGAATTAAACACTCAGTTGATTCCCAACTATATTATGAGGGACTGAAGATGTGAGCGGGGAAATAAAAAGGGACAAAAAAGTCAAAAAAGAAATAGAATAATTTTAGAAATATTTATAATATTATCCATATTAATTACTTTGGAATCTTTCTTTAATAGCAAATCCACACATTTGCATGTTCACAGTTATTATATTAATATCCTATATATTATAATGATATAATTATATATAATATCATTTTACAGTTCCCAAAATACTCTTAAATAGTGTAGTAAGTTGAATGGTCACCCCTCAAAAGGTCTGTCCATGTCCTAATTCCTAGAATCTGTGAATGCTATGTGGAAAAAGAGTCTTTGCAGATATAACTAAATTAAGGATCTTCAGATGAAGATATCATCCTGGAATATTCATTCAGTTGCTAAATCCAATGACAAATGTCCTTATAAGAGAAAGGCAGAAGGAGATTTGAGACAAATCTCAAGATTTGGCAAAGAGGTGGCAATGTGATCACAGAGGCAAAGACTGGAGTGAGGCAACCCCACATCAGGAATGCCAACAGCCATCAGAGGCAAGGCATGGATTCTCCCCTAGAGTCCGCCAGAGGTTGTGCAGCCCTACCAGCAGGTTGATTTGTGTAAGAGAATACACTTTTTTTTAAGCCTCCCAAGTTATAGTCATTTGTTACAGCTTCCACAGGAAACAGATACACATAGCTTATATACCACAAAATGTTGTTTAAACTACTGAGGGATTTTGTCAAACTACCCAGTTTAACAAAGTGCATAGCCTGTGATCTAATTTAGGTTTTGTTTTTTATAACAACACTTTAAGGCACCTAGAGCCAAACATTATTTTCTAATCCTTCTCAAACTTTCCCCAAAATAGGAGGGAAGAGTTCCTAAGTCATGCTATGAGGCCAGTATCATCTCAATACCAAAACCACACAAAGATATAAGCAAACTAGAAACCAGTATAACTTATGAATGTAAATATAAAAAGGCTCAATAAAACACTGGGAAACCAAATACAGCAGCATATAAAAAGGATTATAGAACATGACCCAATGGGATTTATCCCAGGAATACAAGGTTCAACATATGAAAATCAATCATTGTAATACACATTAATAGAATGAAGACAAAAAAATACATGATTATCTCAATAGACAGAAAAAAGCATTAGACAAAATCCCACACCTTTTCATGACATAAGCACTCAACAAATTAGGAATAGAAGGGAACTTCCTTAATTTGACAAATTCCATCTGTGAAAAATCGCATCTAATATTATACTTAATGATGAATAACTGAAGGCCCTCCTTCCCTAAGATTGAAAACAAGATGAAGTGACTGCTTTCACCATTTTTAATTGATCCTGTACTAGAAGTTCTAGCTGGGCAATTAGACAAGAAAATTAAATCAAATACATCCGGATTAAAATGGAAGAAGTAAAAGACTCTATTGGAAGATGACATCATCTTATGTATAAACAATTCTAAGCAATTCACAAAAGAAAATGTTAGTCAGCAGGTTCACCAAGTTTACAGGTTACAGATCAATATATAAAAATTAGTTGCATTTCTATATACTGGTAGAAATTATCCAAAAATGAAATTAATAAAACAATTCCATTCACAATAGCCTCAAAAATGATAAAATACTTAGGAATAAATTTAGCCTATAAAGTTCAAGATTTGTACACTGAAAGCTACAAAACATTGCTTAAAAATTTTTTAGAAGACCTGAATAGAGACACCTGGGTGGCTAAGTCTCTTAGTTAACTGTCTGCCTTTGGCTCAGGTCATGATCCCAGGATCCTCCGATCAAGTCCCACATCAGGCTCCTTGCTCAGTGGGCACGCTGTTTCTCCCTCTGCCTGCTATTCTCTCTGTTTGTGCTTTCTCTCTTTCTCTCTCTCTCTCTCTGACAAATAATAAATAAGTAAATGTTTTTTAAAAAGACCTGAATAAATAGAAATGTGCTCTAAGCATATAGATTGGAAGATGATATTGTTAAGATGGCAGTACTTCCCAAACTAATCTACAGTTTCAATGCAATTCTTATAAAAATTCTCCTTTTTTTTTTTTTTCAGAAATTGACAAGCTGATTCTAAGATTTAGAAGGAAATGCAAAGGTTTCAAAATAGCCACAACAACGTTAAGAAAGGACAAAGTTGGATAAAGATAGACAGATGTATAGATCAATGAAACAGAATGGAGAGTCTCAAAATAAACCCTTAACCTCTGGTCAATAGATTTTCAATAAGAGTGCCAAGATAACTTAACATGGAAAGTATAGTCTTTTCAACAAATGGTGATGAGACCACCAGAATGTCACATGCAAAAGAATGAATTTGGACACCATAAACTCACACTATATAAAAAAATTAATTCAAAATGGATTAATGACTTCAATGTAAGAGACAAAAATTGTAGAAGAAAACACAACAGAAAAGCTTTATGAGGGGCGCCTGGGTGGCTCAGTGGGTTAAAGCCTCTGCCTTCGGCTCAGGTCATGATCCCAGGGTCCTGGGATCGAGCCCCACGTGGGGCTCTCTGCTCAGCAGGGAGCCTGCTTCCTCCTCTCTCTCTGCCTGCCTCTCTGCCTACTTGTGATCTCTCTCTGTCAAATAAATAAATAAAATCTTTAAAAAAAAAAAGCTTTATGATATTGGATTAGGCAATGATTTCTTAGATTTGACACCCAAAGAACAAAGAAAAATAGATAAATCAGACTTTACAAAAAATTAAGAACTTTTGTGTATCAAAGGACACTTTCAAAAGTGAAATGCAATCCGCAGAATGGGAGAAATTATTGCAAATCTGAATAAGGATCTAATATCCAGAATATATAAGTGCCTATACAACTCAACATAAAAAGACAACCCAACTTAAAAATGGGCAAAGGATTTAAAAAGACATTTCTCTTAAGAAGATGGACAAATTGAGGGGTGGGTGGCATGCCTGAGTGGCTCAGTTGGTTAAGCATCTGCCTGTGGCTCAGGTCAGGATCTCAGGGTCCTGAGCCCAGTGTCCAGCAGGAAGTCTGCTGCTTGCTCTCCCTCTGCACCTCCCCTCCCCTCCCTACCCCTTCTTCTCTGTCTTCCACCCCAGCTCATGTTGCCACTCTTGCTCTCTCTCTCTCAAATAAATAAATAAAATATTTAAAAAAAGAAGATGGACAAATGGCTAAAAAGCACATGAAAAGATGCTGAACCTCTCTAAATAATTAGGGAAATGCAAACCAAAACCATAGTGAGATACCACTTCACATACACATGGATGACAATAATAATAATAATAGAAAATAACAAGTATTGGTGAAGATGTGGAGAAACTTACATTGACTGATGGGAATGTAAATTAGTACAACCATTCTGGAAAAAAATTTAACAGCTCCTCAAAAATTTAAACATAAAGTTACCATTCCTCTTACATATCCAAGATAACATATTTTCAAACAAACATATTTTCAAGCAAAAATTTCTTGCATATATATATATATATATATATATATATATATATATATATATATATATTCATGGCAGCATTATTTGCAACAGCCAGAAAGGAGACACAACCCAAATGTCCATCAACAGATTAATGGATAAACAAAATGTTGCATATTCATAGAACAGAATGTTATTCAAAGGAATGAAGAAGGGCTGATGCATGACACAACATGGATGAACTTTGAAAAGAGTATGCAAAGTGAAAGATACCAGACACAAAAACCAGACACATATTATATGATTCCATTTATATGAAATGTCCAGAATAGGCAAATTCATAGAGACAAAAAAATAGATTAATGGTTGCCACAGGCTGGGGGGTAGGGAGAAAAAGGAGAGACTGCTGCTAACAAGTATGGAGTTTCTCTTTAGGGTGATGAAAATGTTATGAAATTTGATTACGGTGATGGCTATACAAACTTGTGAACATACTACAGCCACTGAAACGTATATTTTAAGATGGTGGGTTTTAGGATATGTGAATTAGATCTCAATAAATCATCTCAGCAAGTAAAACAAAAGTGAAAGCTAAATCTCCATTCCATTATATGCCTGGATTAAAAAATTACCCCAAATATGGTGGCAAAACAACCATTTAATATGGTCATGGGATTCAAACAGTCTAGGGCAGGATGGCTTTTCTCTGCTCTGTGACATCTGAGACCTCGGTTGGAAGGGTCCAAGGGGCTGAAATCATCCATAGACACCTTCAGTCACATGTCCAGTCATGGACATTGGCTGTAGGCTGAGACTTTTGCTAGGAGTGCTGATTCGAACACTGTCTTATGGCCTAGCCACATTGCCTGGGCTTTCTCACAGCATGGTGGCCAAGTTCCAAAAACAAGTGTCTCAACAGAGAGAGAAGAGAGCCAGGTGGAGGCAGTTTCACCTTTCATGACCTAGTCTCAGAGAATTTGCTCAGTTACTTCTAGTGCTCCTATCCCTTAGAAGTGAGTCCCCTAGGCTGGCCCATCCATACTCAGTGGTGGGAATACAGAACTCACCTCTCAATGTCACACTGTAAGCAAAACACAGGGATTAGATATACTGGAAAATGAAATCTGCCACACTCTTTAATAATAATGCCCCCCGAAAAAAGTCCAATTTACTCAATGTAAATTTTGCAAAGGAGAAACTCTGAGATTCTGTGTAGAAGCCACTGGATTTAAGCAAAAACAATATTAAAAAATTTCCCAACAACACAATAATGAGTTGCAGGCACTTAAAGGCTGTACTTATCCTGAGCTCTCGTGTGTGTGTGCGCGCGCGCGCGCGCGCGCGCATGCGCATTAGTTACACATTCAATCACTTTCTCATTCAGTTATTTGTTCATTAAACAGAAATGTATTACTGCCAAGTGATCTTATAGGCTCTATGATGTATGAGTGAGCAAGGAAAGACACATGGTACCCAGCCTTAGCAGGAAAGAATCATTACAACAGACTCACATAAATGTGATAAAAAGGGGAAATACAGTGTTGTAGGAGAGCTTCAAGTCTGCTCAGACTACCCATATGTCTAAACAGCCATGGAATGATTTGTGGTTTTTAGGCATTTATAATAAACAACATGATCCAGAAAGAACATATTAGTTGCTGGAAAGGAAATCCCTCCACAAACGAAAGAAGATAGATATCAGAGAAAGACTTAGGCAATTTAAATACCTAACTAAGAAGTAAAACAGGATAATTCAGTGACAGAACTTACATTCCCTTATCCTCTCAACCTCCCTTCCTGAGTCTCCAGTCCCCAAAACTACCACGACAGGGTAACCTGGTGGGGTAGAGGCAAGAATTTAGATAATTATACAACAAGTTTCAGCAACTTTTAAAATTCTTAGGACCCTGGACTTATGAGCCTTTTCTTTTCTTTTCTCTTCTTTTCTTGTCTTTTCTTTTCTTTTAACAACCCATATAATAATTTTCACTTTTTTCCCATCGCTCCACCCATATCCAAAGAATTAACATTTTTATTAAAACTGTCACCCTTCACTGTGTTTAATCAAAGCACATAAAATGCAGTTTAACTTTAATGAGTCAGTTACAGAATCTTACATATTCTGTAGTCACACTGATGTTAAGCTAGCATTCTCCTTAGAACACTGAATGGAACTAGTTTTCCCCCCAAGCCTTCATTATTGGAGATAACATAACATGAAGTAGTGACAATGTAATTATTTACACCACTGAAATTGGATCTGTCTTTAAAGTTACATAAAAGCAACAGGACGCTAACCAATTCATCCAGGGAACAGAACCCAGTAGCTGTTGAGTGTTCCTGCCTGAGACAGTGGGTCCTGGAAAAGGAGCTTGCAGTCGTGGGAAACGCCATCTGGGAAGAAGTGACTCCCGCCATTTGGACACAAGAGTATGAAAGAACTGCCACCCAGCAGGCAGGGGAGTATGATGTTGCAAACACAGAATGATATGGGGTTTCCAGTGTACCTAAAATCTCTGGGGATGGATAAGCATTCACTTTTCAAAAGCATGAAAACTAGTATCAGCAAAGCCTTTCTGAAGACTCACCTGCTAAAAAATTAAGTGTAGTTTTATTCCTATGATCTTGCCCTCTCCTGTCCCATCCTCTCTGCACCCTCCATCCCTCCAGCCCCATGTGAACTCTCCACACTGCATATTATCATCTCATGCATCTGCAGTGCAACACAAGCTTCATGGAGGCAGGGACTGAGTCCCACTGTCCTTATCGACTGTCATCTGGCTTTCGGTGGGCACCTGAAGAATCATGGAAGACGGAGGGGAAGGGGGAGGAGAAAAGAATTGTTTCAATTCAGTACTCTGACTTTAACAAGATCTAGGAAGATAGTTTCATTTTCTCTTACATATTTTTTCCCTGAACTACATGTGAAAATAATGTCTATATTTACAAAGAATATGTAACTCATGGAAGCATTGTTGCCACTTGTTGGTGCTGCTGGGAAATACAAGCAGCATGACATTTTGAGATTCTTCTAACAGATTCCCTGTCTTCTCTGCATTTCCTCCGGATTTGTTATATGGGGAGTCAAAGGTAATTAAGAAGAAAGCACAAAACTGCCCATACAGTCCACTACAATCTTTCTCAGAACTCCAGTTAACATTTTAATTTTACTGCCTTTATTAGTCACCATAAAAAGAGGTAACTTGAAAAAGACATTATTTTTTTGTGGGTTTATATCACCATCACATTATCTCAGAGAACTCAACAGACAGCTCAGTTTACTATGAAAGCAGGCACATTACCATTTAGGGAATGTCTTTGCGATTTGAACTCAAGGTAGTTAAAAAAAAAAAAAAAAGTACTTCTATTCCTCAGACTCAAACTTGTTACTAGAAACTGTGATTTCTTTCTTAATCTCTACTTGTTAAAAATAATACTAACACAAATATTATGGCAGGACTCCTAAACAGAATTTAATCACACTAAAAGAAAAGCTTACATATTTATATGTCTTCACATGAGGTCAACATACTGTGATATCCCTTGACACAGAGATCTGGAAATAATAGAACACTGTTCCTGTCTTTTTTTTTTAATTGAAATTATGGATAAATTACCCGAACTTACATTTGCAAATTAAACCAAACTGCAACTTCCTCTATATTCTGGGGAGGAAAAATATCCTTAGATAAATATATAAGAATAAGTGAAACCTTTTAACTTTTTAAAGACTTGAAGCTAATAGAGATATTTGAGCTAACTTCTCACAGCAGCCATATGACCTGGAAAAACACACTAGTTCTGGTTACAAGTTTGCTGGTTTCAAAGGACCACTGCAAAACCTATCTGTCTGGCCAACATCTGCCCCAAGTGGAAAAGCCAATCTGCTCTCAAGATCTCAAGAGATTTATTAGAAGATGCTATCGATGATTTTACAATGGAGAGTGGATTACAAGTTACTGGTGAAAGTGATTTTCATTTTCATTATTCCCTGAGGTTGTTCCAAGGGCACAATTTTAAAATCCACATAACTATGAAAAAAGTTACATATAATATCTCTAAAATATTCGGAAGAATATTTTAGAGATATTATAGAAGATTCTATTCCAGCTAGTAAAGAGAAGACTGAAGAGGTTTCAAACTTTTCATCCACAATTTATGAAGAACCTAAGGAAAGACAGCCCACTAAGCATCCCTAAGACAGTATAATAATACATGGTTTTTTAAAAATAAGCCATTGTTAAACAAAATGTGGATAATATCAGTTGTTCTATTACATTGATTCCTGTAAATCTGATTTCAAATCTTCTTAGGGAGATCTGACATATAATACTTTCTAAATCTTGTTATTCCATGACTTGAAATTTAAAATAGAATTGAGCTCAAAGATTTGATATGACTTTTATATAATACATCTTGTTCCAAATAAAGGCAAAATGATATCAATTGCCATAAGGACTAACAACCATCATACACTTAAAAATGTGCCCAGGGAAGCCCTGTACCATTCTCAGGGATGAGGGCCTAAGACTAAAGAACATTCTTAATAAATATGGAAAGACAGACAGAAGAAACCTACCAAAAAAATGCTCTTTTATTTTTGTGATGTTTTGAATATTACTTAATTTTTTATCTTCCAAAAGTTTTCTAAACTTAGTATGGCAGGAGATTATATTTTATACACTTCAAAGCTATATGGTAAGAATCATAGTAAGTGCCAACAAAGATTTGAAATTAATTGCCAGGTACATTAAACAAGTTGGAACCATAGGATTCAAGTTATCTTATTATCCTATCTGATAGGCTCTTAAAACTAAAACCAGTGGATATTAATGTTATAATCCACATACTTTGGAGACAATTCTTTGTAAGTCTTACCAGGCAATTGTGATGGACCAATTCACAATGGATATGTTGGCTACGGTCTTATTTAAGGACTTTTATTGTGTGTTGTCATAGAATTTTAAAATTTCATTTAATTTATTTTTACATAACAAAATAAGGTAAGACTGATTTGCAAAGTCAAGATGAAAAAGGAAATTAGGTATTATCTTGAAATCATGCTCTTTTCATGGTTAATTCCCATCTTTCTTAATAACCCAGACTTTCTACATTGTAGCAGTTACAATCATGGTTGCAATCATAGTAACTATGACTAATTATGAATTATAAGCCAATTTATTTTTTTAAAAGATTCACTTATTTGTTAGAGAGAGAGAGAGCACATGCACATGAGTGGTGGTGTGGGGGGGTCGGTAGAGGGAGAGGGAGAAGCAGGCTCCCCACTGAGCAGAGATTCTGATGTGGGACTAAATCCCAGGACCCTGAGATCATGACCTGAGCTGAAGGCAGATGCTTAACCAACTGAGCCACCCAGGTGCCCCAAGTATAAGCAAATTTAAATATCATGTTTACTTGAACAATGACTCTTGGGAAGGAAACATTTGGAATGGAGAATTTATCCAATTAATAATTAGGATTTTAAGAATGTAGAGAAAATCTCTCAGGGCATGAACATATGCCCTGTAACTACTGTAACTACTGTAGAAGTTCCATTTTTCCTATATGATCAAACAAAGTTTGTGACCTAATTATAGTGTTTTTCAGCCAGGTCAGTTAGTATGACAAATAGAATCAACCTTTCTCCATTAATATATATGGCTTACTGATGAGCTATGAGGAGGGGCTGAGCCTCCCCTGGAATCAAAGAAATTAGTCTACACTATTAATATTTTGTAGTTAAAAATAAAGCCCAGAAATCCTCACTAAACGGTCTGAAATTACATGCAGAGAAAGGCAATCATTCCAGAGCTGGGACCTAAGAGTCCTAAGTCACATCTTGAATTATTACTAAATCCTGTTCCAGCCAGTTTCCTGTTTTCTCGTTACCATTCTTTATTTTAGATTGGCTTTGAAATACTTTTTGCGTTGCTTTCAGTGATTTATTTTCTATTACAATTAGATATAGTGATTAAAATGTTTTACATTTTTGTATTCTTTGGGCAAATGGATAACATCTAGACAGACTCCCCCTTCCCACACTCTATACTTTAATAGGACAGAGTGGTCACAAACAAAACTGACAATACTAAACTATATTTCTTAGTAATCTATTTTTTTATTTTTTTAAAGATATATTTATTTATGAGATGGGGGAGGAGCAGAGGGAGAGGGACAAGCAAACTCTGCACTGAGCTCAGACCCTGATATGGGGCTTGACATCAGGACTCTGAGATCATGACCGAAGCCGAAACCAAGAGTCGAGGATGCTTAACCAACTGAGCCACCCAGGCACCCCTATTTCTTAGTAATATATAGGCGGATATGTAAAATATGTAGAAGTATATATTTTCTATATATAGAAAGAGAATATAAAGAAATATAAAGAAAAGAAAAAAAGGATTACCACAAAAAACAATGGTTATCTCTAGTCAGGAGGGAAGATTTAGGTGATCAATTGGCTTCTGGATAATATTTCTTGACATGAGTGTTTGCTTTTGTATTAGTCGATAAATTCAATATCTTTGTTACATATGCTTTCAATCTCTACCTTAAATTTCACAAATGTCTAGAAAGAATAAGGATAGGAATTGGGTGGCATCATTAAGATCCAGCTCTGCAACATGGCTTACATCATCATTCTTCTGTCCACCTACTCAGAATCTGTTGAGAAACTATTTCTGAAAGAATAAAGTCAAACTCCTTAGTCTGGCATTTTACGCCATCTAGGATCTGGCCTAAAGCAACCATCCCAATCTTGACTACATCTCTTCACACAACTTATAGCCAGCCAGACCAAAGGACTTCCCATTCCGTGAATACATACTCAACTTTTTAAGACACTAGATCTTTATTCACTCTATTCCCTCATCTTCCATCTGTCAAAATACACCATCTTTCAAAGTACTACTCAAACCACACCCACTACATGCAGCTCTTTGGATCCCTATTCTATGATCTTTGATTACTTGACACTCACCACAGATGTATTTATGTATTACTTGTGTGCCTTCTTAAAGTTTAAAAATAAATAATGCCTAAAAGGAAAGTTTTTAATAATCTACTTTAGTCAGCAAATCTCATATTGCTACTAAGAGGCAAAAATTAGCAAAATGATTCTTACTCTTATTTTTTAAAGCCACTGAGCACTCAAAATTATACACCTGCAACTAATATAATACTATTTTTACTACACTGGAATTAAAATAATTCTATATCAAGAGCAGAACAAAAATAAAAACTGACACTTTTGTGACCTGAGATCCTCTTGTGATTCCACAATTCAAATATCAGAGGAACAATAAACCAAAAGGACCAAGATAATTTCAGAGAAAAAGAAATTTCATCACCCAGGTGATATTAATTTTCAGGTAGTCTATATTAGCTTGTTCAAGTCTCAACCTCACCAGAAAGAGAAGAGAATTTCAAATAAACTATTGCAGAGTAAGTTTCCAATGTTTTGTTTTGTGAATCATTTTGATAGACCTTGTTATCATCATCATTTTCATTAGACTGCTGCCCAAAAAAAAAGTGTAATACCACAGCAACTGGATCCTATGAACAAGGGTAGCAATTCATACCAAATCTCTAATATTGAAATTAATCTCAACCAGACATCTTCTCTTGCATTCCCTCCCTTTTGCTCTATCTTCTCCTTTATTCCTACTTCACTTATTTAACTATTGATTACTGCTCATTTTGTTGAATTTTCAGGGTATATCAGTGCTCAAGGTGACAGTGATTACAAATTGGCAAATAAAGGATGAGAAAGAATGAGAAAAAGATTTGTGCTTAAATGAATAAAGTTATTTTTCACTTCAAAAAAGCAAATTAACCCTGTTGTAGCTGGGGGCAGAGGGCACCTCTATAACTTCCAAACTTTCTTCTCAGTCATGCAACTTCTTCTTCTTTTTTTTTTCTTTTTTCTTTTTCTTTTTCTTTTCTTTTTTTTTTTTTTTTTGAGAGAGAAAGAGAGTGCATGTGCAAGCAAGGGACTAGAGGGTGATGGGTACACAGAGTAGGAAGAGGGAGAGAGAGACTCTTAAGCAGGCGACATGCCTAGCACAGAGCCTGACACAGGGCTCCACCTATCTCACAACTCTGAGACAATGACCTGAACCGAAATCAAGAGTGGGATACTTAACCAACTGAGCCACCCAGACATCCCCATTGTGCAACTTCTAATGGGCTTCAGGAAAAAACAAAACAAAACAAAACAAAAAATTACAGGCTAGCAGTTGTGTTTTCCAGAGTTACTCCTATTAAGTGTGTATGGTAGAGGCCACTTTTGGGCAACAGGCTTGAGCAGTGGAATGTAGAAATGGCCCACAGCAGCCTCAGAGCTGAATGCAGACAGGCCCAACAGGAGACCCATCTCAAAATAGCCATAGGCCATAGCCAACCAATGGCGTACTTGCAACCAGGCACAGTTACCAAAAAAAAGAGATAATTCCATAAGTCCCCATACATCCTCATCTTCCCCCTTTCAATACAGTCTCCGCCCACGGCCTTGTGGCAGGCAGTCTCTGCTCTGCTGTCCTGCCCTCTGCTCCCTTGCAAGGTATTCAGTAAACTTCGATCTCCTTTATTCTGCCTCTGGTGAATTCTTTCACCACTCATGCCTCTGCCTTCTACCCAGTGGGTTCGCCCCACATTTGGGTGCCCCCATCCAATTAGGGAGATACCACACATATGATGACTTTGAACAGATGGAAAAGTGTTTAACTCTCAATCTTTACCTGGCTTCCGAATATATGTCATTAAGAACAGTAGCACATGAGCATTAGTATCAATGATCAAAAATATAAATTTATCTATTTAAAAGGAATCAAGAGCCAAATATGAGGTATACACACTTAAAAATTACATAGATGTGGAGCCAGCCTCAGGTCTCCTGACTTTGAACCACTGTCAACATTGTTCCTAATATATCAAAGAATGGTAGTCAATAATTCTTCATTTTACATATACCTATACGTATATAGATAATCACATACCTATCATATCATTTTATACCATATCATATTCATATATATATGAGACATGTTTTACATTTCCTAGAATGTAATACTTTTCTGCTTTACCATAAACCATCACAAAATGTCAGTCTCTTATTCCACACACAGTATTTACAGGGAGACTACTGGGGATTTATAAAGGAAGTTGTTCTTTTTTTTTTTTTATGAGACAGAGAAAGAGAGAGCATGAGTGGGGGAGCAGCAGAGGCAGAGGGAGAAGCAGACTCCCCATTGAGCAGAGAGCCCGATGCAGGGCCCAGTGCAGGACTGGTTCCCAGGACTCTCGGATCATGACCTGAGCCAAAGGCTGATGCTTAGCCGACTGAGCCACCCAGGCAGTCCTATAAAGGAAGTTTTGATTTCACAGATAAAGAAAAGAGTTCTAGAGGACAATAGCTGTGACGTTTGTATGGAGAAGCCAGTAGGAAAGTATTCAGAGGGAAATCGACTTTGTGCTTAATCTCATCAAGTCACTCAGAAATATCATATCAGTTATTACAAACTTTCAATTCTAAATAAGAACTTAAAAAAACAATCCAAGTTCTAAAAGAAAAGTGTTCTTTAGTCATCAAACGCACAGAATGTATGTGATCACAGAATGAGATCACAGAATGATCTCAAACTGTTCTAGAAAGAAATGGTAGAAGGAACATTAGTTTCTAGTATCTTCAAAAAAAAAAATGCCCTTGAGAATAAAAATAATCAGAAATGTCCAGGGAGCCGGGTATCTGTTCCTCACTTAGTCCCATTCTAGTTGGCCCATTGCTGACTCGTGGGTGGATGTGGTAAACCAACCAGCAGAGCTCTTTGTGAAGGGAATGAATGGCATGCAAACATGGTAATTAAACTTAAGCCCCTAGTAATTAACCATACATAAACCCAACTGTTCAATTTCTTCAGATTGCAAGGGAAAGAATCCACAGACTGAAGGTGGTTTCATGCATCCATGGGTCTACCCACAAAACATTTTTGCTTTTGAAAAAAAAATGGCAAATGACTTGAAAAAGGTGTTTGACCAAAGTATCTGAGTCAATGGCTTCCTGTGGACAGCCTCTCAAGAGGGGTGTGGCACAGTAGCCAACTGTGGAGCAATGTGCAAAAGAGTTCAGCCTGGGTAGTTTCAGTGCAGTGTTTGAAATTAATGTTCATCTTGAAAATGTTTACCTTCAAACAAGAATGGCCTTCCTGTTTTATTTTGAAATATGCTTTTCAGCTGTTAAAATGCCATTACAGTCAATGTTTGCTTACCTAATTGGTTTTATAAAGCAAGTATTGTCCAGATGTTGCTTTAATGCTCTAAGCACTCCACAAGGTACTGGACAAAAAAGACAACTTCTTTCATACTGCAAATGTCACGTCTGTTTCCGTGTGTAACACTGACATCAAGTAAAATATTTTTATATTAAACATTAATACATTAACTAAAAGACCAGATGACTGTTAGAATACATTCTCAAGTCATCATACATTCTCACAAACTTAAATGCACAGGTGAACAATTAACCAATCCCTGTAATTCTCTCCAAGTAACATGTAAACCTGAAAATACTGCTGTAAACAAACAAAAACAAAAAAGAAAGAAAAGAAAGAAAGAAAAGAGCCTCTCACATTTTAATAGACTCCATTTTGCCTGAAGATGTTTTTGTCTGATCTCAGCCAATTGTAATTTTCTATTTTGCTCAAGCTTCTGGGACTTCCCTCCAAAATTCTTCTTTGTTTCCACTTGCCAAGTCCTGTGGCAATGTCCTTTTCAAAGTTAACGATGTCCTTGTCCCTCTTTCTCCATTCCCGGTATCGCTCCTGGTTGGAATCTTTATTATCTGCCTAAACACTTTCAAATGCTTTTGAAATAATTATCCAGCCTGAAGGCCTCATCTGTCCCAGTTCATACTACAAGTCATCATCTTAAAAACTTCCTATTTCCCTCTTTCCCAAGCAGATAGAACAGAGCTCCATAAATTGTTGCTCATCTGCATATATCTGATGCTCCAGATAAAACAGAGCATAAGCTATGGTGTCTCAAAGAATAGACTCCACTTCCTTACTTCTTTTGTTTCTCTTATTCCTCCCCACACAGGCTCTTCATTCTATTCAACTCTCTTACCCAATGTAGCCTTCACAGGGACTTCAGCTTCCTGTGAACTTTCATTCCTCTGCTCTCAGAACACTTCATCTATTCTACTTATTTTAGCCAGTCATGTTTTGCCTTGCAAATCCTTCATAATGTGGCTTGTATTGGTTAGGTGTGTGTGTGTATGTGTGTGTGTTTATGTGCAGTGTTCCAACTCCTGAGGTTCAATGAAGGGATGAAGGGTTTTAGTACTTTTTTAACAAGAGTTGCTCTGCTTGGAAAAGAATGAAGTTTGGAAACCACTGACATATATTATCACTCGCTCTTAAACTGCTATTTAAGAACTAGAGAGAAAAGGAACTTAGTTTTTTTGTTTTAATGTGCATCTTAAGTGTCTCGCACATAATAGGGGATCAATAAATATTCAAATATTGATTTGAATTTGATTTGATATTGAGGCTTTACCTTTAGTTAGTGGAAATATGAAAATCCTAGAAGGAAACATAAATACTTAAGTTTTTAAAAAGTACTTTTACATCGCACATGAAATTAGATTGTGAAAGGGTTAAACAGGGAATCCCTGACCTATGATGGAACAATATTTAGTCACTTCAGCAGAAATTTCATGTCATCTGTATTTCGACCTAATGGGAGAACCATCTTTAGCCTGGAAGCCAGGCAGAATTTTCTCACCAAGAATGGACCAATATAACTTTTCCTAATCATGTCACAAATAGAGATCAGAAATGGGAAGAACCTATTTATGGTATGGTAAAAATCAATATCTCTATCTGTATCTGCATCTGGTCTTTGTCCCTCTTACCTGACCTGAGCTCCAAAATCCTTGGAATTTCCTGAGTGACAAGGAGTGCCTTTGTTATGCTAACAAGCTAACTCATGGTAGGTCCTGAATACCTTCAAGATGGAGAATGGTCACCAGAATGACCAACTGTGTGATTAAAATATTAGAACTTTGGGCCAACTCAACCTGTGGGAAGGGGAGAGAGGCTGGAAATTGATTTCAGTTACATGGCCAATGATTCATTCAATCATTTATGCTTCGGTAATGAAATACCAATAAAAACTTTGGGGACTGAGACTCTGTGGAGGTTCCTGGTGGGTGAACACATTGATATGGTGGAAGTGATGTACCCAGTTTCCAGAAGAAGACAGCATGGAAGTTCTGCATTCTACCCCACCACCTGGCTTTACCCAATGCATCTCTTCACTTGGCTGTTCCTGACCTGTAACCTTTATAATGAAATTGTAATAAGTATAGCACCTTCAGTGAGTTCAGTGAGTTGTTCTAAAAATTATCAAACCAGAAGGGGTTATGGGAAGCCCTTAAGTTTTAGCCAACCAGACAGAAGTGAGGGTGGTTTGAAGACACCCAAACTTATGGGGGACGTCTGAAGTGGAGGCAGTCTAACGAAGAACTTTAACTTGTGGGGTCAGTACCAACTCTAGGTAGTTAGTGTTAGAATCGAATACTTATTCAGTTTAATTGGGGTGTCAGAGAATTGGTGTCAAAATACAGTATCACAGTTAATGAGAAGGTAGTGGTTCAGAAGGCATCCATAAAGCACAGAATTGAGAAACAATGTTGTATGGGGTCTGTCAAAGAAGAGGTAGCCCCAGTATAATATGCAATAAGAACAGAGGTTTTGTTTTTTGTTTTTTGTTTTTGTTTTTGTTTTTGTGGTTTTTTTTAAAGGATAATAGAGAAATGAACCCTTCTAGTAAGAAAATGGATTCTTGAGGTAAATTTTGTGAGAGGCAGAGGGCAGGCTGACAAGCACGAGTTGACTCCATCATCTTAATCTAGAACAGCATGAGTTTGTACTTAGAAATGGCAATGTAAGAACCAGGAGTTATGTGGGGGGTGCAAACTGCATCTGGATGACAACAAAGACATTTCTCTTAGCAACATGGGCTAAGGAAATTTTACCTGTTCTAAAATTAGGACTGAATGAGAATCAATATCTGAACCATTTCCCTGTTGTATATCATCATGCTTAAGTTAACACCTCAGTAAAATAAATGTCATTTCCATTCCACTGCATGGGTTCAGCCATTTTAAGCTAAGACTTTCACTGTTTCCCTAAAGAAATACAAGGCTTTCCCAAGTGTTCTTGTAAATAGATATATGGACAAGCAAACTACCACAGTCAAAATTTTGGTGCCCACCGTGGTAAGAGCAAATGCACTTCTCACAACATTGCACATCAACCAGGCTTATTTGCATCTGAATTCTCTGCACGTTCCATTTCTCTTTAGTGAGGGTTCACAAATTGAATAGGCACTTTTAAAGAAAACAATGAACACACACACACACACACACACACACACACACACATAAATACAAACAAACAAACCTGGGACCGATTCCAAGTTGTCAAGGGACAAATTGTTTTAGTTCCAGAATTCTGGAAGGAAATATATTGAGAACAGCAACTATTGATTCAGATAGCAAATTTTCCTGCTGAAAATATGCAGGAAGTGGGAGTGATGTGAATGAGTGTGTAAAGGGGCATTATGTCCTGTACTTGATGAATGAATAGGCTTAGTTGGCCATTATCAAACCATCATGGGACCCATAAGGCTTATCTTTTCCTTTTCTTAGACTGCTATTCCTTAGAAACATGAAACACTTTTCCCTGGTCATTGTCAATGCCTTTAATATTTCCAACTTTAGGGGAAAAGTTACTGAACTGAACAATTTTTGCTCTTAAAACATATTCTAGACTTTCTGTTAAAAAAAATTCTAAATATTGGTTTTATAAATCCCAGGTTTTCTCTTAATAGTCTCCAAAGATCACCTAATAATATTTTCAACGAATTCTTTTAACAATACTAATCTGAATTCACTTCATCTGTACAACAAATACATGTCTTCTATTTCTCATATAGGGAAGTATGAACAGGGACATTTCATAGTCACAAAATCTAACATAAAATTTCAAAAAAAAATGTGCAAATCATTGAATCATGAGCATAACCACAAATTCATAAAACCTAATTTGCGGTATCACAATACTTTACAATATGTGATAATTAAATTTATTTGTCAACCAGTCTGGGCCACAGTTCCCAGATTTTTGATCACACATTATTCTAAATGTTTCTGTAAGGCTATTTTAAGATTAACATTTAAATTGATGAACTTGAGTAAAGCTGTTTGCCCTCTGTAAAGCAGGTAGGCTTGATCTAATTAAATGACGACCTGAATAAAACAAATGACTGACCTCTGTCAGGGACAAGAAGAATTCCGCAGCAGACGGTCTTTGGACTTGGATTGTAATATCGATTCTCCTCTGGGTCTCTAGCCTGCTAGCCCACTCTGCAAATTCTGGACTTATCAGCCTCTATAATTGTGTGAGTTAGTTCCTTAAAACAAATTTCTTTCTATATACATACACATTCTGTTGACTGTGTTTCTCTGGAAAACACTGCCTAGTACACAATAGAAACAATAAACATAGGTCAAATGGGCAAAAGTAGATTCAAACCTAAAAAGATTAACTTCTAGCTAAATAAATATTTTTGAAAAGAATTTTATACATATAACAAAAAGTTCCCCTAGTCACAAATATCTCTATATACAAAAAACTTTCACTTTTGCCATTCAACATAAAATTTTAAAAATTATCACAACTGGAAATAAAGGGAAAGATACACCATGCTCATGAACTGGAATAATTAATATTATTAAAATGTCCATACTACCCAAAGCAATCTACAGATTTAATGCAATACCTATCAAAATACCAGTAGTATTTTTCACAGAACTAAAACAAATAAACCTAAAATTTGTATGGAACCACAAAAGACCCCACATAGCCAAAGCAAAATTAAGAGAGAAAAGCTGGAGGTATTATAATCCCAGATTTCAAACTACACTACAAAACTGTAGTAATCAAACAGTATGGTACTGATGAAAAAAAATAGAAACCTAAATCAATGGAAGAGAATAGAGTTCAAAATAGATCTATACGTATATGGTCAATCTGTGACAAAGAAGGCAATAATACACAATAGGAAAAAAATTGCTTCAGTTAATGGTAGTGGGAAAACTGGAGAGCTACATGCAAAAGAATAAAACTGGACTCAAACAGCAAAATAAAATCAAAATGTAGGACCTGAAGCCATAAAACTTCTAAAAGAAAACACAGCCAGCAATCTCTTTGACATTAGTCTTAACAATATTTTTCCAGATCTGTCTCCTCAGATAAGGAAAACAAAACCAAAAATAAACAATTGGGACTCTACCAAACTATAAAGATTTGCACAACAAAGGAAACCATCAACAAAATAAAAAGTCAACCTACTGAATGGGAGAATATACTTGCAAATGATATATCAGATAAGGGGTTAATATCTAACATAAATAAAGAAATCATACAACTTGACATCAAAAAAACAAAAAATAATTAAAAAATCGGCAGAGGACCTAAATAGACATTTTTCCAAAGACTACATAGATATGGTCAACAGACACATTAAAAGATGTTCACCATCACTAATCGCCAGGGAAATGCAAATCAAAACCACAATGAGATATCACCTCACATTGGTTAGAATAGCTAGCTCAAAAAATAAAAAATAAGAAGTGTTGGCAAGGATATGAAGAAAAGGGAACCCTCATGTCTATAAAAGAATGAGATCTTGCTATCTGTGGCAACATGGATGCACCTAGGAGATACAAATTCCATATGATTTCACTTATATGTGGAATCTAAAAAACAAACAAGCGAAAACCAGAAATATACTAATAAATACAAAGAATAAATTGGTTGTTGCCAGAAGGGAGGGGAATGGTGGTTGAATGAAATAGATGAAGGGGATTAAGAAGTACAAATTTCCAGTTGTAAAATAAGTAAGTCATGGGGATGAAAAGTACAGCATAGGAAATATAGTCAATGATAAAGCAATAACACTGTATCGTGACTGATGGTAACTATACTCAATCATGGTGAGCATTGGGTAATGTACAGAATTGCCAAATCAGTATGCTATACACTTGAAACTAACAAATAATATGTCAACTATACTTCAGTAATGATTTTTTTTAAAAAAGACAAGAAATAAGTTTTGTTAAGGATGTGGAGAAAAGGGAACCCTTGCGCACTGTTAATGGGAACATAAATTTGTGCAGCCAGTATGGAAAATACTATGGAGTTTCCTCCAAAAATTAAAAATAGAAATACCATTTAATCCAGTAATTCCAGTTCTGGGTATTTAGCCAAAGAAAATGAAAACACCAATTTGAAAAGATATATGAACTCCTATGTTTACTGCAGCATTGTTTACAATAGCCAAGACATGGAAACAACCTAAGTGTACATCAATAGATGAATGGATGAGATGTAGAATATATATACAATACAACACTACTCAACCATAAAAAAAAACTAAATCTTGCCATTCACAACATGGATGGATCTGGAGAATATTACACTAAGTGAAATAAGTTGTACAGAAAAAAGTACTGTATCATTTCACTTCTGTGTAGAGTCTAAAAAAACAAAACAAAACAACAAAAATACATTCATAAATACAGAGAACAAACTGGTGGTTACCAAAGAGGTTGGCTATGAAGGGATAGGAAACAGGTGAAGAGAATTAAGAGGTAAAAACTTCCAGTTATAAAATAAGTAAATCACAGGGATGAAAAGTATGGCATAAGGAATATAATCAATACTATTGTAATAACTTTGTATGGTGACAGATGGTAACTGTATTTATCACGGTGAGCACTGCACAATATATATAATTCTTGAATTACTATGTCACACACCTGAAACTAATATTACATGTCAACTATACTTTAAAAAATATACTTTAAAAAATAATAAAAATACATTGGCTTTGATAATTGTATCACACCATATTTTTAATATGTACTGACATTGATATCTTTCCTTTTTTTCCTGGTTTCCTTTCTTCTGGTTAGAGTATTTTGACTTTCCTGTGGGAAATTAATTACCTGCCTGAAGTTAATCTTATATGGTAGCCCAGAGTTAGGCCTTCCTGCATATGGAAAGCTCCCACATGGACTAAATGGAAAATTCATGGGTCCTGCAAGGTAGCTACAGATAAAGAGAGGTTCAACAGCCTTGGCATAGGCACCAAGAAAGAGAGATGTATGATGCAACAAGAATTTTAGGACCCAGAACCACACGTGAGACCAGAGGTAATGGTTTCTTGAGGAGATTGTTTCTGCCTTACACTCTAGTAGAAGTGGTTCCTGAGCTCTGTGGTTAACCCTTCTCACAGATGAAAGGATAAAAGGCTTGTAGGTCTCTTGGTCCAGGGATCTCACCTGGCAGATTCCTCATTCTACCCCGGGTACCAACTGCCATCACCATCTTGAGCTGATTGGGACAAGGGGAGCTGGGCTCATTCAGATTATTCCATAACCACTGGAATTCTCAGGGATGGTTATGTGACTCAAATCAGGACAATAAAGCCACAATCATGAAAACAAATATCTAAATCAGCCATACCTAAAGTCATATCTACCTCCTGGAAGTTTTGGTCAAAGGAGTCAATAAGTTCATGTTTAGTTTAAGACTGAATTAAATCTGTCACTTGAAAACTGCAAAAGCATAATTCATTTATCTCACTTTACCAAGAATTGTATCTAGGAGTAATAATAAAATGGAAGCTGAGTATCTTTAAACACGAATGAGTTACTTTATTCTTGTGACATCAGGTACTTTTAGGCTCAATGGCAAAGAAACGAAGGCTTCAGGGTATTTGCTCATGAGAATGGCATCTGATCTGAGCAAATACTTTTCTTGGTATACTGGCGTCTTTTTCAATCTAGTCTTTATTTGCCATTAGTCCTTACCATAATTGAGTCAAGGCAGGTGAGGAACACACTGAACACAAGAAACCAAAACACAGGAAAAACTGACAGACCAATCCTTCTCACCCCCAAACAAGTATCATTATTTTCACATTTGTCATGTTGAGTGTGTTTGTTAATGCAAGTGCATTACCAAATTCAGAAACCGTGTTGCATCATGGGAAACTCCTTCCATCCATCTATATGCTCTTATTATACCCATATTTGTCACCATCTTCTTTCTTTCTTTTTTTTCCCCTTCACTAAACAATGTAAAGCCTTCTAAAAGAAGACAGTCTTCTGCAGGAAGACAAGCAAATGACTTCAGGGTTGTACTTCCGCCCTTAGGAAAGGTGTTGGAGGCATTCCTTCCCTAGGCTATAAAACTCCTACACTGTGGGATTCTGTCACATCTAGGAACACCAACTCTAGCGAAGTGTTCTGTTAGTTCTGGGGAGCAGGAAAAATGCACAGCAGTCTCTGTTACTCTCCACCGTGTATTGCTTTTTCCCACACACTCATAAAAGAGCGCACGAGGAGGACGTAACACCACACACGGACACATAAGGAGGACACAAGAGCAGACATTAAATGTTTCTGTGAAGAGATAAAGGACTGCTAATATGAGCCATATCGTTTTTTACCACAAACACACCACCGTGATTTTTTTAAATGTCATGCTCTCTGAGATCCCCTAGCCAGTGACCCTATTAAGCCACTGGGAAGGAAGAGTGGCAGTCCCTTTCTGCTGGGAACAAGGCATAGTTAAGGAAGTGGAGGTTTCAGCAGTCACAATATAAAAGTGGCCAAAAAAAAAAAAAAAAAAGAGAGAGAGAAAGAATGGATAAATGACAACGTGTGGATGCTAGACACTTGAATGTGTTCAAGGAAGTTGTAAACTTTCTTTTGTTGGGGATGGTTTATGACGAAAATACTCTCTGCCATATGCTTGCCTTCAGGCAGGAAAAGGACTAGATACATATTTTTAAGCCATTTCCAGTTCTAAGTCCCAGTCATTACTAAAATGAAGAAAAAGAGCTGCTGTTGACTGAACCAGCATGTTTTTTTCTCTGACTCATTCACATTATGTGGGATTGGCTCAAAGTGGAGAACAGATGTGGGTCATCAGGGTGCACTGCCGATTTTTGGCTGATCTAAGTACTCATCTTCTATACTCTGCATTTGCAGATGTGTGGTAATAGCTAACATTCAACACTTCAAAACAATAGAATAACTACTGAAAAGAACAAAATAAAAATACTTTCAATACTCTTTTTTATTACGGTGAGTGTAAAGCATGTCTAGGAAAAGCCTGTTGCAGACCTAACCTTATCAAGGGCCATTTTACAGTTAAGTTAATGAACAAAATAAAATGAATAGCCTTTTACTTCTCCCCAAAAAGGCTGATTCTCTTGCATTTGCATTCCTTGGCCATAAATTACTAACTCCTGTTATTTTTGTTTTCCAAGAGAGAATTAATCTGAAAGTATAATTTTTTTTTTTTTTTCCTGGAGATATTCTGCTCGCTTTCTGGCTGTATACAGATAAGCTGTGTTTCTGAATTGATAAAAACCAGATTGTTCAACTGCTGATGAAATGTTGATAGTACCCAGAAAATTTTACATATTATAAAACTCAATTAGAATTCCTAGCCATGTACAGGCCTTTGGCCATTTGCATTCACTGAGGACAGGCATGTAGTCACACATTGCCTTGAGAAGCATGGATCTAGCCCAAAGCACAGCCAATGTCAAACTGAAACACACTTAAAAGAGGACAGAGCCCCAGATTTTCATGATTTAAGGCCAGATCAGTCCTTTGAGAAATTTGCCTAACTCTCTTAGAAAATTGAGAGGTTGCAAAAACACATATTCAGGGGGAAAACAACAACCTTACCCAGCTCAGAGGTTCAGAGATTGATCTTTAATAGCTGATTATTTAGAAAAGTTTCTATGACATGGCCCAATTGTCAAAAACCCAACCTCTGTGTTTCAGAGCCAAACTATAACGTGAAGACAGAGTTTGGGACGCAAACGAACAATAGTTTTATTGCTTTGCCGGGTAAGGGAGGCTGCAGCAGGCTCCCTGGAGGAAAGCACTGGGGGGTTTCATAAGGAAATACAGGACCCAGCTGCTTTCGAAGGAAATGTGTACGGGTTACCAGCCTCCTTTGTCATGTCTTCAGGGTGGTACCGGGTTCCTGAAACAAAAGGCCAAGAAGGGAGGAGGGGAGGTCTGCAGAAGAGAGGAAGAAAGTTACTTGAAGATCAAGCTTCGCTGGAGCATTAGTGCAACCATTTTGATTTCTGTTCAACTTCATGCTTGTGAGTGGTTTCAAAATATCTGGACTCTCCTGCTGGCAGTTGCGGAAGTTAAAGAGGAAAATTTTCCCTTCGTATTTATTGAGCTAATACAATGATGAGCATTTCAGAATAGGGTTTGGCTGTTGTGATGCTCTTTCTTTCTTTCTTTCTTTCTTTCTTTCTTTCTTTCTTTCTTTCTTTCTTTCTTTCTTCTTTCTTTCTTTTTTTGCTGCTGCTGTTGTTATTAATCATAGACTAGCCATAACAATCTTATAAAGTAGGTATTTGTATTTTATTTTCACAAATGAAGAATGCTTGAAGAATTAAGTAGTCTCCTGAAGTCACATAACAAGTAGTTGTCAGTCAGGATTTACACACAAGCCGATAAACCTTCCAGAAAAGGTGCACTTTCAATTGTACCAAGATGTACAAGTGACTCATCACAAACAACTTGGGATTAAACCCAGAAGAGAGGGTAGTGAATTCCTGAGAATCTGTCCAAAAGGTGGGCCCTCCAACTGACTTAGTCCCCAACACTACAGTGCCTTGCAGACACTCACGCATGCCTAGAGGTAAAAAGAAATTAAACCCTAAAGGGATAAAGAGAGAGAAGTTGGAAGCATAGGTTTTTACATCAATCAGCTCTTAGTAAGTCCAAATAGGTTTCTCCGTCCTCAATCCTGCATGAAAGAAGCATACATAAATCCTATTATTCATTAGATTTTTCTGGTTCATTTTAATCTTTTAATATATAATATAATTGTGATGTATTCACTTTTGGATTAAAATAAAACACTTTTCTCTTGCTCTCCCTTGTTCTCAATCTTCCTTTTTCTGAAAAACGTAGGCTATGGTATAAGAAACCACCACACTGTTCATCACAAATGAGAAAACTGAATGTTTATTCAAAGGCACTAGGTTTACAAAGCTGGAGGAAGAATTTATAAGGTGTAGACTTCTTTTGACACCTGACAGCTTGGATTTCTCTGCTGTTTTGACACAGAAGTATCAAGAGATTAGTTTTCTAGCCCTCCCATGCAAATCTTTGCCAAACCCTTAGTACGTAGGAACCTATCAATGTGATAAATAATATGAAAAACAAATCCTGGGAAAGGGATTAAATTTGGTGGGGATTTCCTTCAAATAGCCAAATTCATCTTTCTGAAAAGAAGCAGAGGAAGCCGCTAATGTTGCCTTGGAAAATTTGAAAGTGAATTATGTTCACCTCTTTTTACTTAGTCAAATATCTCAACTTAGTTAGAGCAAAGGACTCAAAACATCCTGTGATTGAAAGGGCAGATTTTTTTTTTCAGTTACTTTTCCCAGCTGATTAAAAAGAGAAAAATCACATTGCAAGTCATAGACAGAAGTGATATAAAATGTTTCCCCCAACTAATAACAAAGGAATTACAAACAAATGCAAAAAAAGAGACACTAGGGGAAGAGGAAGAAAAATTGAGGTCATGAAGAAAAAGTGGTTCTGAAGAAAATAAAGTTTCAAGATGTTAAAAAATGAATCAGCAGCTGTGATTTCTACCCCATCCCCCCAAATAGTGTAGTAGTGAAGAGCATAGGCTCAGGGTCTTTTTTTTTTTTTTCCCAAGATTTTTTTTTTTTTATTTACTTGATAGACAGAGATCACAAGTAGGCAGAGAGGCAGGCAGAGAGAGAGAGAAGCAGGCTCCCTGCTGAGCAGAGAGCCCGATGCAGGGCTGGATCCCAGGACCCTGGGATCATGACCTGTGCTGAAGGCAGAGGTTTTAACCCACTGAGCCACCCAGGTGCCTCAGGCTCAGGGTCTTTATAGCTGTGTCATCTTGGGCAAATTATTCCATCTTTCCCCTCTTTGCTTTCCTTCTTCATATTGAAGCCATACCTACCTGAAATGTTGTGGCAGAGATAATACTTGTAAAACTCTGAGAATCTTACAAAAATATCTTATTACATAAATGCCTCTCGAATGCAACTACTTTGTTTATGAAACTTTAGAACCTGAATTCAAAAGGAACTCACTGCTTTTAGAAGGCTGCTTAATGTATTGCCTTTCTCACACGTGTCTTAGAAGAATATTGACTTGAAAGTGATATAGCAATGAGCAGTCAGGCTACTGGACCCTACATATCTGGGGGGTTTTTGATTCTTCTATCTCACTGTCATGTATTAAATGTTCTTCTCTAGCAAATAAAACTTTATGTTTATTTGTAAATTTATAATTTACAATTTAATATACACATTTATATATGTTTATTTAAAAAACTTTATAAATAAAACTTTATATTTTCTTTGTGAAGGGGTGTGTGCAAAAAAAAAAAAAAACTAATATGGAGGAGAAGGAAAACATAGCTAATAGATGGATCAGTAAAGAGTATCTAAAAGTCTACATTTGAAGGTTGGTCTAGAGCAGTGGTTCTCAAACTTTAGAATGCATGAGAATCACCAGGAAGCCTCCTTTAACAACTGACTTGGGTTCCAATTCCTGGAATTCCCAATTCAGTAGGTCTGAATTTTCCCATGTTCTCAGATGATGGTGATTCTGGGGACCAAACTTTGAGAACCTTTGCTCTAGATCTAATATTAAAGTCACTTGGGGAGTTTTTGTTTTTGTTTTTGTTTTTGTTTTTGTTTTTTATACCAATGCCTTGTAAATCAGAATCTTTGGGGGGTGGGTCTAAGTATTTATTTGCATTTAAAAAAAAAACACCTCCTTAAATGACTGTATGGTAGAGCCAGGATTGGGACCTCCTGGTCTAGAGATAACAGTTGTCAAGGAGGAGGGCTGCTGCATCAGATTCTCCAGACAGCTTTTCCAACTTCTCTTTATCCTATCCTAGGGTTAGATGATGCCCTGGGAAGGGAGTGGAAATAGTTTTTAAATTTTTCTCAGAGTTAGTCTCAGGATCACTTTTGTCCAAATTACCTTATATTTATACAAATAAAGATCCCCTGCCTCACCTAGGACCTGCGAAATCCCAGATGATCTTGTTCTACACATCACAGCAGTGTTTGAAAATTAATGCTCTCAGGATAAGAAGGAGAAGGTTCTAAATCTTCCTCGCCAGTTAGGAATTGCACTGGACCATCATAATTCACATAGTAATAATTGGTTGGTTCCAAGTTCAGGGACACAAGCCCTAGAAAGGTGAAGGAATCGATACAAGAAGGAAGGTACAAAGGAAAGAGGTAGATGGGCAGAGAGAGAAAAGGGAGTTCCGAGGTGGACTCGTCTCTCCTTACCGGAACCAGTAATTACCCAGCTGGCTTCTCTTTTAATTTACCCTGGCACACGGGCTGGAATGTGTTCTGCTGATAGACATTTCTGAAGCACCAAGCAGCCTCTGCTGACAGTTGGTCAGTCGCCATCTCACACAGAAAAAGTGAGAGAGCAAAAGAATTTTGCAAGGGAATATTTTTCTTTATTTCCCCCTCTAGACGAGGAGAGGAATGCCCTTTGTAAGGAAAGACGGGATGCAGACATGATTATGTAAGGTCGTAAAAGCAAGAGACCAGTGTCAGGTGAAATATTTAGGAAGGTAACTCTTGAGGAGAGACTCTCCACTGTGAGACTAGACTCTAACACTGTATTACTTGTCTATAATACCATGCTATTGATGACGATTTCACACACTATTTTTTGAGTAGCTCCAAAAAGACAAAAATGAATACAAAGTTTCCCATCACTTGGAAAGAGAAAGGCTGCCAATGGTGTTGTCGGCCGCTATCATTCTCTATATGACAGAGTTGGCAGTTTGGCCCCTAGAACTAAGGGTCTCCTGATGCCTTTGCGTGAAAGGTGATGCCCACTGTTAGCTGGATTCTAGGTGAATTTCTTGGCTGGTGTTTTCCATTGGCCCACAGCTGGGTTGTGCTTCGGCAGCTGACAATGCTGCATATTGCTGGGGTCAGCCAAAGAAACAAAGTAACCAGCTCTACTTGATGAAATCTGCCCAAAGGGTTTTATATCCTAGCACAGGGTTTCTAATGAGATTCTCAAGTAGCTAAAGACATACTAAAATATAAATATTGTGTCAATTATTAGTGTTTTAAACACGACTAAGTAGATTTCTCTCCATGTATGCTGTGTGTGGTCACTAGGAACTCCTTAACAATGATTTAAGATTTTAGGATGAAAATATGTGAAGTACTGAAAATTTGTCTAAGTATATCAAAGTTGCAAAGTCAAATGATTCCCCTGTGACTTTTCCTTAAAATAAGAGGAAGTTGAAAGAGCTTGTTTTCCTTCCACTTTATCTGAAGTAACCAGAAGGTTTTATTTTTGTTAACTTATCAGATTTTACTAAGATTGTCCTCATCTAAAATAAACCTGATTCTGGGAAGATTGCATTCTCCTATGTTGGGCTATTGCTTAGCATTGCAGAACTTACAACTACTATACCAACAATCTCCATCTTTTCAGTAATCTAGTCCATTGTTTGTCCCTAGTATTCCAAAAAATGTGTAGAAGCTTGTGGAAAGCATGCACAGACTGAATTTTTATGTCAGAGATAAGAGTAAAGAAAGGAAGAGAGTGAGCAGGCACACCTTCCTTTAAGAGCATAAGATTTAAGATAGCAGCAGTTCATATCTGTTTCAAGAAAGGACAATTTGCAAATTCAGAACAGAAGCCCACTTTTTACTATCTTTTGCACAGAGAATTTCTTTCTTTAAGAAAAACATAGATTCTGACTACACTTCCCAGAATGGGAAAATATTACTTGAGTCTCCCACCTACCGTGAGTATAATGAAGTACAAGTTATACATTTTGTTCAGTCTTAAAAGGATCACCATTTACTGACATGAACTCATGCTTTTAATGACTTTCAAAAATCCTTAGTAATTAAATGTCATAAGTAAAGTAGCTAAGTGGTAAAGAAGCAAACATGATGAAAATAAATGTATGTAAAGGGGAAATAAAAAGCTAATTTCCAATGCAAAGAATACATATACAATATGTGATATAGGAAAAGAATTTTTCTAGAGCAAAGGCGGGCAAAACTTCTAGAGTCTCTACACTGAGGCCATTGCACTAAACACCATCTCTACACACTTGTAGTTTTTTAAAACAATGGTTTCCATTAAGAATTTCCTTTATGAAACAAGGGTCCCTGAGGGGCTCAGTGAGTTAAGCATCTGACTTCATCTCAGGTCATGATCTCCCTCCACTCCTCCCCTCCTGTTCTCTCTCTCAAATAAATAAATAAAATCTTTTTAAAAATTTTTTCTTTTCCTTTTTTTTTTTTAAGATTTTATTTTATTTATTTGACAGAGAGAGAGAGATCACAAGTAGGCAGAGAGGCAGGAAAGAGAGAGGAGGAAGCAGGCTCCCTACTGAGCAGAGAGCCGGATGCAGGGCTCGATCCCAGGACCCTGGGATCATGACCTGAGCTGAAGGCAGAGGATTAACCCACTAAGCCACCCAGGCGCCCCTAAAAAAATTTTCTTTTCTGAAACAAAACCAACTGTGTCAGTTTTCTTAAATTGTGACACTTTTTTATATTCTATGTGACATAATAGTACAAATAAAGCACTTCTGCCATATAATGAACTTCCCAATGAGATTGTTCCCAAGTAATAGCACACGCATCTTTTTGGGAGTTGCAAACAGAAGGAGCTGCCTTGTTCCCATGGAACACTACTTTTACTTAAAAGAATGATGAGCAGACAAGCTATCATGAACAGGGTTAGCCATTTGTCTGATAATTTCCTCAAAATCAAAGACATGAGCCCATCAGTTCAAGGAATACAGACTTTGCAGACTTGTTGCCAATTAAAAAAAAAATTGTATCTGAGTAAAATAAATTAGAATTTTGAAGACACATTTGCCACCATGTGCTGGACAGTTCTCAATACTTTCAAATGAGCTCACTGTTATTTTAACAAAAGTAATTTTTGTTTAAAGATTTTTATTTATTTATTTAACAGACAGAGATCACAAGTAGACAGAGAGGCAGGCAGAGAGAGAGGAAGGAAAGGAAGCCCCTCGCTGAACAGAGAGCCCCACGTGGGGCTTGATCCCAGGACCCTGGGATCATGACCTGAGCCGAAAGCAGAGGCTTTAACCCACTGAGCCACCCAGGTGCCCCAAAAGTAATTTTTATATTACATCGTGAAATATGTCAACATTTAGGAGAACTACCTTAACTCGGTGAATATGGAGTTTCCAAATGACAACTCTATCATCTTACAAAATCAATCATGGGCAAGAGAGACCAATGGATTGTAATGTATAGAGTATATAAAGTTTGTTAATATGTTTTTGGATCCCACACTGAAACTAAACTTTAAGAAACTACCAATTACTCAGTTTTGGTATAATATCAAAGAAGAATGCCCACAATTATCTGAAAATGTTACTAAAATACTCTTCCCTTTTCAAGCTAGATATCAGTGTGAAGCTGGATTCTTTATATACTTCAACCAAAGCAACATATGATAAAGATTGAATGCAAAGCAGACATGAGAGAATCAACTGTCTTCTGAGCCACATGTTAATGAGATTTGCAAAAATCATGAAGAACATATAATTATTTTCAAAAATTATTTCATTGATGTTATTTTATTAATTTTAAAAGAAGCTACAATATTTTTTTTTTTTAAGAAGGCCCCATGCCCAGCATGGAGCCCAACTTGGAGCTTGAACTGACAACTCTCAGATCAAGACCCGAGCTGAGGTCAAGAGCCAAATGCTTAACTGAATGAGTGACCCCAGCAGCCCTACGATATTTTAAAAATTCTTAATAAGAACTTCTAATTCAGTTAATATTAATAGATATCATCTGCATAAATAAAAGTTTTTGAGGTCCTTAATAATTTTTGGAAGCATATTCCTTTTTTTAAAGATTTTATTTATTTGTCTGAGAGAAAGAGAGAGGGGGAGGGAAGGGCACACAAGCAGAAGCAAAAGCAGGCTCCTCTCTGAGCAAGGAGACTGAGGCAGGACTCCATCCTGAGCTGAAGGCAGATGCTTAACTAACTGAGCCACCCAGGCATCCCTAAAGTATTCTTGAAACAAAAATATTTGAGAACAATCGCCCTAGCCTAGGATTATCATTCTTACTCTCATTCTGTGAACACTGATTGTGACACAGGTAAAGGTAGTTTTATAAGGATGAGTAATCAGAAAAACATTATGGAGTTTAGATTGTTCAGAGACAGCAGGTGTACAATCCTTGTGAGTAACCTGCTATCACATACAACGTTTTCTTCTGAATTTATATCCAGTGCTATTTAGTAAAAGTGCCTCCTGCTATTCCCACTTGGCAATTCAGAGCAAAGAAAATACACTTTTCTCTTGAAGTATCTTAAAAATAAATTTCTCTTGGGGTGCCTGCGTAGTGCAGCCAGTTTAGAGTCAGACTCTTGGTTTCGGCTCAGGGTAATGAGATCGGACTCCGCACTCAGCGAGGGGTCTGCTTAAGACACCCTCTCCTCTCCTTCTGCTCCTCCTCCCTACACTCATTCTCTCTCTCTCTCTCCCTCTCTTTCTCTCTCTGAAATTAATTACTTACTTAATTTCCCTTGACATAAATGAAGAAATAATGCAGGAGAAATGTCAGAAGAAAACTTATTCAAAGAGACCAGAAAAGCCAATGTTTTTTTTTTAATTTTGGTATGGTTGACACACAATGTTACATTTGTTTCTGATGTACAAACTAATGATTCAATTTCTCTATCAGTTATGTTCTACTTACTGCAAATGTAGCTGCCGTCTGTCAACATACAACACTATGAAGTATCATTGGCTACTTTCCCTGTGCTGTGCCTTTCAATCTTGTGACTTATTCCTTGCATAACTGGAAGCCTGTATCTCCCACTCGCTTTCTTCGATTCTGTTCATGCTCCGTTCTTTTCCCTCTGGCAACCAGCAGTTTGTACTTACAGGTCTGATTCTGCTCTTTGTTCATTAACTTGTTTGTTTTTTAAATTTCACATAACAGTGAAATCCTATGGTTTTGTCATTCTCAGTCTGACTTTTTCTAAGATCTCTACCAGTTAATATTTCTTTAATTGTATAGAGTCAACAATATCTGCAGGCATCCCCCTGAGTAGTCAGCAAGTTTGTATACTCAGACCTAAATAGTCTTCATTCCTACAATGTTCAGATGAATCTGGATAAGTTGAGGATATAGCTGAATATATGTGAATAATATGTGAATAATATGTGAATAATAGCAGCTATAGAAACCCAGGTAGAAAAGGGGAAGAAATAATCACAACTTCAGATTTACCATAAAAGCTATGTCAATTTAGTCCATAAAGGGATCTGGTTATTACAGTAATAGGAAAATAATCAAGAGTCAGTAACTCAGACTTGAAGGTAGTAGACAAATGCACTGTGTTAATACAGACTGCCAAATCCAAATTTTGCTAAAGCAAAATTCTATTTGAGTTCCACACACCTGGTTTTTCCTACTTAAAATCCTAACCATAATAGACACAAAGAGGCAGACTAGTTCAGGTATCAATTTCCTCAGGAGCCCATATTTCTAGGATTTATGAAGAAAGGATTAATGAGAATGGATGAAAAGGTCTGAAATTGGGGCAGCTGGGTGGCTCAGTCAGTTAAATGTCTGTCTTCAGCTCAGGTCATGGTCCCAGGATCCTGGGATTGAGCCCTGCATCAGGCTGTCTGCTCAGCAAGGAGTCTCTTCTCCCTATCTCTCTGCTCCTTCCCCTCTCCCCCGCTTGTGGTCTCTCTCTCCCTCAAATAAATAAAATCTTAAAAAAAAAAAAAAAGGAAAAAAAAAGATGGAAATTTATTAACTTAAACACAAATACATACTGTAATCCCCAGGGGAGCTCTGGCATACATTTTCCAGGCATCCCCCTGTAGGGAACCAGTGAAAGCCTTTAGCCAGAGTGATGAAGCAAATGTTTTCTGGGTCAATTTCACAGACTTTTCTTCTGCTGTTCCTGTCTGGTGATCGTCTTCTATGTGTCCTGTGCAATTCTTTTCTTTTGTTGGTATCTACTGGAATAACATATTCTTTTTCAGGACCCTTACTACTTTAAGAGGAACCCCAACCTGTTTTTTGTTTGTTTGTTTTTTGAAAGATTTATTTATTTGAGAAAAAAAGGTAGGGGGAGAGCACAGAAGGAAAGTGAGAGGGAGAAGCAGACTCCCCACTGAGCAGAGAGCTCAATGAGGGGCTCCATCCCAGGACCCTGAGATCATGACCTGAGCTAAAGGCAGATGCTTAACCAACTGAGCCACCCAGGCGCCCCAACCCCTATCTGCTTAAAGTTAACTTTATATACACATTTCTACATATCAACTACAAATGATGCTTTACCTCTTAAATGTTTTACAAAAAGTCTTTGCTTTTTTATATCATTACTCATTATCTTGAAGTGACTTTTCTGCAGTTAACTCAATGGTACAGCCCTGCTCCACACTATAGGTAATCTTTTCTTTCCCGCAAACAACATTCAAGGTTTTTTTTGCATTCTCCACACACTCATTCTGCTGACCATCCCTGTTCTAAGGATAATGTATTCTATTCCCTTCAGTGAGAAGAGAAACCTGATTAGGAGCCATTTTGGGTAGAGAGGAGACCACCAATAGACTGAGTCAGAAACTACAAGATACTTTTTGTATTACCCATTATGCATTAATGCCCTCCTGGTGGTGGTGGCTCAGCGTTTGGTTTGGGTTTCCTGTAACCACTTCATGCCTTATGTTCTATGCACTGTACTACAAGCATGAAAATAAAAGATATAAATGGAAAGAGACTCTGTGACAATAGTTTAAATTTTTTTTCATACTGTTTCCTTGGTAATACGATCCTACACAACCAATATGTCAATTGGCTAGTAAGCATTTTGGCAAGGAAACCCCACTTCATCAAAGTTTGACAGTTGCTTTGGCCTGGAAATCATTTCCCCTTAAAATCCACCAAACTTCGGCTGGCCATGATCACAACGTCTGACCATGCAGCCTCCTGTCCCTTCCCTAGTAGCCCTGGAGCCCCCAACAATTTTGGTCGCCTTAATGAGTCTGGTGAAAGGAAGACAGAAACAAGAGGTCCTGTTCCTTCTGCAGACATAGTGCTTATGCCTCAGTTGTTTGTAACCTAGAATCTGTTTTCTCAGAGAATAAATGTAGTTAATTTACAATATTCAACCGCTCTGCAGTCATAGTCCAAGTTCAATGGGGTTTGGAAGTCTGTTCTGACAACCTAAGTAAGTATTCATAATGTCTTTTCTATGAGGAAATGCAATTCCTGTTTGAAATAATTTCTTTCCAAATAATCTTTCAATATGCAATCATTCGCAAATTCATGAGTATATGTTGTATATACATTCTTCAAAATCACACATGAACCATAGACACTACAACACGTATTTTTACTGTGAGAGGGAGTTTGAAGGGATCTTTCCTTAGTATAATGAACATTAAAATATTTTGAATAAAACTAACTTAGGTCCATAAGATCTGTGAGTAAAAATAATAGGCTATCAGGTACTATATACACGTTCATTTGCTTTCCCCAACTTGCCTTGACTCACAAAAAAAATTTCATTCTGTGCTGAGTGTTGGGCACCAAAATAACAAGATACAAAAAGGATTTGATTTATGACCCTTTGGACTTGGAGGGCAGACACCTTTTGGCACTGGTCCACAGGTGGGACAGGTGATCTATTGCTTCTCCACAATAGTTTATCTGACCCAAACAATATCCGATTGTTGAAAAGGGAACCGTTTACCCACTTTGAATGAGAAAACTGGCAGACTTAGATTCAGGTCACCAAAGTTGTTTGACGTTTTCCGTTTTCTGAGATCTACAGAAAGCAATCTAAAGAGCATGACTTTGAACAAAGTGCCCTTTGTTTTCAGATTTATAGATTTTCTGTATCCAATAGCAACACAAGTTTTGTAGGTAGCCACAAGAATTGCAAATTATGTTTATATTATGGTTTTGCCCAGTTTTTCAAAACAACATGTTTTAAACATTCTGTGTTGGCATAATGAGAGTTAAGAGAAGAGAATCTAAGGAATGTGGTTTTCCTCAAAACTAACTGAGGGGTGAAGGCAAAGCACACAGTGTTGAAAAACCTTTTGTAAAGTAATAACAGCTGCTTAATAAATGGCTTTTGTTGGGGTAAAGGAGGGAGTGCCTGTCTGCACAGGCTCACCACATTGGCAAGTCCCCCTTGTGTTAGTTAAGTCAAAGGAAATTCAACAATGTTATCTAAAACATACAAAGGGCATAAACTGATATAATGTTAAATTGACTGTGTAAATATTCTTAGGAAGATATTATTAAAAAACCAAATGTTTTCTTTTGTCTAAACCATGAAATATGGAATTGTGTAGCTTTGCCATTTCCTTTCAGACTGTTTAGGATTCAAACTACTTCTATTTCCTGTTTTTTTTTTTTTCTCTTCTTCTTCGAATATGAACTGTAGAAATAGAAGCATAAATCTAAAAGAATTAAAATAGGCTCTGGTCTTACTCAATGTGTATTACATTTTAGCTGAAATAGGTAAATGTGATGAAAACTAACAGGAGGTTTTCATCTCAGGAAGAACATGGTGTTTCTTTTGACTCTGAATTACATAACATGATAAAGAACTCCTTTTTCCAGCCTTTTCTAGCAATTTCCCAACCATGTTCATTAGCAAATATTAGCTACGGCTTATTGAATGTTTTTGTGTATAAAATTATGGAAGATATCAAGGATTTAATATTAAACTTAGGTGCTCAACTAGCTATTGACAGAACAGAATTTTGTAAACCACTTGATATAAATTACAGTCCTATATATTATTAAAATGTACTAGAAATTCAAACAGGAAAAAATGTAAGCTGTTCTGGTAATGATCATAATTATAGTATTAGGCAGAAATTCACTAGGGAATCAGAAAGACTATCGTAGTTTTAAAAAGCAGTGACAACTCAGGGGAGGTAGGTATTGTCTCTCTAAATAGATAAGCATAATTAAACTGTGTTTGTGGGACCATGGCCAGCTCAGTGATATTTGCTTCCATCTCTGCATCACTACAGAAGTTTACCTACCCTGTGTGCCAAACAGCAAGAACCTAGAAACACTGGTCTTACCAACCATGGAGTGTTAATGTGACACCAAATCAAGCTGGCATAGATCCAAGTCTTAAACCACCTAGCTCACTCACACAACATGGCTCTTTGGAGTCATGAAATTTTAGACACCAACGCTTACATTAAAATACTTCTAAAGGGGAATGGAGTAATACAAAGGGTAAGTTAGAAACCTAGACACTAAATCTAGCATTACCTCTATATAGATCAAGGAAAGAAAGTCTCTTTTCCAGTTTGTCTGATAAAAGAAAGAATTTGGATGAAATTATTCTAAGGTCTTCTTTGGTTTAAATATTCTACAACCTTATAAGAAACACAAGGCGGTGTTTCTCAAAATCTTCATCTGCCAAGAACACCGCCCCCCCCACCTTATTTTTTTTAACCACTGCTACAGAATAGATGCTTTATGTAATAATTAATCTCCCTATTTTACCAATCAAAGTACAGGGGTGCAAAATTAATACCACACTGACTTAACAGAAATTTGATATTTAAGTTAGGCCATACAGCCTTATCTTGGAAAAACATATGCAGTTCATTAGCTTTGGGGGAAATATTAAAGGTATGAACTACTTAGGGATCTAGGGATACATGACTGGAAATCATCAGACTGGGAGAAATACACTATCCAAATCTGGCAACAGAATTTAGCTGCACTCTGTCTTTCTAATTCAGTTACCTAGAAGGAAATCATCATCTTCTGCCAACTTGTCACACAAACAGACCTCAATCTTTGTTAATCCTGTATCTTAAGTGTTTTGTTTTCATCTGAGGACCTAGGTTAGTGAGTAATACATCTGATGAATTAGCAATCTTAAAACCAATCTCAACAGCTTGGGGATAGGTGAGTAGGATGCCCACTGTCACATGAAAAGACATTTTTAGAGACTTTGAAGGTAATTCACACTTTTCCTTAGTATCTGATCTTAAAACTCTTACTGAACTGATTAGCCAACCAGAAAATACTGGTATATATACTGCATGCCTGAGATAGGCCTTTTGTGGATTAGGCAAAGCTGTATAAGACACCATCTAAGCAGTTCAAGAATATTAAGTCAGGAAAACAAGGCACAAACAAAGAGCACTAAGAAGTGGTGTGGCATGGAGAAAACAGAGTTAAGATAAGTCAGCTAGAGACCCGAAGTAAGTGAATCCCCTTAGCCCATCTGAGTTGAAATTTTTTCAACTGACAAATGAAAGTGGTCTAATTCCACAAGACTAGTAAAGGTATCAACTATTAGTGGCATTCAGAAACAGCTACAGAGGTCAAGTGGTGGATTTGCCTCAAAATTAACCCTGAGTGGAGCGTAAAGGCATATACGCTGTTTGTAGTCAGTGGGTAGAAACCAAACGAGCAAAGACAGAGAGATATTTAAAAAAATAATAAATTATGGCACATTCAAGTGAAAAATAATCAAGTACATAGAGTGGAATTAGATTATATCTGAAAAGGTAGGTTGGAACAATATATTAGGGACACTGAAAGAATCTGCATGCCTTGGGAGGTTTCCAAGAGGGAGAATTGCATTTATTGATTCATGCAGTCACCATAAATTATGGAACACAAACTGTATAAAAGCATTGTCTCAGGGGCTGTGGGACGAAACAAACATGGACAATATATGTGTTCCTTAACTTCAGAGAGATTTACAGTCAAGTAGTGAAGGCAGGATATGTGTGCAAATAGGCATGTTAACATATTTTAGCTGAGTCACAATGCCTTTTGAGATCAAGTTAGTTAAGTATCAGACTCCTGGTTTTGGCTCAGGTCATGAGATAGAGCCCCTGCCTGGATCTGAGCGTGGAGTGTGCTGGAGACTTTCCCCTACCTACTCCCTTCTCCCTGCTTCTCTCCCTGCTCCTTCTCTCTCTCTCCCTTCCTCTCTCTAAAATAAATAAGTGTAATCTTAAAAATAAAATTAAATAATTGAGGATGAAATTTAGTGAGCCTCTCTTGATGGATGATTGACACTGTGCCTAGTTACTTCTAATTCTAGCTTTGGCAGGTTTCTCAATATCCTTGACTCTGATGCTGTTCTATCTATTATATTGACCCAAACATAGAATGTCCTTCCTTTTCTTTAAGCTCACGTAATTTGTAGGTGCTGTATATTTTCCATTTGCACCTCCGAATTACTCTATCTTAACTACTTTGCCCTGTAACCTGAGGCTGCAATATATATTTTGCTCAATTGTCTCCCATGCCCCATGACTTGCCGTTGGTTTTAGCCAATGGAAAATGCCAACAAGATCAGTGCATAGGGGTAAAGGGAGGTAAAGCATTTTATTTCTCCTTCTTCCTTCCTGGTGGTTCTCTGTATGTTGACTCCACTTCTCTCCCACCTCTTCTGTCAAGTGACCAGACAAGTAGAGATACTCTCACTGGGTTCCTTCTCTTATTTATTTCCTCTCTTTACCATTTTAGTCCTAGGCAACTGCACTATTACTTCCTGGTTTCCCTGTCCACACCTCTTGATATAATATCTTTCTTAAACTCCTTGCTTACCAATTTTGAGTAGCCATCTCTTTCTTTCCAAGACTTTAATTGTTATAATGAAGAACAGGTATTTCCTGAATATGTAAGGTGTTAATAATGAGACACTAGAGCATACACAGTAACTTGAATAACACATAGCCTGGTCTTAAAAGTCTCTATTTTTTATTTTTTATTTTTTTTAAATGACGTATAATTGACATGTAACATTTATGAGTTTCAGATGTATAAGATAATGATTCAATATTTGTAAACATTTTGAAACAATTACTACAATAAGTCTAGTTAACACCAATCACCCATACATAGTTACAAAAATTTATTTCTCTTGTGATAACTTCCAAAATCCACACTCTTAGCAACTTTCAAATACTCATTACAGTATTATTAACTATAGTCGCCAGACTATACATTATGTCCCCATGACATATTTATAACTAGAAGTTTGTACCTTTTCACACCCTTAACCCATTTTGCCTACCCCACCCCCCCAACACCTCTGACAACCACCAAGCTGTTCTTCCGTATCTATGAGCCTCGTTTTGGTTTTGGCTTTTTAGGTTCCACATATAAGTGATACCATGCAGTATTTTTCTTTTTCTGATTTATTTCATTTGCATAATGCCCTCAAGGTCCATCCATGTTGTCACTGATGGCAAGATTTCATTCTTTTTTATAACTGAATAATATTCTAGTGTGTGTATGCATGCACACACACACATTTTCTTTTTCTGTTTATCTGATGGACATTTTGGTTGTTTCCATGTCTTGGTTATTGTAAATAATGCTGCAATGACCATGGAGGTACAGATATCTTTTCAAGTTAGTGTTTTTGTTTTTTTCAGATAAATACTCAGAAGTGGAATTACTGGATTATATGGTAAGTTCTAGTTTTAATTTTTTGAGGAAACTCCATACTGTTTTTCATAGTGGCTGCCCCAGTTATAATTATTTGTTATTTCTTATCTTTTTTTATAATCATTGTTTAACAGGTATGAGGTGATATCTCATTGTGGTTTTGATTTGCAATTCCTTCATGATTACTAATATTGAACAATTTTTCATGTAACTGTTGGCTATCTGTATATCTTCCTTGGAAAAGTGTCCATTCAGAGCTTCTACCCATTTTTTTAAATTTTTTTAAAGATTTTATTTATTTATTTATTTGACAGAGAGAGAGAGATCACAAGTAGGCAGAGAGGCAGGCAGAGAGAGAGGAGGAAGTAGGCTCCCTGCCGAGCAGAGAGCCCTATGCAGGACTTAATCCCAGGACCCTGGGATCATGACCTGAGCTGAAGGCAGAGGTTTAACCCACTGAGCCACCCAGGCACCCTCCTCTACCCATTTTTTAATTGGATTGGCTTTGATTTGTTATGGAGTAATATTAGTTTTTCATATATTTTGGATATTAACCCATTATCAGATATAATGATCTGCAAATATTTTTTCCTGTCCAGTGGGTCATCTTTTCATTTTGTTGATGAAAATTCCTTTGCTGTGCAGAATTTTTTTTAGTTTGAGGTAGCTTCACTTGTTTTTACTTTTGTTGCCAAATCTAGAAAACAAACAAACAAACATCACCAAGACCAAAGTCAAAGAGTTCAATACCTATATTCCCTTCCAGGAGTTTTATGATTTTAGGTCTTGCATTGAAGTCTTTAATAGGTTTGAGTATGGTGTAAGATAGTTATTCAGTGTCATTCTTTTGTATGTAGCTGTCCAGTTTTCCCAGCACCATTTATTGAAGAGATAATCTTTTCCCTACTGTATATTCTTGGCTCTTTTGTCATTAACTGACTGTATATGCAAGGGTTTATTTCTTGTCTCTTTATTCTGTTCCATTGATCTATGTGTATCTTTTTATACCAATACCATATCATTTTGATTAATACAGTTTTGCAGTAAGGTTTGAAATCAGGATGCATGGTGAACTACAGTTTTGTTCTTCTTTCTCAAGATTGCGCTGGCTATTGGGGGTCTTCTTGTGGTTCCGCGCAAATTTTAGACTGCTCTGTTTCTGTGAAAAATGACATTGAAATTTTGATGGGGATTGCACTCAGTCTGTGGATTGCTTTGGGTAATAGAGACATTTTAACAATATTCTTCCAAACCATTTCTTCCAATTTCTTCCATTTATTTGTGACTTCTTCAACTACTCTCAGTAATGTCTTATAGTTTCCAGTGTATAGGTCCTTTACCTCCTTGTTAAATTTACTCTAAGGTATTTTATTCTTTTTGATGCAATTGTAAATGGGGTTGTTTTCTTAATTCTCTTTTTGACTGTTCATTATTAGGCATAGAAATGAAATGGATTTTTATATACTGATTTTGTTTTAAAGTCTTTCAATCACTATCTTCTCTCCTCCTTCAAATCCATCCTCATCTCTTCTACTAGGGATCCGGATATTCATGATATCATGAAACCCTTTTCTCTCCTGTCATTTCCCTTCCTCACCCTTACCTCCCAGCACATTTGCTCTAAAGTCCCACAAATCCCATACATGCTTATAAATTCGAATTTAGTTACCTCTTGGTTTCATCCCTGACAAGCTCTGAGGTCTTTGTAAAAAATAAAACAAAACAAAATAAAATAGAGAGAGGCAAACCATAAAACAGACTCTTAACTACAGAGACAAACTGATGCTTGTTGGAGGGCAGATGGGCAGGGATGGACTAAATGGGTGATGTGGATTAAGGAGGGCACTGGTTGTGATGAGCACTGGGTGTGTATGTAAGTGATAAATGACTAAATTCTACTCCTGAAACTAATATTACACAATATGTTAACTACCTGGAATTTAATTTAATTTACTTATTTACTTCAGAGAGAGAGAGAGAGAGCGGGGCATAGGGGCAGAGAGAGAGAATCCCAAGCAGACTCCGCACTGAGCATGGAGCCCCATGCCGGGCTTGATCTCACAACCCGAGACCACAACTTGAGCTGAAACCAAGAATCGGACTCTTAACTGACTGTTCTTTCACTAGAATTTAAATAAAAATTTGAAACAAAGAAGCAAACAAAATCTGAACACATGCAAAGGCAAAAAAATCACTTTCAAGATGTTTTGCTAAACAAAGACAGTTTTTATTACAATTCTTATTACTCTAGCCATTTAAAACTCTCCTGATCCCCATGAGAGTAACACGAACATGAGAGTTTTATCTCTATCATTAGAGAGGTCGAGAGAGAGATACAGAGATGAGAGAAAAAAGTATCCAAGTGCTTCTTTAAGAAGGTGGCATTGGACGAATGTAATCTATAAGAGAGAAATATGATATGGCCAAGCAGAATTAGAGAGAAGGAAATGCAAAGCAGGGGTAAAAGAAAAGGCAAGTATGTGATATGGAAAAGCATGACTCATCTGTGTAGTTCTGTTTAGTTTATAAATGATGAAAGTAGTGTTTGAGAAGAGTAATTTGGCAGTAGTCTGTTGAATGAAGTCGGGGAAGAAAAACTCAAGTTAGGGAGACCAGGGTATTGCAAAGTTTATGTAAGAGGTGATTACAAATCAACCTAAAATGGCAATATTAAAACAGATATGAAAGTACTGCCACAGAAAACTAAGAGAATAAAAAAGGTTAATTTCTGTGACCTGAACTGGAAAACAGACATTACATAGTAAAATTTTCAAAAAGTTGATGGAGGCACCTGGGTGTCTGCCTTCGGCTCAGATTGTGATCGCAGGACTCTGGGATTGAACCCCGTTTTGGGCTCCTTGTTCACCTGGGAATCTGCTTCTCCCTCTCTCTGGGCCTCTCCCCCTGCTCATGTTTTCTCCACCCCCCTCTCTCTAATAAATAAATAAATCTTAAAAAATTAAAAGAAATTTGAAGAACAAAAAAAATTTTTTTTTTAGATTTTTATTTATTTATTTGACAGAGAGAGATCACAAGCAGGCAGAGAGGCAGGCAGAGAGAGAGGAGGAAGCAGGCTTCCTGATGAGCAGAGAGCCCGATGTGGGGCTCGATCCCAGGACCCTGAGACCATGACCTGAGCCGAAGGCAGCAGCTTAACCCACTGAGCCACCCAGGCGCCCCAAGAACAAAAATTTTTAATTAAGTGTTAATACATAATAACTAACACATATAGCTCTATATTCCTAGCAATACACTGACACATTAACACTCAGAGTAAAGTGACCTAGACAAGGTTACCCACCTAACTGTGATAAAGCTCGGAATTAAAACCCCAGCAGCCTAACTCCAAAGTGTGTGCTCTCAACTAATATTGAATTAAGTTATTTATTCCATGTTCAATTATTATTCCCATTTGACAGAAGTAGGCTTTGTTAATGCTCCCCTTTTATGAAACAGGAAGAAAACAAATAAAGAGTAAGCTTTGCCCAGCTCCTTGACATAGGAATTTGATTCAAAAGCCAAGAGCAGAGCCTGTATTGTTAACCTTCATGGTATTGCCTTTCTTTCTATCTTTTTTTTTTTTCCTTTTTTTTTTTTTTAAAGATTTTATTTATTTATTTGACAGAGAACACAGGTAGGCAGAGAGGCAGGCAGAGAAAGAGAAAGGAGGAAGCAAGCTCCCCGCCAAGCAGAGAGCCCAATGCAGAACTCGATCCCAGGACCTTGGGATCATGACCTGACCCGAAGGCAGAGGCTTAACCCACTGAGCCACACAGGCGCCCCTGGTACTGCCTTTCTAAAGACACCTATCCAAAAGGCTTAGTAATTTACTCATTTAGAAAATGAGAAAAAAGCAGATGGAAACAGAAACTGAGTTTTGAAGTTAAAAAGATGATTTTTAAGGCCTCTTCTGGTTCAGAAATTTTAACATAGTTTAGAGTCAGATAGATTTCATATTATCATGGCTTACCCATCTATTAGCTGGGCTATTTGTGCAAACCTCAGGATCCTCATCTGCAAAATGCACATGAATCCTTCCTTTACCATATAGTTATGAAGCTTAGAGGAGAGAATGTAAATGGTGTTTGGTGCAGAGCCTTGCACAAAATAGTTGAAAGCAACAGTAGTACTTGCTTACCTCGTACACTCAGCATCAGACCTGACACATAGAAGGCAATGTAAATATTTGCTCAGTGTGTATATTAATAGACTAAATAACTGATCAATGGACTGATTCATCAATGGAAAATTGTTCTTGATTATCTAGCTGATTCCAATGATCCATCTCACTTTTCTCTGACTCACCTCTAGTCTATGATTTCAAATCTAAATTTTTCTTTAAAAAAAAAATTTATTTATTTATTTTCAAGAGAGAGAAAGAGAGCATGCAAGTGAGCAGGGGCAGGGCAGAGGGAGAGAGAGAATCTCAAGCAGATTCCCTGCTGAGCATGGAGACCTACCAGGTGCTAGATCCCAGGATGCTGAGATCATGACCTGAGCTGAAATCAGGAGTCAAATGTTTAACCGGCTGAGCCACCTAGATGACCCTGACTAATAGCTATCTAGCTTATACTTATTAGTAGATTTAAAAAGAGGTGGTAGCATTTTAGAAAAAGTAAGATTTTTAAAAAAATTTTAGTTTTATTTTTCTTTCAGTGTTCCAAAATTCATTGTTGAAGCACCATACCCAGTGCTCTTTGCAATATGTGCCCTCCATAATACCTACCACCAGGCTCACCCGACCTCCCAAACCCCCTCCCTTCCAAAACCCTCAGCTTGTTTCTCAGAGTCCACAGTCTCTCATGGTTTGTCTCCCCCTCCAATTTCCCCCAACCCACTTCTCCTGTCCTTCACTCAATGTTCCTCCATATTATTCCTTATTCTCCACAAATAAATGAAACCATATGATAATTGACTCTCTCTGCTTGACTTATTTCACTCAGCATAATCTCTTCCAGTCCCGTCCATGTTGATATAAAAGTTGGGTATTCATCCTTTCTGATGGAGGCACAATACTCCATTGTATATATGGACCACATCTTCTTTATCCATTCACCTGTTGAAGGGCATCTTGGTTCTCTCCACAGTTTGGCAACTGTGGCCATTGTTGCTATAAACATTGGGGTACAGATGTCCCTTCTTTTCACTACCTCTGTATCATTGGGGTAAATACCCAGTAGTGCAATTGCAGGGTCATAAGGAAGTTCTATTTTTAATTTCTTGAGGCATCTCCACACTGTTCTCCAAAGAGGCTGCACCAACTTGCATTCCCACCAACAGTGTAAGAGGGTTCCCTTTTCTCCACATCCTCTCCAACACTTGTTGTTTACTCTCTTAATAATTTTGTTCATTCTAACTGGTGTAAGGTGGTATCTGAATGTGGTTTTGATTTGAATCTCCCTGATGGCTAATGATGATGAACATTTTTTCATGTGTCTACTAGCCATTTGTATGTCTTCTTTGGAGAAGTGTCTGTTCAAAGTATAGGGATAGAGGGAACATTCCTCAACTTCATAAAATCTATTTATGAAAAACCCACAGCGAATATCATCTTCAATGGGGAAAAGCTGACTGCCTTCCCTTTGAGAGCAGGAACACGACAAGGATGTCCATTCTCACTACTGTTGTTCAACATAGCACTAGAAGTCCTAGCAACAGCAATCAGACAACAAAAAGAAATAAAAGGTATTCAAATTGACAAAGAAGATCAAACTCTCTCTCTTCACAGATGACATGATACTTTATATGGAAAACCCAAAAGACTCCACCCCCAAACTACTAGAACTCATACAGCAATTCAGTAATGTGGCAGGATACAAAATCAATGTATAGAAATCGGTTGCTTTCTAATACACTTACAATGAAAATCCAGAAAGGGAAATGAGAGAATCAATTCCATTTACTATAGCACCAAGAACCATAAGATACCTGGGAATAAACCTAACCAAAGAGGTAAATGATCTGTACTCAAGGAACTACAGAACCCTCATGAAAGAAATGGAAGACAACACAAAAAGATGGAAGAGCATTCCATGCTCATTTCAACAATAAACATTGTTAAAATATCTATACTGCCTAGAGCAATCTATACTTTCAATGCCATCCCGATCAAGATTCCACTGGTGCATTGGTGGTATAGTGGTGGGCATAGCTGCCTTCAAAATTCCACCGGAATTTTTCAAAGAGCTAGAACAGACAATCCTAAAATTTGTATGGAACCAGAAAAGACCCTGAATTGCTAAGGAACTGTTGAAAAAGAAAAAACTGGAGACATCACGTTGCCTGATTTCAAACTTTACTACAAAGCTGTGAGCACCAAGACAGCATGGTACTGGTACAAAAACAGACACATAGACCAGTAGAACAGAGTAGCCAACCCAGATATGGACCCTCAACACTATGGTCAAATAATCTTCGACAAAGCAGGAAAAAATATATGGTAGAAAAAAGTCTCTTCAATAAATGGTGTTGGGAAAATTGGACAGCAAAGTACAGGAGAATGAAACTTGACCATTCTCTTACACCATACACAAAGATTAACTCAAAATGGATTAAAGACCTCAACATGAGTCAGGAATCTATCAAAATCCTAGAGGAGAACATAGGCAATAACCTCTTTGACATTGGCCACCCCAACTTCTTTCAAGATATGTCTCCAAAGGCAAAGGAAACAAGAGCAAAAATAAACTTTTGGAACTTCTTCAAGATCAAAAGCTTCTGCACAGGAGCGCCTGGGTGGCTCAGTGGGTTAAGCCGCTGCCTTCGGCTCAGGTCATGATCTCAGGGTCCTGGGATCGAGCCCGCATCGGGCTCTCTGCTCAGCAGGGAGCCTGCTTCCTCCTCTCTCTCTGCCTGCCTCTCTGCCTGCTTGTGATCTATCTCTGTCAAATAAATGAATAAAATCTTTAAAAAAAAAAAAAAAAGCTTCTGCACAGCAAAGGAAACAGTCAACAAAACAAAGAGGCAACCCATGGAATGGGAGAAGGTATTCACAAATGACACTACAGACAAAGGGCTGATATCCAAGATCTATAACAAACTCCTCAAACTCGACACACACAAAACAGATAATCATGTCAGAAAAAAGGCAGAAGACATGAATAGAAAAAGTAAGATTAAGACAAGTCTAATACATATGGAATTATATGACTTTAATAATACAATTATCCTTTTAAGGTAGTTGCTTGAGCAAAAATACTACAGTTTTAGAAACCTCACTCTATCCTGCCAACTCAGTTCTATGACACCGCTTGTGCCAGACTTTATATAGATCCCTATATAAATCTTATTGTGTGTGTGATTAAAGAAAAAACAAATTAAATGGAAAGAAAAAATAAATTCTGCTCTACTGAACCCCTGAATTCTATTCATTTTTGCTCACTAACAATTTAAACTGAGTTTTCAGTCATCAGGTATATTAAGTATCTGCAAATAAATCAAGAGTCTTGAATTTAGGTGGCATTAAGAAAACTTAACACAAGTTGAATAAGAAGTTTGGAAACTTTCCTTCGGTTGACCAAAAAATAAGAGTATAGAACTCCAATTACCAAACAAAAGGAAAAGTCTAAAACATTACATTTTTACTACAGTAATTATTACAATTCTTATAAATCCTTTTTGATTTTTCAATATGGGGGAAGTTTTCTAGAGATGTAAATGATGTTTTGTTTTTGTCTTGTTTTGTTTTTTTTTAAATAATGTACTCAGGGTTGTACTTTAGCAAATTATAAAATGTCTTCAGCATTTCCCGTATTCCTCCTTCTACCCTCCCCCATTCTCACAGGCATATAAAGCTTTCTTTCCAGTCTACTGAGTAGAGGTAGAGACATGAATTTTTGAGGTGTATCTATGGCACTATCACCCTGGGAGGGAAAAAATTATGCCTATAAACTGTACTTTCACAGGCTACAAAAAATAATGCTACCATCCAAAAAAAGGAACTTACATTTGTATATGTTATAACTTATTTTCTACATAAAGAAGGAATAGTCTAATCCTTCAGGGAAAGTGAAATACCATCAAGGAAGAAATGAAAATTTTTGACATTTTGCTCTTTCCATGAAAGAGCAAGTCATTTTTTCTTCTCATTTTTCAGAGAATTATAGTCTCTTAATAAGTGCCACTTTCTCTGCCATGAAAAGTCTAAGTTTTTAAGACTGACCTCATTTCCCTCATTTTGATCATCTGAAACGTCTCTATTCTAGCACAGTTTAAGGGGGAATCTGTCCGGAGTGTGTTTTGCTACAAACAGCAGTTTGGAGGGTGTCCTTGCCCTTGTCTCAATTGTCATTGTACCAAAACATGTTAAAAAAAAATCATCCAATAAGCATTTTTAGAATAAAAATTAAAACAGGCAATTCTAGAATACCTTAGGTGATCTCTGACACAGAAAGTTGGGGTGAGGAAAGGAAAAATGAAAATAAGGGGGACATTTCATGAAGAAATTTATCCCCGCTTCTCCACATTCACGTCTGGCTACTTCTTTTGCCACTCCTGGGTATGTTCTTGGATGCTGAAAAGAAACTCTCTAGTTTATGGCCATGCTGATATTCCTCTAGGGAAGAAAAAATGGTCCACAAGTGGTGCATTAACCTAAAAGGGAAACATCTGTTTGGAGCATGGAGCAATTTATTGGCTGAGTTCTGAATACAGTGATTGCAGCTGAGAATCTATATGATTCTGCGGGTCTCCTCTGAGCACAAAGCAAGGAAAATTGTCCATTATGGGAGCACTGGCCTGGGACTTAACTGGATTAGAATACAGATTTTATTTGTCATTTAGATAAAGGTGGTTTCCTTAACAGTACAGGACATTTGAGAATAAAAACAGAACTTACTAGTAAAAAGGATATGATTAAAATGATGAATTTTATGTGACATATATTTTATTATCAAAAAAAAAAAATCCCCACAAAACCAAGATACTGATTATTCCTCCTATTTCAGATTCTAAAACAGGCATCAGAACCCAAATCTGAGTATCACCAAAGTAATGCTTTTTGCTGTGAAATTATCCTCTCAACTTTAACGAATAAGCAGAGGCCTTTCGTTTCTGTATAGACTAATATCATTTCAAAAGTTTTGGCCTTTGGAAAGGGCTAGTGTCTCATCTCATTAAGTCTGTGTTCATTCTGTCTTTGATTAACATGTGAAGTTCTAAAATTAGGTGGGGTATGGGGTGCCTGGGTGGATCAGTCTGTTAAGGGTCTGCTTTGGGCTCAGGTCATGATCCCAGGGTCCTGGGATCAAGTCCCACATCCAGCTCCCTGCTCAGTGGGATAGAAGGGAGCCTGCTTGCCCCTCCCCCCTGCCCATGAGCATGCACGTGAGCTCTCTCTCTCATATAAATAAATAAAATCCTTTTTAAAAAGTTAGGTGGGGCATGGAAATGGAAAAGTAGAGGTGTTTGTTTGTTTTTAAAGATTTTATTTATTCATTTGACAGACAGAGATCACAAGCAGGCAGAGAGGCAGGCAGATGGGGGTGGCGGGTGGAAAGCAGGCTCTCCACGGAGCGGAGAGCCGGAAGCGGGGCTCGATATGGTGCTCCATCCCAGACCCCTGGAACATGACCTGAGCGAAGGCACAGGCTTTAAACCACTGAGCCACACAGGCACCCAAAACTTGAGGTGTTGAGTAGAAAAGTTATTAGAACAGCAACTGATTTAAAAGTAAAGACTGTACCTGTTTTGAAAATACCATATGGGACCTTTCAAGTAGGACTGAATAATGGTGCCCCTGAGACAAATCTGGCACCTAAGCTAGGTGTCCTAACCACCACCAGGTTGCTGCCACTGTGAGACTGGCATTAGGTGTCATACACACATCAGCACACCTGAAAGCAACAGCAGGGAGCTCTGGTATAACTGCTCCTGTAATTCAGAGATAATTTCTCTAATTTTCAAACTGTTGCCTGAAGTATAACTTATAAAAAGGAAAATAGGTATGCCATGCGACGGACCCACATTTGAGGCACAGCTAATACTAATGTCCCAAGAAAATAAATAAAACCTAAACTAAGCATTGTCCACAATAAAAACTCCACTTGAGGGGCACCTGGGTGGCTCAGTCGATTAACTGTCCCATTTTTGCCTTTAAGCTCTCAAAACCATTGTGGTTGTTTCACTTCCTACAATTCAAATTGTCTTTTGACCTCCCTCCAATGGAAAGATAATGGTAACTGGAGTTGGAGGAGCGGAGTACTAGTTAAGGCTTTTTGCTAGATTAGCCTTATGACTTTGTCAAATATTACTTCTCCCTCTGTCAAAGGAGAGTGGTGATTAATTCTTTACCAGGGGACGCCTGGGTGGCTCAGTGGGTTAAGCTGCTGCCTTCAGCTCAGGTCATGATCTCAGGGTCCTGGGATCGAGTCCCTCATTGGGCTCTCTGCTCAGCGGGGAGCCTGCTTCCTCCTCTCTCTCTGCTTGCCTCTCTGTCTACTTGTGATTTCTCTCTCTGTGTGTCGAATAAATAAAAATCTTAAAAAAAATACTTTATCAGGTAGCTGTGAGACTTAAATGAAATACGATATATAGAAAAATGGATCAGTGCTGCACAATCATGTTGCATAATTACTGTGCAAACACTAATTACCATAACCAGAAATCTGGACAAGCAAATATTGGCAAGTAGGGATTTGTTGTACTAGCTAATTTATCATTTGTCAATAGAAAGTTATTTAAAACACTGATGGCCTCGTTTAAATCAAGACTTTATGTAGTCAGTTGTTTGGAAGACATAACTGGGCAAATGGAAGTTCTACATTCATATTATGAGAAGGACTGCTGGTAGTTTCTTAGAGAGTTTATTTAAAGACTAAAGAGAGAAGATTTTGTCTTTAATAATTTCAGATTATGTTTTACAGAGGTAAATATAATCTCAAATCCTTAAGGTCAAGTGGAATTTATTTGTTTGTTTATTTATTTATTTGAGAGGGTGCAGAAGAGAGAATCTTAAGCAGGTTCTACACCCAGCTTGGAGCCCAACAGGGATCGATCTTACAACCCTGGAATCATGACCTGAGCCAAAATCAAGAGTTGGCCATTTTAACCGGCTAAGCCACCTAGGTGTCCCCCATAAGAGACTCTTTTTTTTTTTTTTTAAGATTTCATTTATTTATTTGACAGACAGAGGCACAGCAAGAGAGGGAACACAAGCAGGAGGCATGGGAGAAGGAAAAGCAGACTCCCCACTGAGCAGGGACCCGATGCAGGGCTTGATCCCAGGACCCTGGGATCATGACCCGAGCTGAAAGCAAACACTTAACTGACTGAGCCATCCAGGTGCCGCCCCTATAAAAGACTCTTAGCAACAGAGAACAAACAGGGTTGATGGAGGGAGGTGGGTGAGGGATGGGCTAAATGGGTGATGGGGAATAATAAGGTCACGTATGAGGGCTGGGTATTATATGTAGGTGATGAATCACTAAATTCAACCCTGAAACCAACGTTACACTATATGTTAACTAGAATTTAAATAAAAATTTAGGAAAAAAAGAATAATAAAAACGTAGTCTTACTTCGGCACGTCGGCACATTTTCTTCTCCCACTGGGCACCATGGTATTATCATGTACTAGCTTGCTAGGGATGCCATAACAAAATACTGCAGACTGGGTGGTTAAACAACCAGAAATCTATTTAATCATAGACCTGGAGGCTAAAAGTCTGAGCTCAGGGCATTGGCATGGTTCGCTTCATCTAAGGCCCTTCCTCTTGGCTTATAGATGACCACCTTCTCCCTGCACCTCCACACCATCTTCCCTCTGCACATGACTATGTCCAAACCCCTTCTTCTTATAAGAACACCCATCATATTAGACCAGGGCCTACCCTAATGACCTCATTGTACTTACTTCTTTAGCTTACCTCATTTTTAGCTACCTCTTTAAAGACCCAATTTCCAAATAAAATTACATTTTGAGTGACTAAAAATGAAACATAAATTTTCAACACATAAATTTTGGGTGGATATAATTCAGCCCATAACATAATACTCATAAACATTTACCACTCACTTAATATCACTGATCCCACCCTCAATGGAATACTATGTGGATATGACATGAAATTCATAAAACTGAAAAGTTAAATGAAAATCCAAAAGTAAAAGGACAATAGGAATATTTTGTTGCATGTTCATAATCATGTTAGTCCACATGGTAAAAGTTACATTTTCTCAGATTATCCTTTTAGCAAGGTACTGTGTGTGCAATATATTTTAGAAAGAATGATAACTTAAATGGTCACAATGTTTATTATTTGCTGCCTCCTTTACTTCCTTGAAAATTAATTTGTATGAAATATTTCATTAAGTGATAATAAAGGTGTTACTATAATTAGAAAAGTTTTTAAATGACAAAGAAAAGTTAGTACATAAAATATATACTCAATAAGGAATAGTAAGAAGTTGTGAGTTTGTGACTGGATTAGGAAAACAATTAAATGTCATAATCACCAATAAAATAGATAGTTTTAAATACAGTGGTTACTTCTGCCTGTTCTTATTAGTCACTAAAAAAATTTAGTTTCTAAAATATTCTCGCTTCCTACTGCAAACTTAATTGCCTACTAGTCCCTATTATACATACCATATTGAAAATTAAAAATTTATATTCTTTCCTTAACAAAAGTTTCTCGAAATGTTATGCTCAATGCTACAAACTCAAGCTAAAAATTAAATATTAAATAAGCCAATTTTCTGGCAAGGCAATCAAAAAATAAGCAAATATGTCATTAAAAATTTTAGCGATGTCATAGTCAAATTGGAAGTGATCATAACATTTTTCTATATAATTCTCTGATTACAGGTATATAGAACAGATATATGCACATCATTTAGCATACTACTATATATTAGCATTATTTTATATATGTGTATATGTTATATTTATATAAGTTTAAATTATCTATATGTATATATATTTTTATATACACATATATATATTTTTAAATATTGTATTTATTTATTTGACAGACAGAGAGCACAAGCAGGAGGAGCTGCAGACAGAGGGGGAGGGAGAAGCAGGCTCCCTGCTGAATAGGGAGCCCCATGTGGGCCTTGATCCCAGGACCCTGAGATCATGACCTGAGCCAAAGGCAGATACTTAACTGACTGAGCCACCCAGGCACCCCATATATATATTTTTTTTTTCAAGTGTTTTGTTCTGAATCCTGGTTATGCCTGCATTTGTGTTGACTTTTTGACAACACTCAAACATGGATCAATGTCTTTGGAAACAGATTAATGGAGGCACCTGGGTGGCTCAGTGAGTTAAGCCTCTGCCTTTGGCTCAGGTTATGGTCTCAGGATCCTGGGATGGAGCCCCTCATCAGGCTCTCTACTCAGCGGGGAGCCTGCTTCCCCCTCCCCCTCTGCCTGACTCTCTGCCTACTTGTGATCTCTCTTTCTGTCAAATAAATAAATAAACTCTTAAAAAAAAAAACAGATTAACAATTATGTTTTTCTTTTATTCAAAGCTCAGACTACTGCCCAAATATATAACTTTGTACTACTAATGTATGTAACTCAGGTAACATGGAATGAAGGTAATAAAACATTTTCTATTTGAAATGCATTGCGTAATTCTTGCCTATTATAAACAAACGTCATCTAAAGAACAATTGCCTCTTTTGATGTTTATTTACAGTCCTCAGCCTTCCCATGACAAAATGGTTGTTAACATCAATTAGTTTATTTAGCCATAAATTTTTTTAACTATAGGTAACACCATCACAGTGGAAGAATGGCATTACATAAAGGGGTAAGAAAGGAAAACTAAAGCAGAAGCATGACATGATCAACTACTTTTATTGGGCTTGAGCTGATACATTATCAAAAAAAATTGTCAGTGACTTTATGATACCTGTTAATTTTTAGCCAGCAAGATAAATTTGTTTTCACTCTTTTGCATGACTTTGTGCTTGCTTTGTTGCTCTCCTGCTTCCTCTCCTTTCTTTCCTTATTTCTCTGATTTTTAAAAATCAGATTTATATTCTCTTCCCCTTATCCCTGCCAACTTTTATAAATCTAAATCTTTTATTGTAATTCAAAATATTTTCCATTCCAATAATTATCACAAAGAAGGCACTTACTTAATTAAATACACCTGTACATCTAGAAAATTTAATTAATTAAATACACCTGTACATCTAGAAAAACTAAACTGACCTCTTAATACATCTAGTAGCAAATTATAATGTCCTATAATGACGGAAAGGAGAAAGATTGCTCAACTATAGGGTGAGGTCCAGTGGGGGGTGGCTTTATGGTGATGAGTGATCAGAGTAGAAATCTTGGAGAAGCAGAGGCAGAGATAAAAGAATAACCTTAACTACAAACTTACTCAATGACCTTGAATAAATCAACAACTTATCTTTTTTCTTCACCTTGACAATTATTGCTTTTTCTGCCTGTTGGTTTGGACTAGTGGACTAAAGTCATGCCTGGATAATTTACCTTTGCTCACTGAAACTACATATGATATAAACTTATGCTTTCTTTTACACTCTGTACAATGTTTTGCTACACACATTATAGTTTCAAACAAGAGTTGAGAGTGTTGATTAAACTGTTCAAATAGACAAACTGAGACCAATCACTTGAAGAAGCATTGCCCATAAACAAGTACTGGGTTCACTGTAGCTGATCTTTTTCCTGGTCTTTACTGAAGGTTAGCCAGGACTTACAGATGTCAGGGGTCTCGTTACAGAAGTGGGAGTTCCTCTACTTTCAGAAAACAGAGCACTGCCTTTCATTAAAATCCCTCTATAAGGTTAATATTTAATTATCAAGTGACTAACATGGTAATACATTGCAGGGTAAATTAACAAGCCTAGGTTACTGAAATACTTTTAAGTAACCCAATGATACTCTGTGATAATGGGATACAATTATATGTGACAGAATACAATTTTGATGAAGCACACAGAATCCCTCTCCTTTTAATTGTATCATGCTTGTTTCTGTCTTCAATGTTTTCCCCTTTATAATATTGCTGAATCGGTTATATTTTTACCTCCCCAAAGCATTCTATACATTTATTCATCTTTCACTAATCTTTGTAATGAGAAAACTTTGCTTTTTTTCCTTCAAATTCCCATTTTCCTTTTTTTGTGAAGGCAAGAAAATTCTAAGTCTTAAAATATAATTTATGAAATCTGACTGGTGTCCTGAAGTCCGTAAAATCCCATTACCATAAGGGTGACTAGAAAATGATAGGAAAATGACCCCAACCAGATGAGGCTGTTCTGTAGAGATAAAGTTAGCGCATACTAAATATTCCAAACCACAAGAATCCACTATTTGGCTATTTCAGTTGGATAATCCGAGGCTTGCTCCTTGCCTCAGTAAATTTGTGTGGAGATGTCAAGCAGCTGCTCTCTTACCTAGAAGTAGTTGCATTTAGTCATAGATTGAATGACCGCCACATGCACAATTTGTAATTCCTTTTGCAGGGGACAAATGAGATCAACAGGCAGGGTAAAATCAAAAGATCATCCAGTGGATGGCCTTTATAGTATATGAGTTTAATCAAAAACAGTACACAATAAAAGGACCATCTTACACTATTTATGATAGCCTGTAGTTTTCAGTTTGAATTTCAAATGGCAAGATCTGTTCTATATTTCCAGGCTATGGCCTCCTTCCACTGTCTAAGATTTTGTTATAAAAAGAGGCCTCTCGTTTTATTATTCCTATAATCCAGTTTTTAGCCTTAGAAACTTTCCTGCAAGGATAGTAATGTAAGGTCCATACAGGGATGGAATGACCTGTTTTAAATTACTGACCACTTGCGCCATTAATTATTAAAGAAAAAAAAATTATACTGAATCCCACAAAATATAATGTAAGCCAGAAGAGAATTATTAGTTCTAAATGTTCAGTTCCTAGGGAAATGATATAGATATTCTTTTTTCTAGTATTCCTACTCAGCAAAGTTATGAAGCTTTATCATGAACCTTACAAAGATTGCTACACGGAGTGCCTGGGTGGCTCAGTCAGTTGAGCACCCAACTCTTGATTTAGGCTCAGGTGACAACCTTGGGATCCTGAGAATCAGTCCCATGTTGGGCTCCTTGCTCAGTGCAGAGTCTGCTTGGGATTCTCTCTTTCCCTCTCCCTTACCCCTTTCCCTGCGCTCTTTCTCTCTCTAAAATAAATAAATCTTAAAAAAAAAAAAAAAGATTGCCACATTAAATCACTATTCTAGTGATTTAAGACAAATGGCACCAGCAACCTATTCTGCAGTCCCTTATCCAGTAGAAATTATGAACAAGAGTTTAAAATGGCTAAAAATGGTTATTAATGGTCTTCCAATTTCCACATTATGAAGATCCAGAAAGGACTAGAAAAATTTTAACTGAGCTTTCATCTAGAAAATGTAATCTGTGTCATTAATAAACAAAATAAGAGAAGAGTGATTCTCATCTCCAACGAATCTCTTGAAATTGATCTGGGAAGATGCATGTGTGTGTTTCATTAGAAGGGCAGTGGCTCATAAAAGACAAAATCTTGTCACACCACCTGAACTCCTTTGAGCCACAAGGCAAGAGTCTTAAGGATTTTTTAGCTGAAACTAATAGAAATCCACTCAAATCAGCTCAAGGGAAAGGAGAATTTAGGAGAGAGATTCAAGGGTATCTGAAGAGTACCCAAATGAAGAAATATATTTACATTTTGATTAAAAATGAAAAACTCTTAAGGCAGTTTTCCAACCTTTTTGCAACTTCTCTACTTCTCTTTTAGACTATCTTCTACAGTGCAGTTATTTTTGGTTTCTCCATCACAACAGCCTTCAAGTGTCTCTATCTCTTTAATTTAGAGGTTGAATGTCCATTGCTGTCTAATTCAGTCTCTGGAGCTCTGAGTTTAATTGACCAACAGAATGAATCTGATTGTCTTAGCTGCATCACATTTCACTGTGACCCCATCATGTGTGGCCAGGAATGAGGGCTGGGGGGGTGGTGTGGGGGGAATCACCTGGTATGCAAAGGCCACAAGACTGGGTGGGTCTGGGATAACTGAAGAAACTATTTCCTTTATTGCCCTACCAACCAAGTAATCTTTTATAGGCAATCTGTATCAGTAAAAAAACTTGTTCAATTTAGAGAAAATTAATTTCTACAGATTATATAAATGTGCTCTCTACCTAGTGATCATAGTAATATTGATATGAAAGTATCCTTCCTAATACAATAAAGACAACATGTAACTGTTATAACATTGTAGCATTTTTTAAAAGGTTTTATTTATTTATTTTAGAGAGAGAGTATGAGAGAGCATGAGAGAGGGATGAGTGGCAGAGGAAGAAGCAGACTCCCCGCTGAGCAGGGAGTCAGATGCGGGGCTCGATTCTGGGACTTGGGGATCATGACCTGAGCTGAAGGCAGGCACTTAACCCATTGAGCCACCCAGGCACCCCCATTATAGCATTTTTAATTAGCTGAGTATAGAAGAACATATCTGAAACTCAGGCATGGATTTAATAATTATATTTAGAAATTCAGTATCTCACAATGGAAAGGAAAAGTCCACATTGGAAAAATTCTCTTCTAAACTACTATTAGTGTTTTTTATTAGATTTCAGTTAGTAGTTGTGTGCAAATCACAAACAGTCTTATCTTCTAAAACTCTGTAAAGTCAGCATAAAAAATATCAGTTCACAAGCTTAAAAACATCATCAGAGTGTTACAGTATTATATATAATAATAATAATACTTTCCATTTATAGCTGCTGGGCTGGGCACTTTCCATACATACTCTCATGTACCAAAGCAATTCTTCATCTAAATGTATTTTTTTTAAACATTTTACGAATGAAGAATCTGAGGTTTGGGAATATTGTATTTTGTCCAAGTTACCTAGTGTAGTTGTAGCAGAATTCTCTAATAATAATCAGGCAATCTTTCTACTGACCCAAAAGCATCTTTGCAAAAATTAGATGATGCTGACACTGTCTCAAGACAATGTACTAACATCTGCTAGAAAAATGCCATTATAAATATAGAAATCCATAATGACCAAAATGTGAATGGTGCCCCCCTAGAATTATGCAGTGACTCTTTATGCCAGCCTGTTAATCAAAATAGTAAGGATGCTATTAGTCAATCCTCCCCTCTACATTGGCATACCATTCATTAATGCTCCAGCCCTCCCCACTGCTCTCATTTGCCCCTACCCCATTACATAGGTAAACGATCAAACTCTGAAAGTGTTTTAGCTCATTTGTTTCACTGATATATCCCAGTGATAAAAGACTTCAAAAGGAGTGTTAAACCACAGTTTCAATAAATCTCTACATATAATTCAATTGGTAAAACATTATGTAGTTCAAGAAATGCACATAGTTTATGACCCACTGTCCCTCTGTGACCCTTTATTTAAAGAAAATCTTAGTTATACAGCTAACAAAGGAAATATCTAAACAAACATCAACAGGGCTTCCTCTGCTGTCTCATTATGTTGAAGTGAAATGGGACATCATTTCAGGTGACCTGTTTAAGAAGACTTAAGTACATACATTAGCTGTGCTTTCCTTCATTTAGTTATTTCTTCCATGGGAAGAGGGAAGCAGGTGTGGTTGGCCTCCCTGAAGGCAAGGGAGAAGATGTAGAACCAGCTAGTTTTCGTATATTGGCTTTAAACTGAAAGGAGTCTCAAGTTTTAGCTTTGGAGCAGTAGCAAGTTTGTGCAAGGGGAACAGCATGAGGCTTAGAATAGCGACCTTGAAATACATCTTTTGTAGATGTTTTTTCCAACAGCCGTACTCACATATTTCCAAGATTCACACAGCTATCAACCTTAGATATTATTCCTATGGGAGTGAGGAAAACAGGACCCAGGGGAGGCTAAAATAACTCTTATTTACATTCACATTATAACTACTCCTACTCCTAAGGTAACTTGCAACCCTTGGGAGCACAGCCCCTTGGAAAAGCTTTATATATACATGTATGTTTATGCACATCTTCCTAGGAGATTCGCTTATGTATAGTAGTTGCATGGACTTGAGATGAGAACCAAAGTGTAAATGTTAAATAGATGAAGGAGGTGAGGATTCTGCAAGGCACAACATCTCATTCTCATACAGAAGGCCATGATCCACAGTATTAACTCATCCTGATGGCGTCAGGACAGACTCAACGGAAAGAAACTTGGAATAGGCCTCCAGAGTCTCTAAGAAGAGAACCTGCATAGCGGTAGACCAGAACAGTAGCTTGCTTAAGCCAAAACATTTTCCTGCTGCCAAATGCCATCTGACTACTTCCGTCAGATTCACGAGGCCTAAAATAAACATACATGGAGTTTTAAAAAATAAAATCAGGGGCAAATCCACCTAGGGAAAACCCCAGGAACCTGCCTAACTAGATCATGACCATTTTCTTCTATGGACTGCTAGCCTCTCATTAGTACCTCTTAGTGGTAAGAATAATTCAGGGAATAAGTAGCAAATTTAAATAGAGAAATAATTAATGTATAGATTGATATTCTTTACTATTTCAAGGCTTCAGAGAAAGGTTCCATTATATATGCTCCTTCCTTAATCACGTTTTAAAAGATTGAACAGGTGACTGAAGATGGATTATGCTGAAGCAGCCAAAGGACTCACTTCAAATGATTAAAAAAATAAAAACAGTAGCTTGTCAGAGAACCGGCTTTATGATAAGTCTCCTTCAAAATCTCAACGACATTAAAATATTGAAGAGACCAACTAAGTGGATAACTATTTCATTACCAATATCTTTTATCTGATAGGCGAATTATTTGTTAAAATTTACTATGCTGTGTTCTTCAGTTCATTTTGCCAAATTTTGGACTAAGACATGAATATTTCTATTTGGCTATAAATAGAAAGATTAGATATTATAATAAAATTATATTTCCTTGAACAATAAATCCTCATTTCTTCCCAATGTTCTGGTATTCCTAAGCAAATCTTATATAACTAATTCCCTTCTATTGCTTTCTGGCTAGTCTTCCATACAAGGAATCTCACTAATTTTATCTCCAGAGACGCCCGTTGGCAACCCTTCAAAATTGTATTGGCAGCCTCTCTTGGTAGGGCACCAGGTTCTTTCCCTATTATCTACATTTTTATGTTTGTTTAGATCATGACCTTGGTAGAGGAAGTTTGCTCCCTGGAAGTGATGAGGTAAAGATCCCCTCCTCCCAATTTCTCTATCATACATTCTTAAAAAAGATTCTCTCAGTCTAAGAAAGTCCTCCTTTTAAATGAAAAAAAAAAAAAAGAGATACAGAAAAGCGATTTAAAAGTTTCTTATAAAGTTACACATACACTTACAATTTCACTTCAGAAAAATGGAAACACATATCCATGCAAAGACCTGAACACAAGTGTTCATAGCAGTTTTATTCATAATAGCTACAAACTGGAAACAACCCAAAAGTCCACTAATAGGCAAATATCCACAGAATAGAATACTACTCAACAATAACAATAACAAAACTACTACTGATACATGTAATGACACAGATTAATCTCCAAAAAGTTGAGTGAAAGAAGCCAGACACAAAAGACTGCAGTCAATATGTTTCCATTTACATAACCATCAACAAAAGACAAAACCACAGCATCAGAAAGTAGATCATTGGTTCCAAGGGACAGAGGAGGGAGAGGAGACTGACTGCAAAATTTATATTTTGGGGCAATATAAATATTCCCTATCTTATTTTGTGGTCATTATACTTGTTAACTCTCACTGATGAATTTTATTACATGTAAATTAGAGCACAACTCTCATTAATGAATTTTATTACATGTATAGTGCAGTAAAGATGATTATAAAGAAGAAATAAACAAGTGCAACAATTTAGATCAATGACCCTTAAAATATATTGTATCACAGTATTTAATGAAAGCTATTGACTTGGTTTCACAAAATTAATACAGAGAAAGATCATAAAGAAGTTTTATAAACTCACTAGTAGCATCCATTGGCTCCAAGCTAAAACACTTTTCTTCAGAGGATAAGTTAAGATAGCCTGATGAATTTTCAATAATCAGTTTCCTTACCTCAACATCTAACCAAAAATCAATTGCACGGAGTAAAGGGGAGTTTGAGGGACAAGAAGTAATTGCCCTGCTTCGCCTGAGGAAAGGTATTTAAAAGGAATTTTGAGAATGTTGAAAATAAATATCACTCATTTACAATTTTTCCAAGACCCCAAGTTTGGCAACCATCACTATTCCACTGAGAATCACCTCACATGCCATCACTGACACAAATAACCAAGGCTTGTGAATGCCCTTGATACCAATAAGATATAGTAAAATAGAATTGTTCAGTGATGGAAGCTAATAGTTTTTCATTCAACTTATATGGAATATTTACAGCCAATGTCTCCTTTTATCTTGTATGAAAGATAGTTGATAGAGGCCCTGTCCTTTAGAGTTCCAAAAGCTCATACATTTTATTCTAATCATTTCATAAGGAGTAGTTTTTCAATAAAAAATTTTAAAATTGTCATTTAGATACTGATTTTTTAATTAGCTATCAATTTTCTATGTATCATTCTATATATAACTATTTTACAAAGAAAACTGGCTAAATTTGATTATCCTGTCAATTGTCCTTCTTCCCTTCCCATTAATTTCCTAAAATAAAATATTCCCACACTATTAGTCTTGAGTTCCCTGATTGCTACAGGGAAAAACTGATTTCTCTTAATCTCATTTCTTGAGTACTGCCAAGCACTATAGTTTAAAGAAATAACAAAGGAAGGGTGCCTGGGTGGCTCAGTGGGTTAAAGCCTCTGCTTTTAGCTCAGGTCATGATCCTGGGGTCTTGGGATCAAGGCTTGCTTCGGGCTCTCTGCTTAGCGGGGAGCCTGCTTCCTCCTCTCTATCTGCCTCTCTGCCTACTTATAATCTCTATCTGTCAAATAAATAAATGAAATCTTAAAAAAAAGAAAGAAAGAACAAAGGACATGATTGTTCTCCAAATTAATATTGATATTTTGGTAATAAGTAAAAATTATCACATTATACATCTTAAATATGTTATAGTAAAAAAAAGTAGTTGGGGATGGAAGAATTTTTTAAGAGCCAAGTCAAGTGTTTGAGCTCTCTTTGAGTTAGATGACAAAAATCATATAGATCTATCAGTTAATAACACTTTGAGTAGGATCTCCATTTATTCTTTGCTTATTTGTTTAATGGTTTTGGTGGAGGGCAGGACTGGGGAAAGCAAAGAATTAGAAACTGCCACATTTTGCAAAAGGAGCTACATGTACCTGTCACCAGAGTCATTTACACCCTAATAAGTCTAATAGCCCTTTGTTCCTCAGTTGGGTTTTATATCCCAGGACACACACTAATTGAGGATGTGTGAGTGGTATGCCTTTGTGAGGAAGGAGAAAGGAGGCTGTGAATGGGAAGGAGGTCAGAGGAGAAAGCTTGTACTCTGTCATGAAAGAACTCACAGGCTTTTTCACAAATTTCTGCAAAGAGTCCATTTGTAAGATGAGAATGAAGATATTGAGTACCTTTAAACTCCGTGTTAGCATAGCCCTTGGAAAAGCTTCTGCAGGCTTCCAGGGGTACAGGGTAGTTACTGGCAAAAAACCAGATACATAGATCAATGGAACAGAGAGCCCAGAGATAAATCCACACAGATATGGTCAACAAATTTATGACAAAGGAGCCAAGAAGGACAATCCCTTCAAAAAATGGTGTTGAGACAACTGGACAGCCACGTACAAAAGAATACATTTAGACCACTATCCTAACAACATATATAAAAATTAACTCCAAATAGATTAAAAGCTTGAATAAAAGACCTGAAACCATAAAACCCCTTGTGGAAAACATAGGCAGTAAGCTTCACGACACTGATCTTGGGGGTGATTGTTTAGATTTGATACTAAAAGCAAAGGCAACAAAGGTAAAAATAAACAAGTGGGACTACATCAAACCAAAAGGTTCCTGCATAGCAAATAAAGTCATCAATAAAATGAAAAGGCAACCTACTGATGAGAGAAAGTATTTGCAAATCAAATATCTGACAAGGGGTTAGTATCTGAAATATGTAAAGAATTCATACAGCTCAACAGCAAAGACAATAAAACTGATTTAAAAATGGTAGAGGAACTAAATACACAATTTTCCGAAGAAGACATACAGACAGCCAACAGGTATATGAAAATGTGTTCACTATAACTAATCATCAGGGAAATGCAAATCAAAGTCACAATGTGCTACCATCTCACACCTGTCAGAATAGGACTATTATCAAAAAGATAAGAAATAACAAGGGTTGGCAAGGATGTGGGGAAAGGGGAATCTTCATATGCTGTGGTAGGAATGTAAACTGGTGCAGCTACTGTGGAAAATTATATGGAGGTTCCTCAAAAATCTAAAAATAGGACTACCATACAATCTATCGCTTTCACTTCTAAGTATTTCTCCAACTTGAAAAAATATCTGCGCCCCATGTTCACTGCAGTATAATTTATAATAGCCAAGACACAGAAGCATCCTAAGTGTCCACTGATGGATGAATAAATAAATAGGTAAAGAAAATGTGATGCACAAACACACACACATACAGTACAATACTACTTGGACATAAAAAAGAAAGAAAAATCTTGCCATTTGCAAAAATCTGGATGGAGCTGAAGGGCATTGCACTAAGTGAAATAAGTCAGACAGAGAAAGACAAATACTGTATAATCTCACTTACATGTGGAACCTCTAAAATAAAATAATACATAAAGTAAAGTAAAAACTGAACTCACAGATACAGAGAACAGACTGGTTGTTGTCAGAGGCAGAAGTGAGGTGGGGTAGGGTTGGGAAAAGGGGTGAAGAGAGCCAAAAGGTACAAATTTTCAGCTATAAAATAATTAAGTTCTGGGGATATAATATACAGCCTGGTGACTATAGTTAGTAATACTATAACTATACATTTGAAAGTTGCTAAAAGAGTAGATCTAGTAGGCTTTTCACCCAAAGAATACAGAAATACTAATTTGAAGGGGTCCATACACCGCTATGTTTACAGCAGCATTATCAGTAACAGCCAAATTATGGAAGAGCCAAAATATCCATCGACTAATGAATAAAGAAGATGTGATAAATATACACACAAAAAATAAATAAATATACATGCATGCGATTTATATATATTATATATTTATATATTCCATTGCACACGTGTGTGTGTATATATATACACAATGGAATATTACTCAATATACACACAAACACACACACACACAATGGAATATTACTCAACTGTCAAAAAGAATGATATCTAGCCATTTGCAATGACTTGGATGGAGCTAGAGAGTATTATGCTAAGTGAAATAAGTCAGTCAGAGATAGACAAATACCTTGTGATTTCACTCATATGTGGAATTGAAAAAATAAAACAAATGATCACGGGGGATAACAGAGAGACACAAACTGTCAAGAAACAGATTCTTAACTCTAGAGGACATACTGATGGATACCAGAGGGGAGGTGGATGGGGGAATGGGTTAAATAGTTGATGGGTGTTAAGGAGGTCACTTGTTGGGATGAGCACTGGGTGACGTATGGAAGTGTTGAATCACTAATCGTACAGCTGAAACTAATAGTATACTATATGTTAACTAACTGGAAATTTAAATAAAAACTTGAAAAAAAGAAGAACAGTAAGGGCAAGTCTAAGGTTTGGAACATGAACAACTGGAAAAAATGAGGTGCTATTTACTGAAATGATAGTTAACATTTGCTTTGTAACAACCTCTCCAAAACTTCGTGGTTTAAAAGTGATTTGTTAGTTCACAACTCTGTGGGCTGGCAGTTCTGTGTAGTCTATGGGGCCTCTCTGAAACCTTGCTCAGACTTACTCACATTGCAGCAGCTTTCCAAGACAGCAAGAGGAAGAGCTGTTAGGCCTTTCAGGGATTCATATCCAGAATTGGCATGATGTCACTTCCGCCACATTTTAGTTCAAAACAAAAGACAAGGACAGATTCTTGTCTGTGGACATGCAAAGGAATTCTGTCTTCTACGGGTCTATCAACTTCCCTCCCTCTCTGCCTCCATTTGCACATTAAAATGTTTCTAATCTATAAATAGTTCGTTCTTTGAATTCTTTCTTTCTTAATATTTTAAAATGTATTCTTAATTGTGGTAAAATGCACAGAAGATAAAAATTTGCCATCTCAATCATTTTCAAGTATAGAGTTCAGTAGTGTTAATAAGTACCTTCACACTGCTGTGAGTCACCACCATCGGTCTCCAGAACTGCCTTCCTCTTGCAAAACTGAAACTCTGCACCCCTTAAACAAGAATGCCCTATTCCTCTCCCATCACCACCTCCAGCCCTGGCAACCACCCTCCCACCTTCTGTTGCTATGATTTACCTCATATAAGTGGAACAACACAGTATTTGTTTTTTCATGACTGGCTTCTTTCACTTGGCATAATGTCTTTGAGGTGCATCCATGTGGTAGCCGGTGTCAGGACTTCCTTCCTTTTTTTTTTTTTTTTAATTTCTAATTTTTTATTTTTTATAAACACATAATGTATTTTTATCCCCAGGGAGGACTTCCTTCCTTTTTAAGGCTGAAAATAGTGCATTGTAGGTATATACCACATTTTTTTCATTCATTCATCCATCAAAAGATATTTGAGTTGCTTCTACCTTTTGGCTATTATAATAATGCTGCTATAAAATATATGCACAGATATCTCCTCAAGACTCTGATTTCAGTTCTTTTGGGAATAGACCCAGAAGTAGGATTGCTGGATCATATGGTAATTCTATTTTTATTTTCTTGAGGAATCACCTTACTGTTTCATGTAGAGGCTGTACCATTTACATCCTTACCAACAGTGCACAGTGATTCCAATTTCCCTCCATCCTCACCAACACTGGGTTTTCTTTTCTTTTTTCTTTTCTCATTTTCTTTCTTTCTTTCTTAAAGTAACCATCCTAATGGGTGTGAGGTGGTTGGATTCTTCTTTAACTGCTTGTAGTAGCTTACCAATTCTTAAAATTAAATAAAAAATAAATTAACTAAAACCTTTAATGTTTGTTCAGTTTGTATAATGTTTGTAGGAGAACCACGCTTTTACTTTTTTTTTTTTGAAAAATCACCTTTCCACAATACATAAAGTCGAACAAGACGACTAGTCTAAAACAAGTTTTCTAAAAAGTGAGAGATATTATAGCATGTTAGCTAATAGATATGCAACAAAGAAGGGAAATTTATGAGGCAAGAATCAGGCAGCAACAGGAACAAAGTTCCTGAGTAAAAAATCATGGATCTAGACAGCCATGGATAGAAGTATATACAATTTATTCCTTGTAACTGAAAGAAAAGTAAAACACTGGTATAAAACTAAGATGACTTTACTTGGATGAGGGAGCCTGTGGAAGAGATCTTCTGAATTACTCTTTTCATTTTTTAATCTCTACTCCTTAGCTCAGAACGTAGTGCACAGTTGCTACCTAAATGTCTCTTGAGAGACTATAATAAAAAAACAATCCTACTCCCCAAGAAAGAATGTAATAGTGAAGACCCACCCTGCCAAACATAAGCACACTTAATATTTGCTAGTTTAATTCATAGCCTTTGTTAACAGACTCTTAAAATCCTTCTAAATTATTCGTGTAAATAATTTTACAAGCACAATCTCTTCAATGTCCCTATAGCACCCTCCCGAGCATTTAAAGGTAAAAGAGCCTTGTGACAATGTCGGCCTGTCTGCAACCTGACGCCTCTTTGGCTGATAGAAAACAGACAAACTAATGAGAGGAAGCTAAATAGGGATATTGTTTACCGGCTCCGATAATTTATTGTTGGCAAGCAGGTGAACCTATCTAAGAGATAGGGACTAGAGAAAACATTATGCTTGGTTTTAGATAAGTAGAAAATGGAGAACAGCGTTTAAAACAAAAAACAAACTTCACTGACTCCTACTTAGGGCTCCTGAGGCCTCCAAAGTTGAGCTCAGGGTGTATCCAGAGACTTGAAAAACGTAAAACGCAGGGCTGGGACGAGTACTAATTGAAGGTTGAAAGGCAATCTCACTGTGTGGGAGAAGATAGCTGTGTGTTCATTAGCATAAACAACACATTCCAAGGTTCCAAACTATGTAACTTCCCACATTGAGCATCTGACCCAGCGTCTGACCCCCAGCGCTGAGTGAGCTAGCCAGCATCTGGGAATAAAGTTAAAAGTCACAGAGATCCCAAAGGTAGAGGGGGGGGAAAGCTTAGAAATTCTTTTTTCGATGTAGTTCAATTCAGCAAATATTCGTTGAAATCCCGGATTCAAAAACACCACAACAGGATGTAGATACAGAGGAGAATAGAGGGTACTCTGCTGCCTGACAGAATTGTTGACTTTGATGTTAAACTTTTTAACTTTAAGAAAAAAGGACTTACTATTTAATCATGTTTTGTGGAAAAATGATACATAAACTTACTAAACACTGAAACCAAGAATTACAACTAATTCCAATTGCCTTCTAGTAATTGTGCCCTAAACTATGACCTACACCTCCTTCCATAATATGCTCCAGATCATTTTTTGATACCAGATGGCTAAATCTGAATCTCAATCTGTTTCCATCAGTTTGCCTTTTTTTCTTCCCCATGTTTGCTGGTATGCCTTTGCCAGAGATTTATGGATTCCCTCTGCTTTCCTACGATGCTGCGTTACTACACGTTTATGGTTATATCACCAATTTGTATGCCTCCCTGGCTCCGTGTCCCTTTCCTCCAAAATTTGTTAGTTCCTCTTCTATAGTCTCTCTCTCTCTTTTCTCCTTGAAGCTGCAGATCTTTCATTCAGCACTTTCAGCACACATTTATGGAGCACAGTTGGCCGGCTCCGTGGGTTGTGTTATACTGTGGATCGTCTCCTGCTTTCCCACGTTCATTCCTCCAGAGCACTTTTTCACCACTTGCTCCTGCTTAGCATGGTTCTACTTCAGAAAATCCTGTGGTTTAGTATGGAAGAGACTGACTTCATAAGGGGGTGCTTGCAGGAAAATCATGCCCCCAACCCACAAGTCTGTCTCTTTCTCATTTGTTCTCTTATTCTCTCTGTTTCTTTCTCTTTCTAACCCTGAGGTTCTCAGTATTGGAGAGGATGATATAATCTGGAAAATCACCCCCAGAGTTTCATAAACCCCCCTAATCCTTTTCTTCTCCCAACACACCCCCTGTGAAAATACCTCCTTCACAGCTGTGGAACTTGCCAGAAACGTTTTGGGGTTTCTACACTTTCTTACAAAACCTTCTGGTAACTCACATTGTAAGGTTGATATGCAAGACTGTCGAACTGATTTTAGTTTTGATCTCATGTTTCCTTTCTACCCTGTCACTGCCACACTAATTTAATGACTGTTAAAATGCTCCCAAAGACCGGCAAATAAGAAAACAAAGACAAGAGCCAGAAGATTGCTTGTTCCCAAATGAGTAAATGTTGCCCATATTTGAGAAAAATTATATTGGGTTAGTTTATAAATGTTTAAGCATTATGAAAATCTCCAGAGGGGGAAAAAAAAAGATAACCTTTGACCGTAGGAATGAGATACTCTGTTCATGATGTCACTCCCCAGTTACTACAATTTTTAAAGATTAACACCTTCCTCTCTAGGTTAATTTTATTTGGGAATGACTACAAGTGGTATTGACTTGCATATGAAACAGATGTCTTAAGCATTATATATTATAATATTAAGAAGAAAATCTTAACATTTCCAAAATCATTTATAAAGAAATTTAAAAAAAATAAAGTTCTGTTCATATTTTTGCTCAAGTTGAAAGTTATCTTTCTGAGAAGAATACATTGCTTAATTTATGTGTACTTGGCATGTAAAATCTTTCCACTACATCCCACTGAGTTGTTCACATCAACCTAATAACTATACTGCCTGAGTTAGGTGTTAACAATCAGTAGCCTTCCTTCTTACTGTGTGTTACCATCATCATCATCAGACACCATCAGTCTTCCGTATATTGGAGGCTTTTTAAAACACAGCTCATTTAATTCTCTAAGGACCTTAATAATTAGGTACTATTATCCCCTTTCTAAAGAAAACAGAGGCTTAACAAGATGAAGAAACCTGCCCAGGGTCTTATGCCTAGTAATTGTTGAAGCCAGGATTTGAAATAGGGCATGTTCCCTTGCAAATCTGATAACACTGTGTTGCTTTCATGATGGACAGGATGCTCAAACTTCTTAAATTGTTAAAAATCAATAGCTCATAGAAAATTGTTACAGGTATACAGGGTGAAAACCGTGGTTTTTATCAAGAGTGTGAAATTATTGTGTGAGCCTTTCCTGATGATCAGATAAGCATGAAAATTATGCTTCCCTTAATTCAAACTTATGATAATAAAGAAATTTAGAATTTACAACAGACTTTTCCATTTGAGCTTAGCTTTGGAGAGCAGGCCCAGCACTATTTTTCTCATTTTACAGAAAAGGAAATGGAGTCTCAGAGAGGCATGGTGTTTAGTGGAATAAAGCCTGGAGCTCGAGTTTTTTGAGTTCTAGGTACTTGCTCGACTAAGTACATTTTAGGGAAGCACATGTTTATGAATGATCAGAGGAAGCTCTTATGACTGCTCCACGATTGCTTTGGGGAAAAAAAAAGTTGGGGGGAGCACTATAAATCAACTTGAGATATCCACTGAGAGCTTCATTCATTTATTCAATGATATTAATAAGCACTGTATGAAAAGAGCTATGTGCTATATGATACAATGTGAATTTATAAAAAAGTATGAAATAAGAAAGAGGAAGAATTCGTAACTAATGAAAAGACTAAAAAACATTTATAACCAAGAGATTTAATCAAAGTTTGAGCAGGACTATGCCTCAGCATTCTCAGAAGTCCCTTGCCTATGCCAATTTCTTTGTTACAGATTATCTTCCAGCATGATCTAGATAATATTCCAAACATTTTTTCTGTTACATGTCATAAATCAAATTTGCATTGTTGAGTTTTAAAAATTCTAACTCATTTTTTAAACTGGCAGAGTAACATAATTTAAGACATGATTTGCAAAACACACAGTTTAATAGAAACTGGAGAAATAATTGAAATTTATATGGGGGGAGATAGCTAGTCTTACAAAGAGAATGAACACCCAAAATTAGAGGGCTTTGTTTTGTTTTGTTTGGATACTGACTTAAAACCTTCCAGTTACTTAATTTCTAGTCATCCTTAGATGAAGCCAGTAAATGAAAAGCTAAGCAGATTTTACTTATATATTTACTCATATATTTCATCCTGGAGTATTGATAAAAACCAAGAAGTATGAGAAACACTGAACAGAATGAAAAGCATAGACTTAATGAAAAGTTAATGAGCAGCATAAAAACTGTAATAACTTTTCAAGAGGAAAGAAATGGATTAATTTATCCTTGATACAAAGAAGCTCTCTTGGGGGAGAAGGACATGAAAGGGAGTTTCTGGTTGTTGAAATAAAAGAGAAAAAAAAAACTCTGGAAGAATTATATTTGATGAGCATGCTTGAGTAAAATCCTATCTGCTGTATGACATAAAAACTTCCAGTGATTCAAAAATTTTCATTAAAACTAAAAACATCCTAACACACCATCTTTTGTGGATGCCACTTTTAGTTTGTCAAAGCTGACGTAGAACCAGCTGAGGAAGGGAAAGATCATGTTAATATTTTAGTATCTTAGTGAAATTCTGGGGGCCTGGACCTCATTTAAAGAATCACTGCTCTCATACAGCTTTGTACAGAAGCACAAACTCAAGAAAAATAAAATTCTCGGTCGCTCGCACTGGAAGAAGCGGAAGAAGATGGCGCTCACCAGCTTTTTACCTGCACCCACTCAGCTACCTCAGGACCAGCTCGAGGCTGAAGAAAAGGCAAGATCCCAGAGATCCCGACAGACCTCACTGGTCTCCTCCCGAAGAGAACCTCCCACATACGGGTACCGGAAGGGCTGGATACCTCGGTTATTAGAGGATTTTGGAGATGGAGGTGCTTTTCCAGAGATCCATGTGGCCCAGTATCCGCTGGATATGGGGCGAAAGAAAAAAATGTCAAATGCACTGGCCATTCAAGTGGATGCTGAAGGAAAATTAAATATGATGCAATTGCTCGGCAAGGATAGTCAAAAGACAAGGTCATTTATAGCAAGTATACTGACCTGGTTCCCAAGGAGGTCATGAATGCCCATGACCCAGACCTGCAAAGACCTGATGAAGAAGCCATTAAAGAGATAACAGAAAAGACAAGGGTAGCCTTAGAAAAATCTGTATCACAGAAGGTTGCCGCCGCCATGCCAGTTCGAGCTGCTGATAAACTGGCTCCAGCTCAGTATATTCGATACACACCATCTCAGCAAGGAGTGGCTTTCAATTCTGGAGCTAAACAGAGAGTTATTCGGATGGTGGAAATGCAGAAAGACCCAATGGAGCCTCCAAGGTTCAAAATCAATAAGAAGATTCCCCGAGGACCACCTTCTCCTCCTGCACCTGTCATGCATTCTCCTAGCCGAAAGATGACTGTGAAGGAGCAACAAGAGTGGAAGATCCCTCCTTGTATTTCAAACTGGAAAAATGCAAAGGGGTATACAATTCCATTAGACAAATGTCTAGCTGCTGATGGAAGAGGACTTCAGACAGTTCACATCAATGAGAACTTTGCCAAGCTGGCCGAAGCCCTCTATATTGCTGATCGGAAGGCTCGTGAAGCTGTAGAAATGCGTGCTCAAGTAGAGAGAAAGATGGCTCATAAAGAAAAGGAGAAACACGAAGAGAAACTTAGAGAAATGGCCCAGAAAGCCAGGGAGAGAAGAGCTGGGATCAAAACCCATGTGGAAAAAGAGGATGGAGAGGCACGTGAGAGGGATGAAATCCGGCATGACAGGCAAAAAGAGAGACAGCACGACAGGAATCTTTCCAGGGCAGCTCCTGATAAGAGGTCGAAACTACAGAGAAATGAAAATCGAGATATCAGTGAAGTGTGCCCAATCCTCGAACGTCCAATGAAGTTCAGTATGACCAAAGGCTTTTCAACCAATCCAAGGGTATGGACAGTGGTTTTGCAGGTGGAGAAGATGAAATTTACAACATTTATGATCAAGCCTGGAGAGGTGGCAAAGATGTGGCCCAGAATATTTATAGGCCCAGTAAAAATCTGGACAAGGACATGTATGGTGATGACCTAGAAGCCAGAATAAAGACCAACAGATTTGTTCCCGATAAGGAGTTTTCTGGTTCAGACCGCAGACAAAGAGGCCAAGAAGGACCAGTTCAGTTTGAGGAAGATCCTTTTGGTTTGGACAAGTTTTTGGAAGAAGCCAAACAGCATGGGGGCTCTAAAAGACCGTCAGATAGCAGCCGCCCCAAGGAACATGAGCATGAAGGCAAGAAGAGGAGAAAGGAGTAGACACACCTTTCTTCAAAGTCAATGAACTTTTACCCATAACCCTAATGATGCAAGTCAGATGGGGAAACACTTTGTACATGGCCAGGATAAAAACCAAATCTGGGTGTCAGACCCCAGCACTACTTTTTATTACGGGAATAAGGGGGGAGGGGGAAATTCTTTGAACTATTTAGTTTTTTTTAAAGAGTGGGTTGTGTTTGTGCTTCTCCTACCTTTTGGCATTTATAGAACATACTGCCCCACACATGAAATGAAGACCACTTCCTTTTTGTGACATTAGTACTTTGGGGTTAATATTTTGTGTAAGAATGACTGCTGATGAATAAAGTTGCCCCAACCACAGTGAGTAGAAGGATGTTCACGTACTGGAACTGTCCTGCCAAATGATGTTTGCCCCTACTACGTTTTGTTTTAATTTGGAGTGGGGAAATTAAGCTCTTGCTTGGTGCAACTATTTGTTTCAAATAAAAACATTTAGACAAAAAAATAAATAAATAAATAAAAATAAAAAAAATAAAATTCTCAAGTTGTAGTATAAACTGGGATATGGTAAATTTGTTAGTCCCTGTCTTTGAGTATCTTTCACAGGTATCTCCCAGGCCCAACACCCACAACATTTTCCTAGGATGTTCTAGAAGTCACAAAGGCCTCTTTTCAAGACAAGCTGCAATCTGAGTCACTGTCCATTGTTGACCATCACTAAGGGTTGTTCATTAACAGTACCAGTTTTGCTGCATTTTGGGGTTGAAGAAGGTGTCAGGGAACTTTACTAAAGAGAAGAGAGGATGACTGAGGAGAATTTAAATTTATTTCAAACAGTTAATCAAATGTTTAAATGGTTGCAATTGTGTTACTTAGGTTTAGAGTTTCTTAAATGACAGTTATGTTTTCACTGTTATTCAAGAACACATTGAAATTATTTATCTGGACATTATATTAAAATCTCTTATTAAATAAGACAAGAAAATAATAAAAATGAGAACAATTCTTCAACTGGTTAAAAAAATTACGAGCTTCTTCATATCAAGGAATCTACATGCGGCATTTTCACTTCATCAAAACTTAAAAAACTTTTTCCAACTCCTGTTTAGAGATAGTTTCAAAGTTTTTAGTTCTTTCTTCTTCTGGTTTAACAAATTGATGTCTTTTTGTACATCTCTAAATTCTGGCACTTCCACTTAAATATTTGGTTCAAGAATAATTACAATTTTCATAAGAAATTTGGATTTTTTTTTTGTTTGGTTTGGTTGGTTTTTTAGAGAACGAGAGCATGCAAGTGCAGAGGAAAAGAGGAAAAAGGAGAAAGAGAATCCCAAGCAGGCTCCACGCTTAACACGGAGACCAGCACAGAGCTCCATCCCACGATCCCAAGATCTCAACCTGAGTGGATATTAAGAGTCGGATGCTTAATTGACGGAGCCACTCAACCACCCACTTTATGGAAAGAAAGTAAACAAATACTACTAATAGCCTAAGACCTACCATTTGAATACATTTAATCACTGATTTCAAGGACAAAGAATCCTAAGGGCAACCATTTTCCAGATCAGGAAAGGGACTCATGCTAGTCACCAAGCACCCCATAGCCACTGTACTTGTAGTCAATAGCTTATGATAACATAAGATGAATGTAGTTATTTTTTTAAAGTTATTAAACAGCAAAGGGATATTTTTCTTTTGCTTTTTCAATACATCTTGAAGTTTACTGAAACTTGAAACTTATATACTGATCACACACATCTATAAAATGAATCTTTGTTACCCTCAAAGAAAAAGCCGGTAAGTCCAGATTATGTATGAAAAGCCCTCACATATTGCCAGGGCCCACACCAGAATAAAGAAAAAAATGTACTTCTGAATGCAATCTTTTTCCTGAAACAATTTTTTTCTAGATTTATTGAGATATAATTTATATATGTATACATATTTAATGTACATATATATTGCAGAATGATTACCACAATAAGGTTAACTAACACATTTATCACATCACACAGTTCCCTTTTGTGTGTGTGCATGTGTGGTGAGAACTTTAAGATCTACTCTCTTAGTAACTTTCAGTTCTACAATACAGTACTGTTAACTGCAGTAATCACATTGTACATTAAGGGGATCTTTTTCTAACTTCCTTATGAAATTATTTTAGCTCTCTATAATCTGGATCTGTAAGTACACATGAAATACTTTATTGTTTTTATTCTACTCAAATGTTACATTTAACTCCCCATAACAATTAAGTTCATATAACTTCTATGTTTTTAAGTCACAAACATTTACTTATACCAGATTTTATCTATCAGAATACTGTAGCAAATTATGAAAAATATGAAATTAAAAATGGCAATATAATAACTATTATACCATCTCCCTCTACTGACTAGTATGAAAAACTCACTCTGGTATATCTACCTTAACTTACAGGGTCGAGTGACATAGAGCCCTTACTTAATGAATTAACCTAATATCCTGTCCTCATTCTTAATTTTGCCATAGAAGAAAAATGTCACATGATTTTTCTACTTTACTAACTTTGCTACATAACTGCTTTTTTCTAGCCCATGCTGAGTGTGGCATATAAAGTAACAATACAATTTTTTATTTTGCATACCATAATATCTGACTATAACTATTCAGTTAAAGTTTTTTCAAGCTAATATGGAAGATCTAAGACTACTATGGGGAAAAAAAAAAGGCATCATTGTTACTTCAAAGTCAGGATTTCCAAATTCATTCATTAGTCATATCTTTGGGTGAGGAATTTAGGTCCAGGTGTTCAAAGATAGCTCTTCGTATCTTAAAACAGAGAGATTCTATTTGCTTAATCTAAGAAAGCCTCTTTCATTAGATAATTCACAGAATACCTCCAACTGGAATTTATTCTCTTACATGACAGAATGTAAAGCAAAGGTCTGGATTCAAACTCTAAATGACCTTTAGCAACTGTATGACCTTGACAATTTATTTAACTTTTCTCAGGTTCAATCTCCTCATCTCTAAAATAGAGGTAATGATCACACTTTCTGTTTAGGATTATTTTTAGGGTTATCTAATACAATGTATAAAAAGTATTTATCAAAGTGCCTTGCTCAAAGTTTTTAAGCAATAATACTAAACATGAGTTTAATGAGACTGGAAATGCCAAATTTAAAATATGTGCATGAGTCTTCTGAAACAGTGCACTCAAATGCATGAGTCCAAGTCAATCTCCCTGCTATATTTTTAAATATAAAAATTATAAAATTTTTATATTTATATTTATATCTCTATAAAATTATAGAGATAATAATGCATTCATTCTTTAATATGCTCCTTGATAACCAAAACTGATGTTAGAATTTAAAATCTAAGGCATTAGAAAAGACTGAATAGATCAAGAATGGGCTTTGGATATTATTTTGTATTATCTCCATGTCTTTCATTTATGAGAAAACTAAAGCCTTGAGAGGTAAAAGGACCTCTGGCAATAAGGGGGCTAGAATGCAGCCAAGAGACATTGCAGAGCGTGGAGAAACCCAGGGCCACAAAGGCCAGTTCAGAACACTTCTTAAAACAAACAATTCTGATGTCAGATGCTCTTCATTTTATAGTCACTTGTTCAGTATATACCAAAAATACAATGGCACAGTCCATGATACATTCTATGATGCAACTAAATGTGAATAAGAAACTACTATATTTAGTCCCTAGAAAAGAGTTACCTTAAAAATAGATATCACTGGTTTAAATTATGTAGAACATGCTTTATTTACCTTTTGTCTTCAAATTGTCTTTATACAATCTCACTTTATTCTTCAAACTACTCTGTAAAGTAGGAAGGCTATGTCTTATTAACTGCGTTTTAAAGAAAAAATTGAGACCCAGAGAAATACAATTTCACAGCTAGTGATGGGAGAGACAAAAACCAGGTCCTTGGAAGCCTGCTCAGGAGTTTTCTTCAGTCTTTGTATGATGACAGTTTTCAGCTATAAAACTGATACTTCTCTGCCCTTCATTAATTCATGTTAAATGCGTAAAAACAGAACCATTCAAATGAGTGAATTTTTGATACATATATAAAATTAAGGATGCAGCCTCAGATTATGTTATTGAGAGTTTGCCTTCAGAGAAAAGGTCATGGTCATTGTTAGCTTTATATGAATTTACAATATAAATCAACACAAGTTTTAATCCTACAATGCACCCTTCAAAATAAACTTAAGGTTACAACCAACTAGGAATAGAAAGATTAAAAATACCTCATGAAATAAAGAAACTAAATTTAATCAGTTCTTTTCTTTTTTTTTTTTTTTAAGATTTTACTTATTTATTTGACAGAGATCACAAGTAGGCAGAGAGGGAGAGGGGAAAGCAGGCTCCCTGCCGAGCAGAGAGCCTGATGGGGGTCTTGATCCATGAACTGAGCTGAAGGCAGAGGCTTAACCCACTGAGTCACCCAGGTGCCCCTCAGTTCTTTTCTTAAGACTCAAAAAAGCTGTTTGTATTTGAATGCAACCTGTAGAAGATATCTGCAGATATCTGATTTTTTTTAAAGATTTTATTTATTTATTTAAGAGAGAATGAAAGAGAGTATGAGAGGGGACAGGGTCAGAGGGAGAAGCAGACTCCCCACCAAGTAGGGAGCCTGAATGCGGGACTCAATCCCCGGACTCCAGGATCATGACCTGAGCCGAAAGCAGACACTTAACCAACTGAGCCACAGGTTCCCAATACCTGAATTTTTAAAAGGACCTTCATTTTGAAGTGTCCCTTTAAAGCTATTCCTAGGTGTTGCTAAGTGGAATAAAACAAATCCCACAGACTGTACTTTAACACTATGATAGGTTCTATTGATGTAACAGCATTATCAACAACCCACCCCTGTCAGATAATACCTTTCCCAAGGTTCTAGGGCAATAAAGATTTGCCTAAGCCACGTTGTCAGGACTGTAAATCCTCTCTGAGAAAAGCAGTTTACCCTTTGCCGAGTGTATTGCTAAGAGTAGGAGCAAACAAGAGAGGCCCAGGCAGAGGGCCCTGCTAGGTGTGGAGCTCCTATCCCTCACTGTGAGCCCCGGGAGGTAAACCCCTCCCTGGGAGCTGTCTCCAGCCCCACCTCGGATTTCCTGGCAGAGAAGGGGAAGACCGTGATCAAGGTTAGAAGACCAGTTAGATCAGTTTGGTTTAAGGTTCTAGGGGGCAACTCACATAGTTAAAAGAGCACAGCATTTTTTTTTTAATTTTTTTTTTTACAATTTTGTAGCATAATTTTTTAAATTTAAATTCAATTAGACAACATATAGTACATCATTAGTTTCAGATGTAGTGTTCAATAATTCATCAGTTGCATGTAACACCTATTACATCCTGTGTCCTCCTTAATGTCCATCACTCAATTACCATCCTCCAACCCACCTCCCCTTCCACAACCCTTAGTTTGTTTCCCAGAATTGAGAGTCTCTCATGGTTTGTCTCGCTCTCTGATTTCTTCCCATTTAGTTTTCCCTCCCTTCCCCTATGATCCTCTCCACTATTTCTTATATTCCACATATAAGTGAAACCATATGATAATTGTCTTTCTCTGCTTGGCTTACTTCACTGAACATAATACTCTCCAGTTCCATCCACCTCGATGTAAATGGTGGTAATCATCCATTCTGATGACTGAGTTATATTCCATTGTATATATAAACCACATCTTCTTTGTCCATTCATCTGTTGAAGGACATGTCAGCTCCTTTCGTAGTCAGGCTATGGTGTACATTGCTGCTATGGACAATGGGGTGCAGGTTCCTCCTTCATTTCACTACATCTGCACCTTTGGGGTAAATACCCAGCAGTGCAATTGCTGGGTTGTAAGGTAGCTCTATTTTTAACTTCTTGAGGAACCTCCATACTGTTTTCCAGAGTGGCTGTACCAGCTTGCATTCCCACCAACAGTGTAAGAGAGTTCCCCTTCCTCCACATCCTTGCCAACATTAGTTGTTTCTTGTCTTGTTAATTTTAGCCATTCTAACTGGTATAAGGTGGTATCTCATTGTGGGTTTTTTTTTTTTATAATTTTATTTTTTATAAACATATATATATATATTTTTTTTTCCCCAGGGGTACAGGTCTGTGAATCTCCACGTTTACACACTTCACAGCACTCACCATAGCACATACCCTACCCAATGTCCATAACCCCCCCTCCCAACCCCCCTCTGCCCAGCAACCCTCAGTTTGTTTTGTGAGATTAAGAGTCACTTATGGTTTGTCTCCCTCCCAATCCCAACTTGTTTCATTTACTCTTCTCCTACCACATTAACCCCCTATGTTGCATCTCCTCTCCCTCATATCAGGGAGATCATATGATAGTTGTTTTTCTCTGATTGACTTATTTCGCTAAGCATGATACCCTCTAGTTCCATCCACGTTGTTGCAAATGGCAAGATTTCATTTCTTTTGATGGCTGCATAGTATTCCATTGTATATATATACCACATCTTCTTTATCCATTCGTCTGTTGATGGACATCTAGGTTCTTTCCATAGTTTGGCTATTGTAGACATTGCTGCTATAAACATTCGGGTGCACGTGCCCCTTCGGATCACTACGTTTGTATCTTTAGGGTAAATACCCAGCAGTGCAATTGCTGGGTCATAGGGTCGTTCTATTTTCAACATTTTGAGGAACCTCCATGCTGTTTTCCAGAGTGGTTGCACCAGCTTGCATTCCCACCAACAGTGTAGGAGGGTTCCCCTTTCTCTGCATCCTCGCCAGCATCTGTCATTTCCGGACTTGTTAATTTTAGCCATTCTGACTGGTGTGAGGTGGTATCTCATTGTGGTTTTGATTTGTATTTCCCTGATGCCGAGTGACATGGAGCACTTTTTCATGTGTCTGTTGGCCATCTGGATGTCTTCTTTGCAGAAATGTCTGTTCATGTCTTCTGTCCATTTCTTGATTGGATTATTTGTTCTTTGGGTGTTGAGTTTGCTAAGTTCTTTATAGATTTTGGACACTAGCCCTTTATCTGATATGTCGTTTGCAAATATCTTCTCCCATTCTGTCAGTTGTCTTTTGGTTTTGTGAACTGTTTCCTTTGCTGTAAGAGCACAGCATTTTTAAATCAGAGGAATCTAAGTTTGATTTTCTGTTCTTCAATTTCTTTGTCACCAGCATGACTTTAAACATGTTATCTTCTCCATTTAAAAGGCATATGCCTGGGGCACCTGGGTGGCTGAGTGGGCTAAGCCTCGACTTTGCTTCCCCTGCCTCTCTTTGTCTGCCTTTCTCTGCCTACTTGTGATCTCTCTGTGTCAAATAAATAAACAAAATCTTCAAAAAAAAAAAAAAAAGGCATATGCCCTTAGGAAAGTTGCTTGACCTTTCATGCGTCTACTTCCTCATCTGTAAAATGGAATAATGCCTCTTCGGGTTACAGGAGGGTACATGTGTCAGTATATGTATAAGCCCTTCAAAGATTGCCTGGCACCCATTAAGTCCTATTTAAGTGTTAGCTGCTCTAATGTATTAATATGTCTCTGAGCCTCGGTTTCCTCATCTGGGAAATAGGGATAATAGAACATGCCGAGCAGAGTTATTTTGAGGACTATGTATAAGCTTAATACTTAACTGTATAAACAGTACCATTATTGTCCATGTTGTTAAACTGCTACTCTACTGTTGTTCTCCAGGCAGGTTGCTTTTTGTGTTGGACTGTGGTACCACATACTCTTATGCTAACAGGAGGGGAAAAAAAAAAACAACAACAAAAAGCTGAGCTTGATCTTTCTCTAATTGTAGAATGACAGCTTATGACACAAGTCTAGAATTGAACGTTAGGGTCACCCTAATAGACGATTTATTCCAGATAAAGTAAATAAATCATTGAAACTGATTTACATTTAAAAAGACCTTCAGGGGTGCCTGGGTGGCTCAGTGGGTTAAGTCCCTTCCTTCGGCTCAGGTTATGATCCCAGAGTCCTGGGATTGAGGCCCACATTGGTCTCTCTGCTCAGCAGGGGGCCTGCTTCTCCCCTCTCTCCCCCCTGCCTGCTTCTCTGCCTACTTGTGATCTCTCTGTGTGTGTATGTCAAATAAATAAATAAAATCTTAAAAAAAAAAAAGACCTTCAGACAGGGGACAGAACAGAGCTGTAAAATTCAATGTCAGAAACACAGATTATTTGGTTTTAAGACCTCCAGTGAAAACAAAGATAGGCCAACAGTTCTTCAATATATACTCTGCCAGTTGCTGCTAATAGTCCTCCATGATAGCATGTCAAAATCAAAGTTAAACCCTCACCATAGTCTCAGGTAAGAGTAGATATACTTCAGGCTGGACAAAATGAAAAGAGACATGATCTGCAGCAGATTATTTTTCTACATGAGGCCAGCAGCAACATTACTCATAATGCAGTAATGATGCATCCTTTGTCCCAGTAGACGAGGGGGAAGCAAGTGAGGCACTCACCTTGGGTGCAAAAACACCAATGATTTGGATAAGAAAAAAAATAAAGGTTTTTCTTTAATCAAAACTAATGCCAAAAAACCCCATGCTGACCCAAATACCAAAACCTTATATAAAATCAGTGAATGAGTTTTCTATGGCTTCTGTACATAGTATCTGGAACTTGATATTGGTTGCTTAAAACACCACCAATTAATTATCTTACATTTCTGTACACCAGAAGTCTGAAGTACATCTCACTAGGCTAAAAATTACATGTCAACAGGAGGTTGTAGGGGAGGTTCTAGGGGAGAATCAACTTCTCTGCCTTTCCCAGCTTCTAAAGGTTGCCTGGTTTCTTTCACACATGGCCCTTTCCTCCATCTTCGAAACCAGCAAGACTAGGCTGAGACCTTCTTATAATACATTACTGCACCCTGTCTCCCTCTTCCACTTTTAAGGACTCTTCTGATTACACTGGACCCACCCAGATAAGCCAATATAATCTCCCCATAGCAAGGTCCTTTACCTAATTACATTTGCAGTCCCTTTTGCTATATAAGGTAACATACTCACAGCTTCCAGGAATTGGGTCTTAGAAACCCTTGGAGGGTTTTTTGCTTAATATAGACAAGGTCTAACCCTGCACTTGCACGACCCTGCCTCACTCTCCACAGCCTAGTCCCGTTCCTACCACATTGTTAATTGACAAACTGTGGTTATTTGAGCCCTGAGTTTTCTGAATTGGTAGCACTCTATTCAAAATACCGTTATAAACTCCGGAGGTGTTACTAGACAAAGCTATTTTGAAAGTGGCCCCGAGGCAAACAAGTAATCAAAAAATTGTAAAACAAGCATGATAAACAATTTGTTTCAGTATTTGGAGTTTGCTGAGAAGCTAAAACTCATCTCTAAATCTAAAGCATTAGTGGGTTTTTTCCCCTCTGTAGTAAATAACATATTCTATTATTCTAAAAATCTGACTCTGGTATTTCTATTTAACTTTTGACTTAAGTACTAGAAATGTTTCATTTGAAAGTTAGGATTATTTGCTCTAAATTCTTAGCTGGGTTAAAGCACTATACATTATTTATACAGAACCCTGGTAGTTCCAGGATTGTTTTCTGCTTATATCAAATGAGCTTGCTGTTACCATTCTTGGTAACTCTGAGCACATAGGTGTCTTCTCTCGACCCCATGTTGGATTTTTCCATCTTGATCTTCACACATTCTATGAGTTCCTTAGCACAGGGGCTATCTATTATCATTTGGTTCAAAATAGATGTCAGACATTTTTGCAAATCTTATAGGGTTGAATTTTCAAAATAACCCCAAAAATTAAGTACTGTCTTTCCCAGTCAAGTGGAATGACTTGCCCAAAGTCACTCAGGATATGAGCCCAGGTCCACTGTCCACTAAAGCTCCTGCCCTTTCCCTCTCCCCCATATCAGTTCATCACTACTGAGCGCATATTGTGGATATCCAAATACAAGCTTAAATCGGGAGATACTTCCATAGGTTCCAGACCATTTACCTTTCCTTAGGAGTCTTTGAGGAGGATGAGATCTATCCTGCTCAGGTCACAGCACGTCAACAGAAGCCCCTTTTCACATACACAAGATAAATCTAACAAAAATAATCAGTGTAACACTGTTAGAAAATTGAGCAATGCAATTCCTGAACATATATTAACTACCTTATTTCTGATTAAAGAAAAGAAATTTTGTTTGCTATCAAAACATTCAGGAAAGCAGAGGAAAAGACATCTGTTTCATTAATAGTATCCTTACCAGTAGGGCCAATTAAATTAAAATGGCCTCTTCTCCTCCAACAGATTTGGTTCCAAACACATTACACAAGTTATACTCAGAAAATTTACTGCTAGGAGACCATTTACACTCATTAATTCTAGAGCTTTCTTTTGCAATCCTTGTCTATAAAGGAAATTCCCACTGTTGCCCTCAATTATTGGACATTTTTATTTGTACATGAAAGAAACAAATTCCTCTTCTTCATGCCGTTAGCCAAGAAACCCAGGGCCAGGACCCCGCTCAGCAGGTACAAGCTTTCAGCATCCTCCCAGAGCTGGCTGCAGCATCAGGAGAAAACCCGCAGTAATCACTTTGAGGGCAGGACATCATAGGCCCTCCCTGCAAAGCCCACACCAGCAGCCTAAAACTGCCATGTGGAGGTCAGGGAGAGAGCAAGGGCCGTGGGCCTTTCTGCCAAATAAGAGCTCACTCCAGAGTGCACACTACTCCACAGGGCAAGTGTGATCCCATGAAACAGTCTTCACGCACTCCCCACCAGAGCTGGTTCTCATTCCTCCCAAGCCTCAAGATTCCTCCTCAAAGTTTTGCCTTCACAAGTCAGACCCTCACAACAAACTAGTCAAATGCCATCATGGCAAAATGCCATCTCATAAACACCACGAGAAACAAAACAAAACAAAGACCATTTGTTTTAGAGAACTTCATAGTGAATATGTTAGCATTTTATAACATCCTATTTACCTACATAGAACTTCTCAATAAGCTTTCCTTCATAAACGAACGCATTAAGAATCTAGCCTATTTAAATAAAAACTTAAAAAAAAAAAAAAAGGACCTAGCCTTTCTGAGAAGTATTCCTTTTCAAATAGTAATCAGGAGACACAAATGAATTTTTAACCAATTTTTTGGTTAATTTAGTTTCTCAAATGTTTCCCAGGTTTAGTTAATCATCAGAATCATTTGGAAAGCTTCTAAAAGGGCAGATTCCTGGTCCTGTACCTATATTTAACGAATCAGAATTACTCAGGGAATTGCCTAAGAATCTGAATTTTTACCAGAAAGATGATTATTAGCAAAGAATTAGGCAAATCTTTTTCGTGTTCTACAACAAGCACAGTTTTGCATTGGGCCCTGTAGCTAATTTAAAGATGAGAAGACATTTGGTTCATATTCTGGAAGGACTTGAAATTTAGTAGAAGAAACCAAACAAGTAAATAATGGCGTGGTAAGAAATAATATAAGAAGTGTCATGAGAGTATTGTACCAAAATAGATCTAGGAGTTTAGAGAAAAGAGTAATTACATCAGGTGAGAGGAGTAGGGAAAAGCTTTAAAGAATGCATTTCATCTGAGACAGACTTTCCAAAGGTTCTAATTTTGATGGGAACCAGAAAAATGCAAAGGCACAAATATAATATCCACTATATGAGTGCGAAAGAATGAGTGATAATGGGGTCTGAACCTGAAAAATATCAGATACCAGCTCTTAAAACCAGACCAAATCCTTCATTTAATTTATCTACCCATCTATCCATCTACTTTTTAATATGTAATTTCTTTTCTTTTAAAAGATTTGATTTATTTGACAGAGAGAGAGGGCGCACAATCAGGAAGAGCAGGAGAGGGAGAAGCAGGCTCCTCACCAAGCCGGGAGCCCAACGCAAAGCTTGATCCCAGGACCCTGGGATCACAACCTGAGCCAAAGGCAGACGTTTAACCGACTGAGCCACCAGGCATCCTCCTAATATTTAATTCCTGCATGGATAATAGAACTGCGTGCAATTTTTGGCCATTCAAAAAGCTCAAAATACCAAACAAACTGGATTTTGTTTTGTATTTTTGTATTTTTGGATTTGTATTTTTGACAACATCAACTCACCCTAAATTAAGTCTGATAGTGGTATATGCTGCCCCCTAATACATGCCCCTAAATCCACAGAAGTCAAACAGATTTTTCCTTCCTTCTGCCAATAGCTAACATGCTCAAAGGAAAACAAAATGATCTTTTCCAGGCATATCTGCAGCGCAGAAAAATGAGTGATCTTTTTGCATGATATATTTATGTAAATATTAATCAACAGCTTTTGATAAAGAAAAATACAGCATATGCTTAAGCAAACATGCACATATGTTTTTGAAAGATATTTTAAATACAAGCAGCTTTGCAGAAATTCTCAAGAATTATTCCAAACGTTAGCAATTATGTTCTCAAAGGAAAGATTAGTCTCTATAAATGAAATAAATGCAGGGATTTTTTTTTTTTTGGTAGTACTTGTGATTGTGCAACACAGATGTCAAGATATGTTTACACTAAGAGTTGGGAAAATAAGCACAATGCTAGGGACATGGACCCAAAAGAAATCAAGAGCTAAGCAGGGGGAAAAAAATAAAAAAGAGGTTGGGAAAAAATCTGCACATTATTTTCTCTTCTTTTTAGTCTGTTTCAACATGAGTTTATCAAAGCATTGCTTTCATGAGAGCTTAATGCCTGGAGAGCTCTATACTGAAAAACAGGGAAGGAACAGGGAATAATATTAATTACCATTGGTTAAGAATCTATTTTGTGTTAGAACATCTCCTAGATTATTTATATTTGTTACCCTGTGAAGTAGGGAACTCCTAGGATCCACAGAAAGATTAAAGGAATTATAAAGGTAATTGAACAAGTAGTAATAGTGCCAAATTCATTGGGCTACTATGAGGATTAAAATGGGTTAAAACATGAGAAATTTTTAATTATTTATTTTTAAAGATTTATCTATTTATTTGGGGGGGCGGTGGGGAGTGGCAGAGAGAGCACAGAGCCAGACAGGCTCCATCTCAGGACCCTGAGATCAGACCTGAGCCAAAACCAAGAGTCCAACACTTAACTGACTATGCCACCTAGGCAGACCAAACACAAAAAGTATTAAAACAGCACTTGGCACCTAGTAAATAAATACAAGCCATTCTTATTAGGTCCTGAAAAGACCAGTATCTATTTCAGCTTCTTTAAAGTATAATTTACTACAGTAAAATGTTTTTCATTTCAATATTCTTATCATATTCCTTGTGTTATGGATTTGTAGAAGCACCATTTCTCAGTAATTTTATATTTATAATCACCATTATAATTTAAAATTTAGTTAAAGGATATTAAAGCAGAAGTATGTGGAAGGAAGGCCTCCCCGTGATTTACTGGTAGAGTGAATAGGTCATAAAATGCCATTTACAGGTTTCACCTGCTTTATGTGTATAGTTGGATGTGCACCGAATCACATGGACAAATTGGTAGGTGATATCTCTGTCTTTGCAGGTTTAAAAGTATCACAGCCAAGGCAAGGCCTCCCTGCCTCCTCCCACAGATTTCACCAAGTCTCAGCCAGATCATCACATAAAATTCTTTTGTTTCAAAAAATACAGTATTTTTTAAGTTATCTACATTAACTAGTAGGTTTATGATTGTGATTTTTAAATACATATAAATAGACATTCAAAAAGTTTCTGTTTTAACTTCTAATATTTAATATAGAATATTGATGATAGCATCCCTCCACCCCTGCCCCAAATCAAGCTGGGGAATTTCAACGCCTTTTAAACCTGTGAAAGCATTCTGAGACAAAAAGTTATTTTATGTTATACCCTCTTCTGAAAACCTCTGAGGTAAGCACTCTTATCATCCGCATTTGGCAAATGAGGAAATTAAGACATAAATAGGAAATGGGCATTTGATAATCAAAGTATAAACAATGGAACAGACATATAACAGGCAGAGAGTCTACCTTCATCTACAAGAGGAATCTTCCTATCCGGAATAGAAAACCAAGGAAGGTGGAAAGATTGAAATTGAGCAAATCTCAGAGTAAACAAACAAAATAATTCCACTTATTTGATCTTGAGAAAGTCTTTCCCCCACCCATACATAGAGATAGTAATATTTGATCTACTTCTTCCCCAAGTCTGTAAGGATCAAAGCAAATGAAAATATTTGTAGAAATTCTCTTCAAGCGATGAAGTCCAGAAGCCAGAAATAATTAACTCATACTGTGTATGTTCAGAAAGGACCATAACTGTGCATAAATAATAATGATTATTTCAAGATTACTCAACTTAGAATGACTATTATCTGTTTGGTAATTTCTTAAGGCCAAGTACACATTTTTTTTAAGATTTATTTATTTATTCGAAAGAGAAAGCAAGAGCAGGGGGATGAGCTGAGGAAGAGGGAGAAGCAGGCTCCCTACGGAGCAGGGAGCTCAACATAGGGTTTGATCCCAGGACTCTGGGATCATGACCTGAGCTAAAGGGAGATGCCTATCCAACTGAGCCACCCAGGTGTCTCCAAGTACACATTTTTGAGTGCTTTTGTCTTTCTACCTTGGACTCTTAGTCCTGTTAGTTTGAAATCATATGTGGTAAGCTAATTGTTGGTACTGTGTTTCAATAGCATTGTTAATTGTTAGTATTTCCATGAATACTGCAACTACATGCTTTATAAATGACTAGAGAAAGCCTTAATCTCAGAACTTTACAGAAAGCCAGGATACCTCTTGTGGAGTATCATGACAGGAAAACTAGAAAAAAACAATAGTTTCTCTTGTAATTTGTATACTTGAGAATTATTTTACTTAGTTTACTTTTCAAGTTGTGTGTGTGTGTGTGTGTGTGTGTACTTATAAGTCAAGCACCAAAAATCTGTTTACAAATGGAATGTCACCCAGTCATCCTTAACTCTCACCAGGAAGTATTCATCCTACCATGTCTGGCAGCAACCACAACAGGGTATCTATGTTTGTCAATCCTGGCAGTGAACTGATACCAGAGCTGGTCTGAAACCTACTCAAGAGAACTCATGTAACTCTCAAAGCTGATGTTAGTTTTGGTTTAGCTTAGAAAGTCAAGAAAAATGAAGCTTCCAGCATTTCTAACACTAGCTGTACAATCCAAGACAAATAGCTCCAATCTCTGTTCCTCTGTCAAAAACGGTTAACGATAAAGTTTGTTAAACTTTAAGATAAAGTTTGTTAAGCTGAGCCTGGGTGGCTCGGTCAGTTAAGTGTCTGCCTTCAGCTTAGGTCACGATCACAGTATTCCTGGATCGAGTCCCACGTCAGGCTCCCTGCTCCGTTCCCTCTGCCTCTGCCTCTCCCCCTAGCTCATTCTCTCTCTCTCTGTGTCAAATAAATAAAGAAAATCTTTAAAAATAATAAAGTTTGTTAAAGAAATGCAATCTTTATTTCTGTAAAATATGAGCATTTGGAAATTTTGAAAGTGAGCATTACAGAAATACTATGCATTAAAATCATTACATAATTTCTGTCTCATTCCCATGAATGGATATATTCAAGAAAAGAGGTCCACTGTGAAACCAGGCTTGTTCTGTCTTTGACATTCAATATCATCAAGAAGACAAAGTTCAAAACAACTAGAAAACAAAATAAAGCAATCCATTAGAAGGATTAGATTTGTGATACAAACCAAGAACTACAGGAGTTTAGAGGAAAGATCAATTTGGCTGGAGTGACCTGAACTGAAGTATTAAAAGAAGAAAGAGGGGCACCTGGGTGGCTCAGTAGGTTAAGCCTCTGCCTTCAACTCAGGTCATGATCTCAGGGTCCTGGGATCGAGCCCTGCATCGGGCTCTCTGCTCAGCAGGGAGCCTGCTTCCCCTTCTCTCTCTGCCTGCTGTTCTGCCTACTTGTGATCTCTCTCTCTATCAAATAAATAAAGTCTTAAAAAAAAAAAAGAAGAAAGAAAAAGCAAATCTGTAAAGCCTGGCAAAGCTATGTTGCAGTAATGTAACACATTTTGCTTACTTCTTCCTTTCCAAGTCTCATGTCCTAGTGCTCATGTGTGGAGAAGGAAAGAGAACGTTTCTGTCTGCCCCCCATCCACATTCTCCTCTGAAGTCAAGTTTATGCTCAGTGCCACAGACAGAAGTATTATCCCACTCACAGACACTTGAACACTGAGTAATAACACATCATACCAAAACTTCATTCCTCAGGAAACATCTCAAAGTCAATGTGACACATATGCATCCAGGGTCACAAGAAACTGGAGAATCTGCAATACAGTATTTTCTTCCCTTGAAACAAATCCTTGTAGATTCCTTCCTCTGAATACAGCCTTCCTTCCCTCCTCACAAACACAGCCTCCAATGGTAAAATCGGAAACTCTGAACTCATTATTATTACTGTCTTACTGAACGTATGTAAGAGATACAATTCCGCAAATGAAAACACAGATGTGACTTCTCAAACTATACACAAATGAATGCACATGGAGATAACTAGTTTGAGAGGCAATTTTAGAAATGAACATAAAAAATAAAGAAGAAAACCCATATGAGGCTGCTCTCCAGAACAGTGAAGGTAAACATATTTCAAAGCAGTATCTGACATGGTAGACTTTAATAATTCTGGGCATGCTTCCTTAAAAACATAATTCACAACAATATCTAAAAATGTGTGTAAATAACAGCTACCTACTGAAAACTCAATAAACATTTGACTTTCTCTAAGTAGAACAGTGAACTGCAGAATTTCTACTCAATCTCTGCGGCTTCATTTCAGAATTCCTGCAAGCAAAGAAATACCCATGCAGTTCTCCGGCCTAGTAGTGTGTGAACCTGGGATTTCTGTAGGTATTAGTGAGGTCAGCCTTGGACTGCGTTCTCCGTGTTCTAAACGGAGGTCCTAAATATTATCTTACATCACTAAACATGTGTTAGAAAAAAACATTAAAGGATAAGTCTTGAAAGTATTGCGTGGTATTTATACAAGATGTTTTCTCTGTAGAAAAAAAAATTATAGTAAGGAATTACAATTACTTACATGGAAGTGAACATATTCATGAAGAGTACTTACATAGATTTTACTCTGATCTTAACTATGGAGATAGAAGGGTTTTTTTTTTTTTAAGATTTTATTTATTTATTTGACAGACAGAGATGACAAGTAGGCAGAGAAGCAGGCAGAGAGAGGAGGAAGTGGGCTCCCTGGTGAGCAGAGAGCCTGACATGGGGCTTGATCCCAGGACCCTGGGATCATGACCTGAGCCAAAGGCAGAGGCTTTAACCCACTGAGCCACACAGGCGCCCCAGATATAAGGTTTTTAATGGAGGCAGAGATCCTTAAAACGTTGTTGTGCACGGCTGACCAGCTGATTCATTCAACCATCCGAGATGTAGTTATTGAGGGCTTACCTTGTGCCAGCTACTACATTAATCATACCAGTAAGAGGTGAGTAAATAAGAGATGATCCCTTTTCAACTCACAGTATAGTGGGAGTGACCAACAACTATAAAAGAGTAAGAGAAAGCATAACAGATTCATGTTCAAAGCACTGTAGACTGACAGAGGAAGCCGTAACCAACTAGGCCCACATGTCAGGGGTGACAATGGTGCAGGGCTTTGCCAAAAAGAAAAAAAAAAAAAGGTACCTAATGAACAATAGACTCACAAGGGACAAATAATGCAAACAAATAAGCAGCACTTGAAAATACAAGGAAACACAGAAGAGCAGTTCACAGGGTGTAGAAGGCCTGGTGCACAGAGTTCATACAGGCTAGGAGCAGGGCAAGTATCTGGGAAGAGAAACAGAGTCAGAGCATGCAGCCTACGTAAAAGAAATCCAGATTGCTTCCTGAAGGCGATGAGGGTGACCTCATCAGATCTGTGGTTCAGAGAGAGAACTTGTGGAAGCATCCAGAATGACTTGGTTGGGCTAAGAGATTATTATAATTTGGAACATTATATAAGCCACTTCCTTGATGGAAAAAAAACCAAGAGAGTTCTGAAGCTGACTGTAGTTAACAACCATGGCAGATGGTGCTACTTGCCTGTGTCATCTCTCTTTTCCCTTTCATCACCACCTATAGAATTATAATATTCTTTGGGATGGCAGTGTGCTAAATTAAAACTGTTCATTCTTCAAAGACAGCCTTAGGACCATAGTCCTGTCCCATAAAATGTAAGAGGAAGTCTAGCAAGAAGGGCTTCTGTAAGATCTGCTGTTTCCCTCCTTTAAAAGGAAGATACACAGTTAACACAGGCTTTTCTGATCAACCTTACCCCTTCTTTCTGCCTGAAACATGAACGTGATACCTAGAGGAGGAGCAAGAATCTGTGAACATCAGAATAAAGCCACACACAAGGGATGGTAGCATGGGAAAAAAAGGAACCTGGGTCGTTCAAGCTATCCTACCATCCTGAGATGCCTAACTCCAGATTGCTTTTGAAATGTAAAAAAAATGAGTTCTACTTGGTAAGGCACTATAATCAAATTTCTAGCCTATATAGCTAAAAACCATACTGACTTAGCAACAAAGGAAAATTTATGGGTAACAGTGAGGACAAAAAAAATCTAAAAACAACCAAAAGAAACAGAAAAAGAGAAAACAAAAGAAAAAGAAAACACTAAACAGCAAATAAGCAAAGACAATCTTGTTCAACACAAAAAATGAATCCAAAGAGACCCTCTAAGTTTTTATCGAGACTTCTATCCCCAAAAGCCATAAGCTCTGCCTTTATCAATCTCATATATTGACTTTTTAAAAGTTTAAACCCATGACCTAATTCTTCCTGTTCCACCTCACTTTTTTTTTTTCTTTAATTTCCTCAGATCAATGCAGGATTAGGAGTAAACCAGGCCTTGCAGTTATGGATGACCTCTGCTGTAACCTGAAATCACAAACAAATAAATACCCAGAGTGTTTAGAAGGTCTGCATGGCATCCTAAGCAATCATTTTCCTCTTAAACTGCTAGCTAGAAAAATACCTATCAAAACAAGTATCATTAAAATCTTATCGTGGCAAATTACTTTTGGTATATGAAAAAAAAAACACATAAAGCCATATTCACTACTTGGTTTCTCATAAAAGCAAGAACTGATTGAACATCAGCATTATCCTAGTTTTAAAGAAGAAATTTCCCATCAATACATAAATTACATTTTTAAGTGCGCCAGACCTACCAAGTGAGGCTTTGGAACCCAAACATAATGGATAGGTCATATCTTTCCAGTCAACGTCCAACAGTTCCCATTGGCATTTCTGGGATTCCAGCCACAAAATGGAGGCTAACGTGTGGTTCTCAGTCATTTGGTATCCCTGCACATAACAGGAACTGTCCAGATTCTATGTGGGTTCATGCTGACACATTGTGTTGTTCCAACTAAGTAATTCCAAGCATTCACATTTGAAGCCGACCTACATTACCCCTCTGGCTTCCAGATGTTCTTGTGAGGAACTCTCTCCTTCTCAGCACCCATGAACCTTGATTAAAGTAGATGAAGGGCATTATATTTACTTCATCACTCTAATACGGAACAGTGTTCTGGCTATTAATTACAACTGGACTCTAGTTGGAAAAAATAACTCTTACTATATGAAAAGTTCTAAAAGCTCAATTGAGCAAACATGTAATACAATTTAGCTAAATGATTTTAACTAATGATTGGTCAGCCTGACCTCAATGGACAAATCCTTTGTGACATTACCTACTTTTATTATGGTCCAAGATGCAGTAATGTCACTTCTGAGAAGTTGGGTTTTCTCTTGGATCAAGATAATAAATAATGAAAGAATCATTTCTATACAATATTGCAAAATGGGAGACTATGCATAACACATTTTACCTCTACACAGCCACATGCTGGTTTGATTGCTCCCAGATGCTAGCGAAAGGCAAAGCAAAAAGCAAAACCACATAGCATGTTTAAACATCTTTTTTATTTATACCTGCATAATCAACTCAATGGTCAGAAGACACATTTACAAATAAGATTTACTATGAATACCATTAGTCAAGATCTATTAGAACTCAACATTTGGAATGATTAAATATGAAAACCCTTATATTGAATCAGGATGGTAGGGTTTTTGCAGATAGTATTAAAAGAATGGATAATGATAAAAAAGAACATATGTAAGTATATATATTATATATATTTTTAACACACCAAAGCTGTGCTATCTAGAACATTCCAAGCCTTGAAGCTTCAGAAATTAGAAAGTTGACATTAGCGCAGACTTAACTATTTTAGGAGAATGAGATGTACTGTGGTGGACACAGGGATTTTAGTGACACTTATTCTAGATCTGATGGGGAAGAAATTCAAGCCTGGTGGGCAGAAACAAGGTGTTACTTGTTTCTGGCATACCAAAAGTTTTCAAGTATCAGTTCTAATTGATCGCTAGTATTTATCTGGAACATTATATTAAGAAAACTTTGGAGGTATAGTACAAAATCAAAAAGGAAGAATGCTGCAATTGATTAGTAATACCTGCCATGGATAGAAATAGGTAGAGCATGTATAAAATATAATCATCCTACTAATGATACAAGTTCTTGAAATTGACTATAATTTACATATAAAAACTACACTTCTTTTTCACTTACTAAAGCTAAACAAAGTTTTTAAAAAATGTAAATATTTTAGGGGGTTTTTTTTCGATCTACTTTACCACAAGTGCTGGAGCTCTTTTCCCCCCCCCAATACCACTACCACTTTCCAAAACATCTGATTTGTTTATTCCTCTGACAATTATCCATGGTAACTTCCCGCAATGCTCTGCTCTACTTGAGGTAAGAAACAAAAAACAGAAGTTCATTTATCAATTACCCAAGACAGAAATATCTAGAATTTATAATAAAGAATGGATCCTAAGGGTATGAATAATACAAATGAGATAATCAGCCACTATATTAAACGTTGAGTAAAGTTCTTTAACACAAGTTTTCATAGTGAGATAGATAAAAATCAGCAATAGTCTAGAACATACCAGTGTAACTTATTTATTTCAATAAGTATCTATTGGGTATCTATTCCTTATCAAGCACTAGCCTAAGTATTAGGCAAAAGTAAAAGAGTTATTGTGATGTACTTTAAAATGAACACAATGGGGACTCTGTCTTCAAACTAAATCAGTGAATCAGGAATGTGATTATACTAAAGTTGGCCATTTATGCCTCATTGGAGGAGACCCAAAAGGACTCTAAAGGTAACTCTTACCAAAGAAAACATGAAAGGAGCTTGGAGTCCATATGAAGCATCCATCCTTCCATTTTGCCATAATGGTCTTCCTTGCTCCTCTAGGCATCTGGATCCAAGATTTGCTCATCAACTCAACATTCAAAAGAAGAAAGTCATCGGCAAGATATTCTAGATGACTATCATGAGTGCAATTAATGGAAATATCTACAGTAAGTGAAGAGCATGAGTTCAGAGGAATTCATCAACAATTTACTGATATCTACTACAAGCAAAGCAGTTTATAAGAGACAGGGAATACATAGTTGATATAATTCCAACTTCTGTCCTCAATTTCAAGAACCTCAGGTCTCAAAAGGCAGGAAACAACTTGCCAGAAAATGATTGAAATACATCTGAGCCTTCCCTTCTTTTTTAAACTTAAATTCAATTAATTAACATATAATGTATTATTTGTTTTCAGGAGTACAGGTCTGTGATTCATCAGTCTTATATAATACCTTGTGCTCATTACAATACATACCCTCCCCAATGTCCATCACCCAGTTACCCATTCCCTCACCCCACAAAACTCTCAGTTTGTTCCCTAAGATTAAGAGTCTTTTATGGTTTGTCTCCCTCTCTGGTTTTATCTTGTTTCATTTTTTCCTCTCTTCCCCTATGATTCTTTGTCTTGTTTCTTATATTCTACATATCAGTGAGATCATATAATTGTCTTTCTCTGATTGTCTTATTTCGTTTACTACAAGAGCCTTTTACTTATCACTTTCCCTTTCCTCCCCTTCCCCAGGGCAGGCCAACTGTGTAACATCATGGAAGGTAGAGAGGAACTCATCAAGACTTGTGGCAATGTGAAGGGATAAATGGGAAAGGAGGACCCAAGAAGAAGACAGATCTGTCTCCATCAGAGGCGGTGTGCCTGTTAACATCTCAGGAGTCAGGGCATGTGGAGTGGATGCCTAGAGGTGGAGAGGGCAGGAGGATTTGGTAAATGGATTAAACTGAACGAATTATTAAGGATAATGAGGTTTCTAAATTATAAATGTAATTCCATTATAAAGGAAGAAATCTAGAAGGAACTCTAAAGTGCTGTCTGGAAATTAAAGGTACCCATATGAACTCATGTTTAGAGACAGAGAAACAGTATACACACACACACACACACACACATATACACACATACATATACACAGACACACACACACACATATATATATATACTTGTATTCCCTAGCTTTATATGCTGAGAGGGCTGAGAAGCAATAGTAACCCACTAGCAATGAACACACTGCAAGCCCAAATCTTAGAACCAGTACTTCCAGAGAAATAATGATTCCAGGACCCAGCCAGGGAATGTACAAGATAAGGCAGGAGTATCTTTATGGAACAAAAAGTAAAGAGTTCTAAAAGAATAACAAGGCATGCCAAAACAAAAACAAACAAACAAAAAAACCCCATAGGAGTCACCTTGTACAGAAACCATATTTGGAATATATTTGAATGTCAACATGAATAAAGATAGTAACAGATCACAAACCAGTGAATCAAACAGGAATCTATGAGACTATGAGGCTGATTAAATTAAAAAAAAATAAGAAGAGAAATTATCCTAGTTTTTTAAAAGATTTTATTTATTCACTTGTCAGAGAGACAGCACAAGCAGAGGGAGCAGTAGGCAGAGCAGGCAAAGGGAGAAGCAGGCTCCCCCCCAAACAAGGAGCCCCATGTGGGACTTGATCATGACCCGAGCCAAAGGCAGGAGCTTATCAAACTGAGCCACCCAGGTATCCCAAGAGAAATTATTCTAGAATGCCAACAAATAAATGTAGACGGTAGGGAAAATCAACATTTAGATACTGGGTTGTTGATGTGGACAGGATTTGTCAACAGAGGCTTAATGGTGACAGGGAAGTTTCGATGTCAACAGGATATGAGCATAATCTTGGATATTTCCCCCATGAAATACTATGATTACTATCAATTGGAGATTGATAGTAAAATGAAGTGGAGAAACCCGGTAGTCGCCAGCATGATCAAATGAAAGTTAACATCACCCACTTCCAGATGTGAAGCACAGAGAGGAGCAACGCATTATTTCTGGGATATTCCTGCCAAGAGAGACTGCCCTTAGTCTGGTCATGAAGAAACATTGGAGAGACCCAAACTGAATGTCATGTGATAGATACAACATAGTTCCTGGGTAGGAAAGATGGGAGAAAAAGAAATGCCTATAAAATTGGAGGAACCTAAATATATGTAATAACTTCATGCAATATACATTTCTGAATGGGATGCTGTGAGGAAACAGCTGGAGAAATATGAATGGGACATGTGGGTTAGACACATGTTAGTACTGTAGCAATGACTTCTTTATTTGAAGGGTTTCACAGAGGTTATACAGGAGGTTGCCCATGTTTGAAGAAACAACACATTGTAATATTCAGGAGTAATGTCTCCAACTTGCTTTCAAATACTTAAAAAAAAAAAGACTAATGGTAATGGAGGTATTCTTTGAAAAGGGGGCAATGAAACAAATATATTAAATATTAACAATTGGGGAATCTCATGAGGGGTAGCTAAGAGTTCTTTCTCATATACTTTCAACTGCTCTAGAAATTTGAAATTCTTTCAAAACAAATTATTGTACTGATATTCTAAAAAATTAGCATGATATAAAGACAATTGCAGAGAGGTATAGCACAAATACACATCAGCCCACTAACCCAGGTGATGTAATTTTCTTCACCTTTCCCTTACTCACCCAAATTTCTAATTCAAGCTCTAGAGTCTACCAAGAGTCACAGAAACTTAATATATTTCAATTCAGTGACTCTTCCTATACCCAATCGCATTACTGGGTATTTAGCCTAAAGATACAAATGTAGTGATCTGAAGGGGCATGTGCACCTGAATATTTATAGCAGCAATGTCCATAATAGCCAGACTATAGAAAGAACCTAGATGTTCATCAACAGATGAATGGATAATGATGATGTGGTATATATGTACAATGGAATACTATGTAGCCATCAAAAATTTGAAATCTTGCCATTTGCAACAATATGGCTGGAACTAGAGGGTATTATGCGAAATAAGTCAATCAGAGAAAGACACTTACCATATGATCTCTCTGATATGAGGAATTTGAGAGGCAGGGCAGAGGGTCGTGGGGGTAGGGAAGGAAAAAATGAAACAAAATGGGATCTGGAGGGAGACAAACCATAAGAGACTCTTAATCTCAGGAAACAAACTGAGGGTTGCTGGTTGAGGAGAGGGATAAGGTGGCTGGGTTGTGGACATTGGGAAGGGTATGTGCTATGGTGAGTGCTGTGAATTGTGTAAGACTGATGATTCACAGACCTGTACCCCTGAAGCAAATAATACATTACATGTTAATAAAAAATGAATGAATGAATGAATGAATGAATGAATATTTAACCGAAACACATCCAAGTTTTAAAAAAACTAAATTTCCTGCACACTTGAGTTTCTGATGTGAAAGCAGAAAGTGGAGGGATGGCAGAGGAGAAAGCTCCTGCCTGGCTTTTGAATGTCAAAATCCTACGTCTTCAGGAGAACTGCAAGGAAGGATTCATGGCTGATACTAAAACACTTTGGCAAAGAGTAAGGGTGATAGCCCTTTCTCCTCATCCTCTCTCTCCAAGAGAAGAAAGGGTTATCTGGGCTAAGGGGAAGGAAAAGAGTCAGATTTGTACAGCCGTGGTGGTGTGATCCTCTAACTCCAAAGAAATGAATGTCTGTATGAAAACCAGTGTCAATGACTTGTCAACAAGATGGGGGATAGACAGCTAGGAAGATGTCTCTGTGACCAGAACCCCTTCTTTTTTTCATACACACCCCTCCCCCCGCAAGATAGGCACAACCCAGGGAGAAAATAAGGAGGGCAGTGGGACTTGCTGTTTCTCTCAGAGATTTGTTTTTATCACCTTTGTAGAAGACAGACACAAAACAGAAATTGTACTTAAGGACAGGAAAATTTAAAAACCAGAAGTTTGTGGACTGATCTTTTTTTCTTTTTTTTCTTTTAAGGTGGTTAGGCAAGGTCATTTGTCATGGCTGAGGGGATCTGAAAGAGCATGAGAAGAAGAGTGGTTAAAGTTTGGAATGCTAGCTGAAGTAATGAGCCTGGGAACTGACCAGAGGTTGTTAAAAGGATTATCGACCTGTGGTACAGGGCCAACTCAGATTGGAAGCCATAAATTTGTAGTGCCATCAGTTCACACAGGTGCATGTCTTTTCTCCACTAATGCTGCCAGCCACATCGTAGAAGCAGAAGGGATTGCTTATATTGATCTAAAGTTGGGGGTTTGTGGATAAGTATAGCTAAAGGCCAAATCAGTGAAAGAAACTGAAGATCTTAAATGTTAGTTGAGTTTAACTGTCAGCTCTCGCTGAGAGACTGGTGGCCAAGTAGGTTTGAAGAGGGTGGGAAATTGATAACACAAGGATGTAAATACAATGCGTAACTAAAATGGGAAATATATTTAAACCCAGTATTGTTATGGGGCAAGTATGGAAATAGAGGATGGATATAGGAAGAGAGAATCCCAGAAAAAAAAATAGTAAGACACATTTTGAGAACGTAATCAATCATTGGAGAACATATTATTCAACCAAACTAAACTTAAAAATACTAATTTAAGAGCGAACAATGAAGGAGCTTTCTGTGGAAAAGATAATCCTTTCTAAGAAAACAGAAGATCCCCTATCAACATACATAAGTCATTTTGGCCAACTTTTTAAAGGATCTTAAAGACTAATGATTCTAGTACTGCCAAAAAGAAAAATTTTTAAATCAAGTAAAAGATTTTTTAAAGTCATAACCTAAGAATTCAAACACTATCAAATTATTCAACATCTTCTACTTAGTACCAAGTAAGACATTCTCATCAAGTAAGATGGTTATCTGCTCCCTTATTTTAGATGTTTCATAATGATAAATTTTAGTGTGAGAACCAAAGGGGCAACTGCCTGCATATTTATTAGCAAGTTCCATTTTAAACTTTCTTACCATGAAAAATCCACCGAATTGGCATTAAACCAAGAGTTATTTGTGTTGAGTCTGAGAACGCAGCATACATTTGCCAAAATAGTTACATGATAATGCTAAATTCAATGGGGCATTTATCACATGAGTTTTAAAAAAGAAGAAATGGCACAACAGTTTCCCTTAGTTTGCCCTGAGAAAATTCCTTTAAAAGGATCTGCTCATCAGATTCCACAATTTATTTCAAATCGGAATTGCAGAAATGAGTAAGTAACCCACTGAAATGCCTAGAAGCACTAAATGAAATTCCAGGGAGTGATTGAAAGTGTGGATCCAGATGGTGGTCAGACAATGTTTGGGAACTCTGCTGTCAGCCTAATTGTGAGTGATGACTGAACCCTGAGCGTTTGCACATTTGAATCAGATAAGCATACATAATGTTGGATTCTTTCAAACTGTTTCAATGTGCCTTCCACCATTACTTATCTTTTTTCACTTGTTTTAATTTCTGATATTTCCATTGCTAAGAAGATATTCAAAGAACATACATTCGATGGCTTTTTAAGCTATCTTTAAATCTGTGATGTATTCTGTTGGCAAACTTTGAAACCTGAGTGAATCGGACATATCACAAAAAATATGGCCAATTATTTTGTGTAGGTTCCTCTGCTTCCTGTCTGCTCTACCACTTCTTTCTCTCTCTCTTGATCTCCTCTTTTTTTCCTCAGCACTCACTATCAAGACAGTACAAGGCCCTCTAAGATTGTATAGTTTAGTGGGAAAGAAAAAAACACATATACATATAATTATTACAAAATTGTAATAAGAGCTATAAAATCTTACTTGGTACCAAGTAATAGCAGTAGAAGGATGGAAAGGACGAGGAGGCATGAATTTGCATCAGAAATGGTGGTCACATAAGGCTTCTTGGAGAAGGTAACTTTGGAAGACTGGCTGACTTCCAGAATCACAGCAAGCTAAGGAGCCAACATCTGCTTGAGGCCCTAAGGAGAATGGAGCATAGGATGTTCCCCTGAGTGGAGACGATCAGTGCAGCTGGAGCCCAGAGAGGAGAGAGGCCAGAGAGAAAAGTGGAGAAGCAGTTATGCCTCTACCAAGAAGAGAGTTGCAGGGATGAAGTTTGAATTGTATCCTAAGTGCCATGGAGAGTCACTGAAGGAGTGAAAAGTGGGGATTAACACGATTAGATCTGATTTACAATTCAAAAAAAAAAACCAAAAAATCACCAGCTTGTGGGAGAGAGTGGATGGGAGAAAGAAGAGACTGGAATTTAAGAAATGAAACCGATGAACATAGGGGGAAAAGAAGAAAGAGGGAGAGAGAGTCCAACCATAAAACAAACTCTTCATTCTAGAGAGCAAACTGAGGGTTGCTGAAGAGAGGTGGGTGGGGGGTGGGCTAACCGGCCATGGGGATTGAGGTGGGCACGTGTCTTGATGAGCACCTGGTGTTGTTTGTAAGGGATGAATCATCTAAATTCTACACCTGAAACTAGTATTCCACTGCATGTTAACTGGAATTTAAATAAAAGCCTGAAACAAACAAACAAAATATAGATCCCCACCCCCCCGCCCCCGCACCCCGCCAAAAAAAAGGAATTAATTATCATAGGCTAGGCAAGAGATACAAACCAGCCTGAACTAGGCAGCAACAGACACACCCTGCTCCATATAAACCTGCGTGTATCTAATTCTGTTTTTTGCTCACAGTTCTTTAACCATATGAAAAGATGTAAAGTATTGATAACCATCCTGTTTTCACTTATTTGCAAGTGGACTTTTTCTGCCTTCCCCTGAAAATGTCATCTTTATAAGGAGTGTTTATGAGAAATTGAAAAGAACGGTAAAACGATAGCCAACATTTATCTTCCATGAATTGAAAATAGTCAAATTATTTTGTATAGTGAGCGAATAATCATTTTTTAAAGATTTTATTTATTTATTTGACAGATAGAGATCACAAGTAGGCAGAGAGGCAGGCAGAGAGAGAGAGAGAGAGAGAGAAGCTGGCTCCCCACTGAGCAGAGAGCCCGATGCTGGGCTCCATCCCAGGACCCTGAGATCATGACCTGAGCAGAAGGCAGAGGCTTAACCCACTGAGCCACCCAGGCGCCCCTAATCATTTTAACTCATACAAAAATGTAATCTATTTATACCCTCTCTTGTCTTGTGAACTAAATATCATTTTATATGAATAAGCAAAATGGCTCCAAGTTGACAGGACAAATCTGATCTGAATTTAAGAGTTAAACTAGGACTTGAAGTTGTTTCCCAAATTTAAAGTTTACTAAGCACTATTCCTCCTCTCTATCAGTGCAAATATCAATGCTGATATGCCTAAGTAGTTTGGAGCATTATGATAAAGTTCACTATACTTTCCAATCAGTTAATGTAGGAAAATTAGCATACTTAGACATTTATAATCCTTCACTGAATTGATGGTTCTTTGGTGACATTATTTATAAATGAAATTAATGCACACTGAATGAGACAGACTAAAATTTTTCATTTCAAAGTAAAGTCCCTTGCTAATTTATTTGTTGATTTCAAAGGGCTTAGTCACACAGGTAGAATACTTCCTTATTATAAAATGAGTAAAACAGATTCTTTATCCTAACTCATCTCACATAAAGGCCCAAATGATTCAATAATTCTTTAGCTGGCATTTGCTGCCTGCCCTGAATCTGATCACTGGTAAAACCTTCCTAGATAGTTAGCAATTTACAATATGAATGAGTGGAAATGTCAGTAAGAAAGAAAAATATAGGTCAAGTGGCAATAACTAGCTAATTTTTTCTGAGGAGAAGAAACTATTATTTTTTCTAAGATGAAACAAAATAATTGTCTCTCGTTATATTGAGTAGCAAAGGAAAGGGGCTGAAATCAATTTGGGCTAAAGGCCAATCAATAGCACTCCCAGCACTCAACACAGGGCTCAAATCCATTTTATTAATCACCTCAGGGAGTAAGTCCCTTATTCCAAATTAGGTCTCCACATCCCTTTTAGTTCTTCAGCTTCTCCTAGCTGATCTGGGTAGCTATTTACCTCAGACTCCATTTTTGTTTTCCTTCTCTTTTCATGTGGCCATTCCTGTGATAAATATTTGAACATCAGTGCATGCTTACATAACCTTAAGTGCCAAGCTTCTCAGAGGCAGTTGAGTCAGCCAAGCAGAACATATCATGGAGGGGGAGGAGGAAGTGCTACCATGGTGATTTACCCAGAGGACTCACCCTCCACGAATGTTGCATAAATTAAATTCCATTCATCATCCTGGTTGTCTTTGTCAAAGCTATCTCTCCCTCTGATAAACAGCAGCAGGGTGGTGTAGCACCAGAATATGAGGGAAAGCAGAAGAGGATGGGCAATTACATACTTCTACAGGGCACGGGGAAAATCCTTTCCCTGTGGCATTAGAGAAAGAAATGATAATTGTGCCAGACAGACTTGCTCCAAAGTATAAGAAAACGTTTTACAGGACAGTGGATGAGGGATGGAATGCACATAGATGGTATTATTTTTTTTTAAGATTTTATTTGACAGAGAGAGAGATCACAAGTAGAGAGAGAGAGGAGGAGGCAGGCTCCCTGCCTAGCAGAGAGCCCGATGTGGGACTCGATCCCAGAACCCTGAGATCAGGACCTGAGCTGAAGGCAGAGGCTTAACTCACTGAGCCACCCAGGCAGCCCCCATAGATGGTATTATTAAACAATGGCTCCTAAAACTGACATACTCAGTCCAAGTCTTTCCTCAGATATAACCATGTGACGATTCTACCCTGTGTCCCTCTTCTCGTGCCCAGCACTCCACCTGTCTTACTTAGTCCCCCCGCTCTATTCTGTACAGGTTCTTTGTCCTGTGGATCCCAAACACATGGTCAATAACAGTAATGCACAACTGCCATGACATCAGTCACCAGATAGCCACCCATAAAAGGGGGTCAGGTGACTAACTGTTGGCAACAAATATTAAAACGTCCTTGCTGTTTGCCAACCAGGAGATACCTCTGTGCCATTGATTTCCTGGACTTTAGCATGGATTTATTTGTGTATCCTCAAACTGCGTCACTGGAAGCTATGGGCTCTGGATCTGTAAAAGATTAGCATTCTTGCCAGAGAGACAATCAATAATGTGAGAAACTTCTGCTGCCTTACTTTAGAGGAACAATATCTTGCTGTTTAGTCAACATTATTTCTGTTTCTCACTTACTGAATTTGTGGTATAAGAGATTAAAAGTGGTAAAAATAGCTCTAGATGAAATACCTAATTAGCATACCCCAACTTCTAAAAGGTTCTCTTTTCCTCACTAATTGGGCTTCATTAAATCATAAGTTTGGATTAAACTTAATTATAACAGGTTTTGGTAATTAATTTTCTAATTTTTACCACTCAAAACAAATGGAAAACAAGAATAAAATCAAAAGGAAAATTCCCTTGCAAGTACCAATATTTTATAATAAAAATAAGATAATTTAAATAATAGAAGAAATATTTAAGTCCCAATGTAGAGTAACCATAATTCAGCACCAGGGCTAAGAAATGTTCTCTCAGTGCAAAAAATTGCACTGAGGGGAACACTTGTATTATGAGCCCCTACTATATGCTAGTCTCTGAGCCTAAAATATTGCCATCAAGAAGTTTGATAATTACAGACTTCTTTCTGAGAATACAAAAACAAAACCCCACCTCAAAACCAACATGTCTAATACAAAACCTAAGATCCTCTTTTCAAACCAATTCCTTTCCCTATATGCCATCTCAATGGTGGTACCAACATCTATTCAGGTCCATAATCCATATAATTAAGGCATTTTTGTCATTTCCCTTGCCCTCAGCACACACATCCAACCTCGCCAGCCCTGTTGATTTTATCTCCTAAATACATTTGCAATGGTTTCACCCCAGGCTGTGCTGCATATATCTCTTCCATAAATAGTTCAAAATAGTCTCCTCTTTTCCCTGAATCCCTTTCCTTTTCCAGTCTACAATCTAGTCTGCACAATAGAGTCATACCTTTTCTAAATATGCATCTCATACCATCCTTAAAACCTTTACTCGCTAGCATCTGGGGCTCTAAGGCAAGAGGACAAAGAAAACTGCTCAAAAGTCAGACTCCAGGGCACCTGGGTGGCTCAGTGGGTTAAGTCTCTGCCTTTGGCTCAGGTCATGATCTCAGGGTCCTGGGATGGAGCCCTGCATCGGGCTCTCTGCTTGGCAGGGAGCCTGCTTCCTCCACTCTCTCTCTCTGCCTGCCTCTCTGCCTACTTGTGATCTCTCTTTGTCAAATAAATAAATAAATTCTTTTAAAAAAATAAATAAATAAAAATTTAAAAAATTAAAAAAAAGAAGTCAGACTCCATAGGCAACAGCAATGTCAACCAAGAATTCACCTTCAGTAAAACTTCATACACATTCCACCCATGCTCCAGCCATGCCAAGTTTTTAACCTTTTCCAAAATATACTACAGTTTTTGTGATTCTTAGGTTCTAAATGAACTCTTTACATGATAAACACATGCTTTTTCTTTAGGACTCTGTTTGACCCCTCCTGCCTCTTTTGGCCTTTTCTGGCTAGACCAAGGCTGGGTTACTTGATCCTTATGGTTAGGACTTTTAGGTTCTTAGATTAAGACTTGCTGTGTTCATGCTACTATTATTTTTTTCTACAAAATATTTATTGTTCAAATATATGGCTAAAGTCACCACTGGACTATTCACTGTGATGGCTAAAGATTATTTATTCATTTTCTCAATTCTTTAACATATATTTTTGAGTGCCTACTACCACATGTCAACACATGGACTCTAGCACATGAAAGCCTTATAGTAGACACTAAATATATTTATCCTGACTGAGGCACAGGAGAACATTTTTTTGATGTTGATGTTCTTTGTCTTGTTTAGGAGAAAAAAGAAAAGACCAATAGTGGAGTTTATTGTTGTTGTTGTTTGTTTTATCTTAAGAGTTCAGCACCATTCCTGACACATATTAAGTGCTATGTGTTTTTTGAATAAATGAAGGAATCCCCGGAAAAACTTTCACATATTTCTGCTGAGCAAACTTCAATTCATACTTCCTTCTTTGAAAAAGCATTTCTCAGTTTCACCAGAAAATTTTGTCAGCCCCTCCTTCACGCTCCCAGAGCAAACGTGAATATCCTTGCAAGCGTACGTGGCTGCGTTTTAAAATCTTTTTGGAGCATCTGTCGTGTTTTGCTTTGCTTTGTTTTTCTGGCAAAGTATGGGCTCTTGACATTAGATATCTTATTGACCCAGCATGAGGAATAAATAAATGCATGATGAACTATAATAAAATACAATATTTAATAGGTGCAAGAAAGGCCCATAAATTCTGAATTGAAGGATGGAAGGTTAGGTTTTGGGGGAAAATGGTATTGGAGGTGAAAGATGAATAAAATAAAATTTCAGGGTTATATGAGAGAAAGAAATAAGAAAAGGTAGTGTCAGAGATGGCTAGCATAGCATAGCAAGGCATGACCGTGTGGGTACAAGGGGGTGACTGGAGTGGCTGGACCACAGAAGAATGGAGGATTTAGAAATGGTGCAGGGACAGTGCAAGAAAGAAGTTCGAAGGTAGGTTGTGAAAGGGATTTGCCATGGGTAGGATTTCAATTTTGTTTGAAATACAGCCTTCTGCAGAACATCAGAATATGATTAGGGCACAGAGTGGTCACTGGATTTGGTGAAAAGAAAAGTAGGAGCTTTTAGGAGACTGTTTTTGCTGGATAATGGAGGAGAGAAATCAAGTATATAGGAGTTTCTGGGTTGCCCAGGTGGCTCAGTCAGTTGAGCATCCAACTCTTGCTTTCAGTTCACGATCTCAGGGTCATGAAATCGAGCCCCAATCAGGCTCTGTGCTCAGTGAGGTATCTGCTTGAGATCCTCTCTCCTCCTCTGCACCTCCCGCTGCTTGTGCTTGCTCTCTTGCTCTCTCTCTCTCTCTCTCTCTAAAATAAATAAATAAATCTTTTAAAAAAGAATGTAGGAGTTTCACAATGAGTGGAAATAAAACAGCAGCAAAAACAAATAGATCATTCTGAGAATTTTCATAATAAAAGAAAATAAGGGACAAGAATTCAAAGTGGATGAGAGAAGACTGAACATATGACTACGACCAGGAAAAGAAGCTAATTAATGGAGGCAATGTCACAAAACAGATGAAAAAAATCATACGGGTGGAAAGGTAAAACTTCAAAAGGAGGAGGGATATTTCTCCTTAGGGATCAAGTTTATAAAAGAGCCAGCATGTTATGCTTCTTTAGGGTATCTTTATTAGAATGCATGTGGTAAGGGTAAATTTCAGCATTGGAAAGCATTTAGTTGTATTTTATTTAGCACTTAAATGGATAAAGATTATAGAATTTTATTGTTTTTATTTTTAATGCATTGTTCTTATTTATTTATTTATTTATTTATCTATCTATCTATCAAAGAGAAAGAGCCAGCATAATCAGGGGGAGCTGCAGGCAGAGGGAGAAGCAGGCTCCCCATTGAGGAAGGAGCCAGATACAGGACTCAATCCCAGGACCCTGGGATTATGCCCTGAGCCAAAGGGAGACGCTTAACCCACTGAGCATCCCAAGACTACAGTATTTTAGACAGTAGAAGAGCTAAATAGTACTGACTGAGAGATGGTCTCTAAATTTTCATGGAATTCTTCATTTCTTTGTACATATATTCTAAATCACTGTTCTTGACCATTTTCAGTGTCAGAGGAGATGGAAAAGTTGTTCTTTCTTATTTGCTCTCATGGGCAATGCTGGTGGACACACTGCATGTCACAGCTCTGAATTACTTCCAAGGAGAGAAAAATATCACAGTTAAATAATAGTATTAATAATAGCCAGTATTGATTTCTTGCTGCTGTGTATTTTTCATTCCTCACAATTCAATGGCTGGGCATACTATGTTGGAAAACTATTAAATGAATTTGCCATATTTTAATTAAAACTTGATTTCAAGTCAATATGCATTTCTTATTCCTTTAAGGAACCAGAATGATGGCTCCCCCACACAGCTCATTTGGTATCTCAAAGTACTGTCACATACAAAAACCCTCATAAAATTTACTGCAAAACATTAAGATAATTGAAATTCTCTTTAAAAAAAAAAAAGATATTTATTTATTTATTTAAGAGAGAGAGAGCACAAGCAGGGGGAGCTGCAGAAGGAGAGGGAGCCTGATGCAGGATTCGATCCCAGGATCCTGGGATCATGACCTGAGCTGAAGGCAGTCGCTCAACCAACTGAACCACCCCGCGTCCCATAACTGAATTTCTCTTAACACTATAACAAAATTTTTTTTTAATTTTTTTTAAATCTTAGAAAACTGAATCAGTTACTTCACACAAACTGCTGAGTAACTGCTGGGTATACTAACATCTTAAACTAAAAGAAAGTTTCCTAAGTTTTTATAACTGCATCATGATGATCATTGAGTCATTTTTCTTTCCAAAATACATTTATCACTTTTATGATCTATCATAAAAATTTTCTAAAATAGTATGCAATGGGTTATGTGGGTTACCAAGCTTAATCTGAATTACCTTTAGTTGTAGCTTTTCCTCATCTTAAATCATCTAACTTCTAATCTTAATTCCTTTTTTTGTTTATGGTTATAGATACATAGTATATTAATGATCCATTTCGTATGCTTTTTAAGGTGAGTTCAGTCATTCTTTGGCAGGAGTCTTTTTTTAAAAACCGACATCATGCAAGAAAAAATAGGTTGACCTAATTGTTTTTTGGAGCATAGGCTCTTCACAGCCATATTTGCAATGTCTCCTTGAAAATGCTGGTGTTCTCCCTACTCTGATTTCTAATGTTTTAAGGGAGATGCATGAGGGGGTGGGGGTTGGAGAGGAAAAATAAACCATTTAATGCTGTACAAGGTACTGGTCTTGTTAGTTTTTGGTTTTGGGTTTAGTTTTGTTTTTTTTTCCCACGATGCCAGGCTTATCTCCTGTCTTGATTGATTAGAGCTTGATGATACAGCATAAACTTGCAGCAATGCTCAAGGATTGCAGCTGCATCTCTTCCATAGCATTTCAGAAAGTATCCAATGACAATCGGCTTACCCTCCCACCCCCCTCCTCCCAGTTCCTGTTGTCCTTTGCAGGAGACAGGGTTGGGCTCTCAAGAAATTCTGGAAGTCAGAGATTTCTCTTTAGTGAATAACCTGATAAGGACAGAGCCAACTGCTAAATAAAAATGTCATCCTTATTATTCTCATAAGAAGTTACTGCATCAAGTTTCCAACTAGCATTTAAATACAGTCTTTAAGGGGTGCCTGGGTGGCTCAATTGGTTAAGCTTCTGTCTTCAGCTGAGGTCATGATCCCAGGGTCCTCAGATGGAGCTCTGCATGGGGCGGGGGGGAGGCCTTGCTCAGTGAAGAGGCTGTTTTTCCCTCTGCCTGCTGCTCCCCCTGCTTGCGTGTGCTCTCTGACATATAAATAGATTCTTAAGTAAGTAAGTAAGTAAATAAATAAATGCAGTCTTTAAATAAGACTATCCCTTTTATAAATTGTGAAATCTAACTGCTAGTATAAAAGTAGTTTTAATTTAAACTGATTTATAGCATAGTTGAAAGATAATACATACTAAGGCTCCAGTAGAGTAGAAAAATATCTGAAGTAGTTCCAGAATTACTTCACTATGTGATATAACAAGAAATCCAGAAAGTAAATCTCGGAAGCCACCAGGCATTGCCTCTAGTGGTTGCCTCAGTGCACACAGGTACAAAAAGAAATGCCCTTCCTGACATCTTACTTACTTCTGTGGAAGTAAGGGTGATATGAATGTTTATCTATGTAAGATACAGTACAAAAATGGCAACAGGGATACAAAATATCTGATGCAAGAAAGAGAAAGGAGTAAGAATGTCTTCTATTGTGTTAGGACCTTAACATAGTACACTCACCATATGAATCAGTCATTCAATGACTTACCAGAAACAAGGCAGTCCTATTTATCCTCACCTCTGTGGATGGGTTACAGACTTCTTTCTTCATGTAAGATGTGACGCAAATATATTAGTGTTACTGCTGCTTGACAGATGATGAAATGGAATGTATGTCTTCATCTCTTCTTTTGTAATTATCTTTGTTGTTTGAGAGGGTGTTTTTTTCTTCTTTTTAAACCCAGTTAGATGTGCAGTTTCAAAATGAAGAGTAAAAACGTTTTTTTCTCCTCTCAAATAATTAGCTCCCAAATAATGAGAATAGGAAACATAAAACTAGTTCCATTTTCAATGCAAAGGAGACATGAATAATAAAACCATTTATATAAAGATAGTTTAGCAGGGAAGAGTCAAACCTAAGTGACTATAAAAGGTGGAAACTAATGAAAAGCCAAGTGACTGTCCCTGCAGAACCTCAGAACAACAATTCAGGTGACAATTCTGAATGTCTCAAAAGTGAGATACCATAGGAAGCAAGGAAAAGCAAATGGCACAAAGCAGGGTGCTTTTTCCAAAATCTATATAAGCAGCAGTTAGATCTGTAGCCAAACATGTAAAATTTCTAGAAGAAAAGCAAGAGACCAAAGGTTTGCTCTGTGGATAATCCAACAACTAGAGCCTATGCTCCAGCAGAAAAGGGTCTGTAGGAGAGGCCATACTACAAACAGGTAATTAAGTCTGCATACCCAACCACTGGATCACTCCCCAGCCCTTCCTACCTGGCTCCAGAACGGCAGCACTTAGGCTGATGTCTCCAAGCAGGAGAATGCAATGTCCTTTCCCAAAGAAAACAAAGAGATAAAGACCTACAGGTCCTAACACTTGGGATCTTCTAATGACATACCTAACTAGCCAACTGACCACCAGTATACAAGCCTACTCCTCCCCAGAAATCATCCACCAAGCTTTTTAGTGCCTCATGCAAATTAACAGACAGCCTGGGATTACTGAATATTTGAGGGAAAATTTCAACATAAAATATAGTGAAGAAAATGAACAAACAGGAAATAAAGTAGCTAGGAGGAAACTGATAATGAAGGTAACAGACAATGCAGGTAATAATAATCATGACGTCATCTGAGAAATAAAAGAAGTTATTAGGTCAGTGAAATAGGAGACGAGCATGATTTTCAAGAGGAAAATAGTGAAAAAGAGCTCTTTAAGTTTTAAAGTAGGATTTTTGCAATAGGAAAAAAATCAAAGATTTAACTAATAATGTTCTGAAAATATAAAGTAAAACAAAAAAAGGCAATCAGATGTAATAGAAGAGAAAATATAATAATGAGGATTATTCTAGGAGATATTTAATACAACTTACAGAATCACTCAGAAGAAGAACAGTAAATTGTTGCTGAGGAAGAATTATCAAAAAATAATACAATAGGGGGTGACTTGTATTAATTTATGACTGTTAAACTTGCTTTGCAAAAGAGAAGGGCCAGCCCAACCTATACCATCAAATAACTTTCAACAAGAACACCAAACTAACAAAATGGGAAAAAGAAAGTTTCCATATGCAAAAATTATTTCAAGAAGGGCTCATAGACATAAATGTAGAATCTAAAACTAAGACACTCTGGAAGAAATATAAGAGAACATCTCTCAACCTTGAGATAGGCAAAGATTTCTTATATAAGATTGAGAAAACACTAACTATAAGACCAAAAATTGCTAAATCTTAGTTATCAAAATTGAAAACTTGTTTTCATAAAAAAACTCTACTAAGAAAATAGTTATCATGGGATCATTTCATAATGTATAAAAATACTGAATCATTATAATGTATACCTGAAACTAATAGGATATCGTATGTCAACTCGACTTCAGTAAAAACAAAACAACAACAAAAACATGACCTAAATAGAGAGCTATATTACTGGATAAAAAGATTCAATATGTTCAAGATATCAGTTCTTCTTAAACTGATCTGTAGATCCAATAACAATTAAAAAAAAAAATCTTCGTGAAACCTGAAAAAAAAAAAAAAAAAGAAAAGAAATAAGCCACAGATTGGGAAAAACATTCACAACTCAAATGACAAATGATTTGAATTCAAAATGCATAAATAACTTCTAAGATTCATAACAAAATGGTAGACAACCCAATTTAAAAATAGGCAAAGGGCATCTCATAAAAGAAGGTACACAAATGTCCAATAAGCACATAAAACAGTGTCCAACTAAAAGTCATCAGGGAGATATGAATTAAAACCACAACAACAAATGACAAGTCACTATTCACCCATTAAAATGGCTAAAAGGAGAAAGAAGGAATACAAATATAGACAAGGATGTGGAGCAACTAGTACTCTCATACGCTGCTAGTGGAAGTTTAAATGGTACAATCACACATTCACCCTCTGACACATCAATTCTACTCATAGATATTTATTCAAGAGAAATGAGAACATATGTCCTTGGAAAGTCTTGTATAAAGAATGTTTACAGCAGTTTTAGTCATAATAGCCCCAAACTGGAAACAGTTCAGTATCCATCAGCAGGAGAACAGATAAACAAACTGTGGTATTTATTCTATGGTATATTTCTCAACAATAAAACAATAAATCTCTCAACAATAAAAAAGAACATGGGATGAATCGCCAAAACCTTAAGCTAAGGAAAAGGAGCGAGACTCAAAAGAATGTGTGCTTATGATTCCACTGACATAAAGTACCAGATGAGGTCAAACTAATGAATTAGTGATTGTTTGGTGTGTGTAAGGGGGAGGGTATTAAATAGAAAGGGACACAAGTACACCTTCTGGGGTGATAGAAATGATCTATATGTTGATAAGGGTGTGAATTACACAGATGTGTTCATTTTTTCATTATTGGTTGAATTGTACCATTAAAATGTGTGCATTTCACTCAATGTAGATGATGTCTTAATAAACTTATGTAAACAAAATGGAAGGGCTAGGATTCTATGTTAGACTTATAAGACACTTTTCCTAATAATCACATCATTGGGTAACATTAGTATATAGTGCAAATGACATATGATAAAAGCTCAGCCCAAGTAGATTTTAATATCTCCCATGAGAACTTCTAGTTCAGTGGTGTCTCCACTGCTTATGAGGAATTCTGTTGTAGATGGAAGTTGACCTGGAAATACTCCCATCAAAAGGGCGCACATATTACAAACTTCCCTAAATTAATTTGCTTGTTTATAGCCATTAGGGTTTTGCGGGGGATACATTCGTGATTTAAAGATTTCCAAAGGTCAGAGGTGAGAGCTGTGTTTTTCTCCAGCCGTCTCACCACTGGGAGGTATGTCAGAATGAAAGCAGGTCTTAGACTGAACTCTGGTAACACATACAAACATTTATTAGCAAGCAACTATGAACACAATCATACAAACTGTTCTGTATGCTCAACAAAGTCCCAGCCCTCTGTCCTTTTTGACACTTGATAGCAAGCCCTTGCATAGAGATTTAGGTAGAAACAGATGCTCTGGCAGAAGGAGTCAGCTAGTATGCTAGTTGGATCAGGTAACAGAACCTTCCAAAGATCTTAGGACATGCAGTTGATGGAGTTTAGAATCAGGGTACAGGTAGCTCAGGCCAGTAGATTCTTGGGTCCTGTTTGAGCAAGGCTGAGACAGCTATATATTTCTAGCCAATCGGCATGTCTTGAATATCATTCATTTCATCAATGAAGAACAAGTTATACCCTAGTATGTAAATACTCCAGAGCTGACCTCAGGTAAAAATAGTTGCAGTTTCGCAACCAAGGAGTATTGGGGTCTGGTTAGAGCATGGTCCTCAGCTATGGCTACATGTTAGAATTACCCCTGGAGAGCTTTTAAATCCCAATGCCCAGGCCACATCCCAGACCAAAAAAATCAGAGTTTTAGGGGGTGGGATGCAATCACTGGTTTCTTCCAGACCTCCAAGGTGATTCTAATTAAAGTTGAGGACCACTAGATTAGAGCCTTCCAATCTAGCCTAATTAGCAGCAGTGTATATTCCTGAATCGGTGTTTTAAATGCTATTTAGCTAACTTTAAGAGATAGATAATGTCCTCTGTATTTCATACTGTCAATATTTAAATATCTTCAAATAACAATACAGTAGTATGAAACACATCCCTTCCTTAATGAACAAAGACAACAGAACTAGTAATACCAACTGGAACAGAGCTGTAATACTGCCCAGGAAGGAAATCCATCGATTTGTGAGTAATGGGTGCATTTCAACACAGATTAAGACCCCACAATGAAAATTTGATCTTTAAGCAATTATAACCTGAGAATTATTTGTAATATTAATATGTTCCCTGATTCAAGGAGTGACTATGTCAGCCAGACCATGTTGAAACTAAAGCAGCAAGGAATAAACAAAGCAGAATAAGAAAAACCTAGGTAACAAAAGAAAAAACAAAACCAAAAATCTATAACAGACCAGATCACTGCAATTTCTTTAGCTCAGCTAGCCAAAGATTTCACCAGTTTCTAATGATAAGAAATTCCAAGATATTTGCAGACCACTATTCCAAGTTACTTGTACTTGTGGTATATAAGGAAGATCATGTACATTGCTGAAAAAACTCCATATTTTCTTATGATTTGGTGAGTTTGGACATTTTCCTTTAGCTTTTTCTATTTTTCATACAGCCTATTATATCACAGACTTCTTCCAATCCCAACCAGATTCCAGTCTCAAAGGATTCTTTAAAGAACATGAGACCAGGGGTATGTGGGAGGGTGGCTCAGTCGGGCACGCATGAAGTGTCTGCCTTCAGCTCAAGTCATGATACTGGGATCCACTGAGTGGTGAGCCTACTTCTCTTTATCCCTCTGCCCCTACCCCCTGCCTATCTATCACTCTCTCTCTAACAAAATAAAAAAATAAATACAATCTTAAAAAATTAATAAATAATTTAATTTAAAAAAAAGAACATGAGATCAGACCTCAACACCCTATAAAACATCCCCTTTCATACTCCTTCTTCAGAGACCCTAAGACTTGCCAAGGTGGTATTCATTCTTACTGAAGTATTGCTAGTAAATTTACTTTTTAGGAGGCTGTCTGGAGATATTTTGTTGAATTCAACAGCAATATCATAAAGAATGCCTAATTAAAGCTAATCCCTGTTTTGGAATGCTATACATCACATGAACTCAAATAAATGATAATGAGCCTATATTGATAATATAGGAACAAATTTAGCAATAGAAAATTCCAGTCAAATATTGCAAAATATTTTGTACTATCAATTTTTTAATCAAAAACAGATTGAGGAGACTTGAAGAAAAACAAAAACTGAGCCTACCCAAATAGAAGTCCTTCACAGAATTTATACCTTTGAATCTAAACATTATATTCAATCTTGATGCTTTTGTCAATTATTTTTTTTCTATTTGGCATTCTTATCTTATAATCATCTTTCAAAATATGGTTTACATGATATTCCTGTGAAGTCTATGATGAGCCCTCCCGACCTTCCTTTCACAATTAACTACCTTTCCTCTCAGCTATGCCTTTTATGTTGACCATATAGTATTTGTTTTCATGTCTTTCTCCATCTACAACACAATGACCCACTTGAGGGCAGGATCCATGATGTAGATGTCCTTGTTTCCCAGAGGCTAATCACCTCAGACCTTACATTTTAAAAAATGTAATAAATGTTTATGGATTATTTGACCAGATCTTTGATCCAGTGATTATTTCATTTAATTGCAAACTCTACTTATAAAGCCTTATTAACAAAAGATACCTGAGTTGTACATTACTTTTCTACTAAGACGGAGTCAGACAGTTATGAGTTGTTTGGGACAGAAATTCTAGCTAGAGTAAGGAGCCAAAATAGAAACTAGAAAGGTACCAGAGACAAGAGTTCACTATTTGGAACCATTCTCATTTAAGGTGAATGAGAATTCTGTAGAGGTTTTATAGCTTGCTTTCTAGAGAAATCTCATGTGCTTCATATACTATTTCAGAATAATTTATGTGGGTACATGTAAACATTTTAGTTTTTTAAAACCTGCTAGTATATAGACTCTATCTTTAGTAGGTTTGAAATAGCAGGATGTGTGTGTGCTTGTGTGTTTTCTTGTAAAAAAGGAAAATCTGAATTTTTTCAGGGACAATATAGCCATTATATTCTCTATTTTAAAAATAGAAAATTATTTTAAATGTTGCATTCTTCACTGTAAGGAGCAACTTATTTTCTCTGTTTTAAGGAGTTGCAGAAAGTTAAATGACATACTCAGTCACTAAGAAAATGAATGTCAGGGTTGACTGACTTGAGTCAAGATTTCATCTAACAAGCCCTCCTACACCTGAAATTAGTGAGTGGTTGCATGGCATAAAAGAAAGGCATTAGCTTTAATAGTCAGAATCCAGAGATCAAATTAGAAATTCACAACTTATCTGGGCAAAAACAGGCCATTATCTCATGTCTCTGGGTCTCAGTTGCTTCTTTTGTTAAACAGGGATAACAGTACCATTTTTATAGAATTCCAGACTAGAAATTCAAAGAAAACCTCTTTGTGAGCATAATTTAGGCAATGTTTGATTTGCTGGGACAATGCAGCCAATGACATGAGACCACAGAGGGCCAGCACCCTTAGCATGAGACCGTAGAGGCTCTTGAATAGCCACAAGTGGTCCAGATGCCAGTCTTATGTCCCTTCTGAAAGAAGGCAAAGTGTTTGTCTCTATCTATTTCTCCCAAATGAAGTGGGGAGAAATGTTAGCCGTGTGACTTTAGTGAGTATCACATGAACAAGTTCCCTACACACTACTTTGGAAATGTTACCAAATGGAAGATTACATTTAGAAAGGGCAGTTGTGTCCCAAGCAATGAATGAGATAATGGTACAGTCATTGCCTGGGACACAACTGAGGACATAATCTTCACTGCTGGGACATGCAACAGGGGGCACTAAGTATGGTAACCTACATGCACAGCAATCACTCGCCAGACGCCAACGTGCCTGCTTTAACCTGGAAATTGGTTCTTCTCCCAAACAAAGCAGTATAAACCCAGTAAAGAATACAGAGGGAATGCCTCGTATATCTTAGCGGTACTTGTTTTCCTGTTGTTAGGCAGGGAGAAGTTCAGCCAATGCTGAAAGTGCACAGTCATCCACACTTAACACATTTTCTGTTGCCAGAAGCGCGACTGATAAACAGTTAGTTACAAACTCGCGTAGATAATGCTTTCAGAGCTCCCTTCTGTTGAAGCCTTTTACCCATGGAACTGCGCCAAGACAAACAAATGATAAGAACTTCAGGACAACTTCTGCGGGGGTCTCACTTCCCAATCACATGACTAAATGTTCATCTTATGGCCATTTGGCTGCCCTAGGTTTTATATATGGCCTTATGGCAAAGATCATCTGCTCTGACTACTTTCCTTACTGATTGAAAAGTAATTGTATGTATTTCTCTCTCTCTCTCTCTCTCTCTTTTTTTTTTTTTTTAAAGATTTTACTTATATATTTGACAGAGAGAGAGATCACAAGCAGGGGGAACTGCAGAGGGAAAGGGAGAAGTAAGCTCCCCAGTGAGCAGGGAGCCCGATGTAGGATTCAATCCCAGGACTCCGGGATCATGACCTGAGCCAGAGGTAGACGCTTAACCGACTAAGCCACGCAGTCACCCCTATATGCATTTCTACCCTCACTCTAGTTCCTGGAGGGTCGCTGCTGTATACTATCAGAATCATTTTGCATCATCAATGTTTAAACCGGAGCTGGCGTCTAATGGGCCTCAAAAAATGTGCACTGAATATCAAAAGAATGCCTCCAGCAGCACATACATGTGTTTGTAATGAGGCTCCTGCCTCTGTGTTTTCAGTATGTCTAATAACACCTACATTTTTGAGCAACTGGCAGCAAATTTTAGCCCTCTGAATTAACCAAACTCTTTGAGCTACTTATCACCCATTCACTCATTTATTTTTGTCAAGCTCCCAATCTACTTTCTCAAGTTCAACAAATATTTCCCTTCAACTGCCTGAAAATACAATGCAACATTTTGTGTTTGAAAATCTGTAACAGCTGCCATCTGTAACAGCACTACCCAATCAAAATATATGGACAGCCACAAGTGAAAGCAAATGTGGACTCCTTTTTTTTTTTTAATTAATTAGGGGGATGGTCTTAATGATGGTGTCACCCTGTCAGCAGAACATATGCTCTGGAAAGTCCTCAAAGAGCCCTTCCAAATGATTTTAATGTATCCTTAAGAGCAAATATGGACTTTTAATATGTCTAGTGGCTATATTTAAAATGTAAATAGAAATAGGTGAAATTTTGAATAATATATTTTTAAAATACACATATCAAAAGTATTATCAATATGCTCAATTATAAAAATGATTAATGAGATATTTTACACTCTTTTTTCTTATCAAGTTTTCCAGTGTATCTGAGGCTTACAACACATTCAGTTCAAGAAGCCACATTCCAAGTGGTCAGTCACCACTCAGTGATCACAGTGGACAGCAAAGACCTATAAAACTATAAATGAGAAAGAGAGATACAGAGAACTCTGATACAAAATAGACTAGAATGAATGTGATATTAAGTTAAGACAATGAAACATGGGAGCCAAAGGAGGACTCAATTCTAAGAGAAGGAAGGGAAGTAGGCTTTTTGGACCCACTCTAACTCTTTTTCCTTTCCTAAACCATGCATCCTCTCATCTTACTAGCCACTCCTCCTCCTTCATTCCAAGGACTGTGTGCATCCATGGATCTGTGAGAGCAGTTCTGTGTTTCACAGAACTATATACAAATAAATCAGATATTTCAGTGAATGTGAAGTCATGTATAAATACATGTGACTCTGTGCAGCTTATGTAAACACTGTGATTAGAATATATGGGAAGGGCAAATGCCAGATTAAAAAAATAGGCTATGACTGCCAGAGTACATCGCGGTGTACTCTTTTCCTGGTCGAGTACCAAAATGTTTAAGTGCAGGCAATGAGTAAGATAAAGACATGAACTTGGCTAACAGGGAAGCCAACTTTTTGTTTTCCTCCCACACAGGAGTAAGAGCTAGTAAAATTAGTGACAATGTTTTCACAGCACCTGTTATACAAAGATCTCAATTGCTGACTGTCAGGAATAGGCATGAATTTAGAATGTAGAATTTAGAATGTAGATTCATGAAAATATTCCCCATGCCTGACAAAGGGTTTCCTATTTTATTATTATTTTCTATGTGGCACAAATTAATGAAAAGAGACAACAAAGAGGAGAAACAAAGGGCCTACAGGAGGAACAGGTGTAAATTAAACAACCAAGCACTGCAAAAGAATGCATCCCAAAAACACTGAACATAAATGCAAAGTATTGCCCTGGGAAGAGTTCTTTCACAAAACAGCTAAGTGGAGAGGCACATTTTGGAGTTGAGGATCGGATCTGATTGAGAAGAAGGGAAAGTGATTGAGAAGAAGGAACTCAAGAATGAAACATAATGCATCCTAACCAGCCCTGAGTGGAATGGGAAATAAGTAGCTTGACACAAACTTAACAGAAAGCAAATAAATGACAATGAGGGAAAAGAACATAGAAGTGAGGAGCCTGGACTCTGAAATTTTAAAGACGTGTTCTAAGTCCACAAGCCAGTATTTCATTATCTGGCCTCTTCTGGTCTCAATGTCCTCATCTGATACGTGGGACTCCTAACAGCAACTACTCAGTGGATACTGAATAAATTCATCTATATAATGTGCTTAGCACAAAGCCTAGAACATAATAAACATGCAATGCATTTTAGTTGCAATTATTAGATGATTTGGGGGCACAAGTTTTGGAATTGGATAAGAAGGGCAATTGGGTCGTGAGGCTGAAAACCTGCAAACGGTGAGGTGATGATAATACTGAGAAGTTGGAAAGAGCCTGGTGCATAAATTTGTCCCTTGGATTTTTTTATTTACATTTTAGAATCTAAATGTCAGAAAATCATGAGAAGGGTGAAAATAAATGAAGACCACCCAAATGAGAACAAGAAAAAGCTATCTCTCAGCTTACTCTAGCAAGGGAGTCAGCCATCATCACTTGTGTTTTGGCAAAGACCCAAAGGCAGTCAGAGGGGTAGCAGAGTTTCTTGACAGAAAAAAAGAGAAGACTTCTACATAGGCCCTGATTGGAAACTGTTGGCCTGGGGAAGCCATAAGTGAGCTAACTAGAAGTTGGGTATCCTATGTGATTAGATAGGGGTACGCAGTTGGTTTTCTCTGGTTGGTCCTAAGTTGGAAGAGGGGACAAAACTTAGGGAGGCTGTCAATTACTAACCAAGTCCTGGCTTTTGAGGATTGATTGTTATAGGAGTTATTATTGCTTAAGATAGTGAGTGGTCTGATTTCCTACAAATTGACTTACAGATAGCAGACTTTCTTCCTGGGTTCATCATTATAGATAATGGATTGGTTTACTGGGCTGGTTGCTGCAGGCTATGAATCAGAATTCAGTTTTTACATGTAGCCTGGCCACTGTCTGTTTGCATATTCAGCCTCTCAGAAGTCATATAGTTTAAATCCCAACACAAATATTTGATTCCTGTCCATTGTACAGCATAACGGAAAACTCTAAAATATAAGATAACCCATTCCATTCTGAGACAACGTTCAATGTCTCAATTTTTTAACCATTACTAAATACAAACATGTGCCTATTGCTAATTCCTACTACTTGGCTCTAGTTCTGTGTTCTGAAGAATAATAAGATCCTCAGAGTACATACAACACTCCAATGGCCTACTCTCAGGAGAGAGTACACTTCCTACACTTTGTAGAAAAATATAGCCTTTGAGGGGGCCCTGTGTGGCTCAGTTGGTTGAGTATCTGCCTTCAGCTCAGGTCATGATCTCAGAATCCTCAGAGAGGGCCCTACCTAGGGCTTCCTGCTTAATGGGGAACCTGCTTCTCCTTCTCCTTCTGCTCCTCCCTGCCTCTGCTTATGTGTACACTCTTTCTCAAATAAATAAAATCTTTAAAAAAAAAACCACACACACAAGAAATCTAGCCTTTGAATTCACATAGAATTATTCTGCTTCACAGCATAATCTTGCTATTTTTATATCTCAGGGATAATCTTTTGTTCTGCTCGCCCATATATTTTAGAGCAAATACACTACCTCTGCGAGACTGGGCTAAATGTGAAAGCAGATCCCAACAGCAGGATAAGATCCTTTTACCTGTTTCTAGGTTGAGAAAAATATCTCAGAAAAACATTACTGGAAACTGCACCAGTCATTGAAATGTGTCCCTACTTCCATCTACATCATTGCAAATGGTAAGATTTAATTTATTTTAATTTTTTTTATTTTTTAAATTTTTAATTTTTTATTAACATACAATGTATTATTAGCCCCAGGGGTACAGGTCTGTGAATCACCAGGCTTACACACTTCACAGCACTCACTATAGCACATACCCTCCCCAATGTCCATAACCCAATCACCCTCTCCCTACCCCCCTTCCCCCCGGCAACCTTCAGTTCGTTTTGTGAGATTAAGATTCTCTTATAGTTTGTCTCCCTCCTGATGCCACTTTGTTTCATTTTTAAGATTTAATTTTTTTGATGGCTGAGTAATATTCCTCTGTGTGTGTGTGTGTGTGTGTGTGTGTCTTCTTTATCCATTCATTTGTTGATGGACATCTGGGCTCTTTCCATAGTTTGGCTATTGTGGACATTGCTTTTATAAACATTGCAATGATGTGGATGGATTGGAGGGCATTATGCTAAGCAAAATAAGTCAATCAGAGAAAGATAATTATATGATTTTACTCATATGTGGAATTTAAGAAACAAAACAAAGGATCATAGGGGAAGGGAGGGAAAAATAGAACAAGATGAAATCAGAGAGGGAGATAAACCATAAGGAGACTCTTAAGCATAGGAAAGAAACTGAAGGCTGCTGGAGGGCAGATGGGTTGGGGGGCTGGGGTAACTGGGTGATGGACATTAAGGAGGGCCCATGATGTAATGAACACTGGGTGTTATATACAACTGATGAATTACTGAACTCTACCTCTGAAACTAATAATATACTATATGTTAATTGAATTCAAATTAAAAAAATAAAAAATAAACTAACACTCTAGACAGATATATGGGATTGAAAAAAATTTCAATTCATAAATCGGTATTTCTTAACTTTCCTTCATAGGAGACACTCTGTTCCCTCCTCCTCCCCTGTCCCCAAACATTAGTCAAAGAAAAACCCATCTGCTTTTCTTAAGGTGATTTATTGCTTTTCTCTGTCCTTCCAATAGCTCAAATATGAAGAGCTAAAACAATGTCAGAGAAAGGCAAATGGTTCTTTGAGCTGGTCCTTCTTGACACTAGGGACAGAAGAGGAGTTTTCTCCAAGTTTTTGTCTACCTAATTGGATGTTTTGGAGAAAAGGAACAATGAAAGTCAGAGGATAAACTAACAGGTTTTGCATCCACCAAGAGCAGTTCTCCTAATCTTCCCCGCAGAAACACTGCACTCACACTCTGTGATCTGCCTCCCACATTGGGAGACAGTTCTTCCTTAGTAGGATAGAGAATTTTCCCTTATGCACCCTTATACTTCAACCTGAAACATTTTAGCTAACACTCTTTCTGTGCATCTGAGGTAGATTACAGAAATAAACCCTTGTCTTTTTCCATGTAGAAGAAAAAATATGACTATATACTAAATAACATTACTTCCTCCTATAAAATATTCACACACATGATAAATCCATATCTATAAACAATATCTCTACCATGCCCCTGAACTATGTGTGTGATGATTATAAAATATTGTGAGTCAATGAACTTGGGTCAATATGGGAGGACAAAGCAGATATCAAGCCAATGAGATTCTCATCAATAATCACTGAGAAAAATGAGAAAAATGGAAAGGCCCAACCTTCCAGTAGCTAAAGACTGTATGGAGCCAACTTTGTCATAAAGGAAACCCTAAAACCTCTCCTCTCCAGTTAGAGTTCAGCTGTTTTTAGATCCATTCAACAAATATACCAGTAATTAGTACTAAGTGCTGATGAACAAAACAATATGCAAGGTAATGAACAGAAAGCAACATATGAGACATAACTTTTCATTCCCTGCCTGTGGCAGAGATGGCCAGCTTTCTACCAAAGATGCATGTTCTCCTTTCCCAGTGTTCTCCTTTCCACTGTTTATGGAAAGCATTCAATTAACCAGGGCCCTTTGTATTGAGATATGGCCGTGTGACTGGTCCTCACCCATAGAACGTGGGCCAAGGTGAGTCACTTCCAGGCTGAATTATTGCAAATAGGCCTGAAAAATTGCAAATAGGCCTTCCCACCACTCTCCATTTTCTGGCTGAAATTGCAAGACTCCAAGGTCTAGAGGGGATGGAAGAGCCATAGGCCTGAGTCACTGAGGTACTGCATGGAAAGCCACCTAAAAACATTCAATTAGTTCTTTGTGTGAGCAAGAAATATTCCTATTGTATTAAACCACAGAGATTTTCCTATTACAGCAGCTCATGTTATTTTAATCAATAAAGAAATCCATCCAATTACCTTTGACAGATAATCCTCAAACACTACACTTTTCTTTCCGAGTTCATATGAATTAAACTTGTTCACCCACAAACTCTCCAAAAAGAATGCTGAATGGCCATCGTTTACCTGAATGCTGCCATGAGCAGCTCTGGTTTCTGAAAAATAAATTTTGATGAATATTCATCAGGGACCTCAGACCCTACCTCTGATCAACCCTTTACTCTGAGGAGTATCACCAGGGTCAAAAAGGAATCCCGTGATCTTTAGGAACAGGCAAAGGGCCTCACAGAATTTTCAGCCCATAACTCAGGGCAATCACAACTGACATGGAAATGGGGATTCAGTGAAGAGCCACACTCTCAGGGATCCTGGGTCTCATGGCAGTTGTACTGCCAGCCACTACTCCTCTTCTTGTTCTTGTTCTTTCTTGTTCTTTCTTCTTGTTTCTCTTGTTTCTCCTCCTCCTCCTCCTCCTCCTCCTCCTCCTCCCCCTCCTCCTCCCCCCCTTCCCCTTCTCTTCTTCTTCTTCTTTCTTCCTCTTCCTCTCCTTCCTCTACTCCTCCTCCTCCTTCTCCTCCTCCTCTTCCTTCTTCTCCTCCTCCTCTTTCTTCTTTCTTCTTCTTCTTCTTCTTTTTTAATATTTTATTTATTTATTTGACAGAGAGAGATCACAAGTAGGCAGAGATGCAGGCAGGGGTGGGGGGGGCAGGCTCCCCACTGAGCAGAGAGCCTGATGTGGGGCTCAATCCCAGGACCCTGAGATCATGACCTGAGCGAAATAAAGGCAGAGGCTTAACCCACTGAACCATCCAGACTCCCCTCCGCATTTCTATAAAGTCTTCCCTCTTGCCAAAGCTCTCCATGTCCTCCAGTTGAGTCCAACCCGTGCCAGTTCCACAGCAATTAATGCACACATTGCAGGAGGCAGAGAGTTAAGAGAGAGAAGCACTAATCACAAAAGAACAGAGATGCCAGATCACATCAGGGCTTGGAGGCCATGGTGAGGCCTTCGTCTTTAACCATAGAAGAAAACAGAAGCCACCAAAGCACATTATGAATGAGGATGGTAGGCTCTGTTTTGCTTTCTCACAAGATTACTTGGGCTGCAGGGTAGAGAATAATTTAAAGAGGATCAATTGGAAGGCGTGGCAATAACCCTGTTAAGGGAGGTTGTGGCCTAAATCTGAGCTTGGCAGAAGGAATTGATAAAAAACAGGCTTGTGATAAGGACAGATGTGAGGAATGAAGTGATGGTAATGGAGATGCTTGGATGATAATGGAGTTAAGGACACTTCTTTAAGAACACTGATGGGAGAATACTTGCTCTCTTGTTTTTGTAATGTTTGTTCTGGTTTGTCTACCGGCACTCCGTAAGCAATCCAGTGCTACCTGCAAACTGTTGGTAAACCAGCTATAGGTCTCCCCTGTTATTCCTCCTCTCTTCAGGGTTTCCTGTTCCCAGACAGATCCTCAAGAACTTCAAGACTTACAAGTTTTCTTTAATTCTGACGTCAATGGCCCCAAACACCACCACATTCAGCTTAGGCCTGAGATCCTCTAACTGCTGATACCTCCACTCACACATTTTCCTCTGGCTAGTCTTGCCAAACATGCTTATCCCCTGCCATTTCCTGAGCTGCCCCCACGTTTGCTACCAAGGCCTTGATCTTTCACCCTTCGGATGATCCTTTCCTGACATCCTCTCAGATGTAGGGTTTTCACTGCTTCTCTCCTTCCACATTGTTAGGCTCCAAGGGGATTCTTCCTAGCTCCAACACCTCACCACCACCACCAACTGCAGGGGCCACAGAAAATCACCCCACTTTCTGTCCCTCAAAAGGACCAAAATCTGTGCTCATGCTCACCATGTTGGAGTCAGCCTTGCACCTCTGTTCTTGATTCCCACATAGCTTACTTCCTCCATGGGGATGGTGCACACTCAGACACTCTCATTTCTTCCCCGGAATCTCTACTACATAACAGATGTTAACTGAGGGAGAGAGAAAAAGTAACATTTTTCCCCCTTTGGAAGTGTGCCTCAAACCAATCAACTTGCTTGCCATATTTAACATTCAAGCTTTGTGTTTATGCTAATAAATCATTAAAATTCAAGCGATCCTAATAGTTTTGAGTTCTCTTTCTTTCTCCCTATTTCATAATTTATACCCAATTCTGTAAATTACAATGTCGCAAGTGAAAGTAATCACCAGCAGAAATATGCATTGTACACAGGACTAAATAGAGGAATCTCAAGATAAAAATCTCCAACATTTGTTATGTACTTTTTGGCCTTGCGTAGTTCACAATTCTGCTTCTCTTTTGCCAAATGGAATACTGATTAACTTCAGGATACTGTTATGTGCAGTGGAATAACAAATAACAAAATATGCCAATATGCCACAATAACAAAATATGCCTTCCAAAATGCCCAGAGAATTAAATGAATCATAAGAAAGTTAGGGTCTTGGGAAGTCATAAGAGCCGAGCTACCCTCTACCTATGGTTCCTCAAAGATTTGGCTCCAACTTGTATACATCAAATATCAAAGAACTCTGTAACTGTGACGCAGACTGTCCCAATGTTGTTCTTATTTGGGGAAAGTTTGTTTTACTGAAATAATATGAGCGTTTCTATTACTTCCACCTCTAAGTTCTCCAGAACACTGAAAAATAAATTCATTTCCATTCCTAAATAATAGCCTCAACTGTTTGTACACAGCTGAGTCTTCATTAAATCTATTCTTCCTTAGGTTGAGTATGTGCAGTGACCCCAACTCTCCCTTGGAGGCAGGTCTTACGAATCCCTCCCTCAACTGCCCTGGCCTACTTCAGCCACCCTGGCAGCCCTCCTATGTCTTCTCTCCCCATCTCACCCTGATGGACTCCAGATTAGGAATGCTCCTATGGCACTCAGGTCCTAGTACAGGCCAGGAGACAAGATCTAAACACCAGGAAGCCAACGGTCTCATAAAACCATTCTTGACCTAAGTTCAATCCTCTTGTTTTAACTTGTTAGCACCACTAGATTCTTCTGAAACTTGTGGTTCACTAAAACCCAAAGGTATTTTGCACATTACTTCATAAAGTTAAAACTCTCCATTATATTCCTTTTAACTTTTTTTTTTCTTTTACTTTAGACTAACTGCTGGACTTTTCATTTATTCTTGTTACACTGCAAAGTATTGATCCCCACCTAGCAAGATTTTTAAATTCTTATTTTGCCATTTGAAATATTAGCCATTCTTTATAGCTCTCAGCCATCCTTTCCATTATCCAAGTCAAAAGTCAAAATACTAAACAGGACAGGGTAAAGGGCAAAATGTTGTGACAAAATCTAAGCACTTAAATACATGAAATAAAAATGTGAAACCTCCTTTAAATTATGCATCAAAAACTAAAATTCCAAATACACTTCATGATGTGAATTTTGAGGTGAACTTTCTCCCTGTCTCTGAGGATGAAAGTATAATAGGGTTAAGGGATATCCATAATTGCCAAACTGAGCAAATTAATTTTTTAAAAATCTTGCTATGATTGACCACAGAAAAGCTGAAAGACAAGGGGTATGCTGACATCCTTATGGAAAGCATTTATTGTGCTGTGCAAGGAAATTTAAGATCCATTATCCTGCAACTCTTCCATTTAATACTTACTTAGACATTCACTTGCCTAGATGCCCACACTAATAATATGTAACTAAGTTTGAGATTAGTCTACTAAGAACTTTAATTGGTCTTATAATTTTTAATATATGTAAAGATTTCTAGTCACACCTCTCAATTCAGTGATCTCAAAGAACCTTCAAGAGTGATACAAAAAAATCAACCAGCAAAAGAAAACTAATCTGCATCAGCAATTTAGTATGTTTTAGTTATATGTTTTGCAGATAAATACGTGTATGCATTTAGCCCTGAGATATATATATGTGTGTATATATATATATATATATATATATATAATTGTTTAACTGTGATGCTTTTAGCAGTAAATCTATGACCTATTTATTGCTATAAATTCATCACCAAAGCTTTTCCCTTTCTCATGCCAAGCTAAAATATAAACCTCACACCATTACAAATTCTAACTGTAGCCAAATACATCCAATTATAATCAGTTGCAGTAAACCCTCACTTTGCATTAGGCATAATTAACCGTGTGATAAATAATCAGTATAATAACATTTAATGTGCTGTGATAGCATTTCTGAACTACTCATGAGAATTCTAGAAAATATACTTCAATTCTAACCAATGTTTTTAACCGTTTCATGCTTGAAATGTCATGCCTGTGTTAGAGAAACTTAAGTATACCGACCCAAAAATTTAAAACTGGATATACACTGGGTGGCTCAGTTGGTTAAGGGTCTGCCTTTGGCTCAGGTTGTGATCTCGGGGTCCTGGGATCGTGCCCTACATAGGGCTTCCCCTCCCTGTCTCTCCCCCTGTTCGTGCTTGCCCTCTCTCGCTCTCTCTCTCTCTAGAATAAATAAATGAATAAATAAATAAATAAAATCTTTTTAAAAATTTGATACACTTGAGGACATCTTAATGTATGTGGTAATAAAAAAAAATCCCTACTTTCACAAAATATTACCTTCTTTAATAATTTTTAATTGTAAATTACATCTCTATAAATATAGCCACTTCCTAAATTTTTAGGAATTCGCAGAGTGGCCAAGGTTTTTCTTGGAATATTAGAGGGTATAAATTAATTAGGAAAAAAAGTTCAATTCATTCATTTGCATTTCAAGAAAGATCTAACATGTGGTTCATTTCAATAATAATAACAGGAATAATAGGAAGGAGGAGGAGGAGGAGGAAGAGAAGTAGGGGAAAGAGAAGGGGGAGAAGAAAGGAGAGGAGAAGGAAGATCTCTGCTCTGTCGCTGTAAAGAATGATATACACGTCTATTACATGGAAGAATGTTTTTATTCTAGCAATAACATATAAGTCACTAAATGTTACATTTATTTATTTAACTGTTTCTTCCTCTTCATCTCACAAAATGTTTGGCTGGTAATCTCTCTGGCTGTTTACTATTTCCATCTTTAAAGACTACTCTCAATTAAATCTTAATTAACCAGAATTGCTCTCTCATGTTATTCACACAACCACTTTGTGTTGAATAACCCAAAATTGATAAAGAAGATACTCTCAGGATTATTTTCACTTCACATCTGCAACATTTGCAAAGAAATTTACAGGGTAGTTAGGAGACCCTCTTTCCCTGTCTTTAATAGGTTGTTAAACTGTTAACCCAATAATGCAAATTGTTGCCCTTCACAAAGAAACCCAAGTTACCAGAGCAAGGTCAATGCAGGATTCTATTGCAAAAGCTGGTACAGTCAGAATTACCCATTCACATTAATTCACCATTATGGACAAATGTGGATGGAATTTTGGATGATTAATATGAAATAACAGAGTGAAGTCAACAAGCTTCTCACAAAGTTTAGCTTGTAACCTTGTAGCACTTCCTCATGTTCAAATGGACTCACCTACTTGTCCACAAAGAACAAAGTAAGGGTCATCAAGAAGTTTCTTTCTCCTCCACATACAACAAAGGAGAGTGTGGATCTAGCCAAAGGATCCTACTCTTATTCCTATTTTGTGTTTATAAATGATAATTTATAAATTTACCATTTATAAATGATAATGGCTGATATGAAACTAAAGAAAATAAGGAAAGTACATGAAAGTACTATTAAACATTTTTACTCTCAAAGAAATAGCACATAACTCTTGAACTCACAAGAATATTAAAGTCAGAAGGGGACGGGAAACCTGGATGGCTCAGTCGTTAAGTGTCTGCCTTCTGCTCAGGTCATGACCCCCACTCCTCCTTCTCCCTCTGCTGCTCCCCCAACCTTGTGCTCTCTATCTCAAATAAATTAAATTAAATTTAAAAAAGAAAAGGGGACGAGAAGGGAAATGAAATGTTGTGTGAGAAAAGATTCTTCACTTGATGACTTTATGACATTCACTTCTGTCAGAAACCCAGGAACATCAGTCATTTAATTATTGTGGCCACGCCCTGTGCCAGAGATACACACTTGAATGATATATGGTCTCTGTTTTCACAAGATTCATGTTTTAATTAGAGAAACAAAGTCAATAAAGAACAATTACAGGGCAATGTGTTAACTGCTAGAGGTATGCCATGGAGGAAGTGATGGTTAGAAGGCAAGAAGCAACAGTCAGACTAAAAGTGGAGTAAGGTGTTCTACACTGAAAGAAAAGTTGTGCAAGGACACCACAGCATGTACCTCACAGCCTGCTCCCCCTGGGAGAACATCAGATCGTTTCCCAGGACTGGAGTGCTGCAGGTCTGTGAACAGGTGATAGGACGTGTTGCGGGGAGAAAGGCAGAGGATGAAGTTACAGGTGTGCAAACACTTTGAGGACGTCCATATAGTGATTCCACTATTTCTCTTCTGTCCATCTCTCTAGTCCTACTCTCCCTTCTCTCCTTAATTACCCAGCTTAGACACTGTGAGCCATCATTATAGTCACTGGTTACAAATACCCTCCAGGGCACCTGGGTGGCTCAGTCCATTAACTGCCAGACTCTTGATCTTGGTTCAGGTCATGATCTCAGGGTCATGAGATTGAGCCCCACATTGCACTCCATACTCAGTTTGGAGTCTGCCTGAGATTTTCTCTCCCTCTTCTTCTGCTCCTCTCCCTACTTGTTTTCTTTCTCTCTCTCGAATAAATGAATAAAATCTTAAAACAAACAAACCAACACAGATACCCTCCAATGCCTTGCCCCTTTCTTCCTGTGCCATGTTTCCCCAGCAAAACCCAAACCTGGCTTCCCCCAGTCTTACACCTACTCCATGGCTCATCGCAGCAGTTGAATCTTAGCTGGAGGAAAATAACACAAACACACACAATGTTAGCAATTATAACCATGCAGACTTGACTCGCTTTACATCTCAACTATATATTTCAGTGATACATTTAGCTTTTTCCAGATAAGTTTGCTCTTCTCCTCAAAACCTATTTCATACCTTCCTTCTTTCCAAACATCAATCAGTGCTTCCTTACCTACCTCCCTTATTTTGGTGATAAAATAATATGAGTCAAAAGGGAATGATGCCCTTTTCCACGTCTCATTTATACCAGCTTACATACATCTGTGTCTATAATTTGTCTGCTCTCTCATAAAAATGGATAAACAATAACTTCTCCTCTCCAAATCCAACCCCTCCCCTTTTACTCTGGATGCACCCTCTTCTGCCTACACCAGCTAGTGGAAACCATCTTCTTCCACTCTTTCCTCTTTCATTTTTTCCTTTTTACCAAGTCCTTCCATTGGAGCTTAAACATGTTCTATGCCCTGTCTTTAAATCATTCTCCTTTAACCCCATCCCCCACTCCAGCTGATGTATTATCTTATGTATAAGACAATTTGCTATCATCTGTATTTATTATGGTAAAATCCTTTGGATGTATTGTTTATCTGTGTGCTCTCCATTTCTTTACCTCATCCTCTGACCCACTTTCAGCAATCTTTCATCTCCATCATTCTACTGAAGCTGCTCTTGTCAAGGTCTCTAACCATCTCCATTCTGGGGGAAAAAAAAAAAAAAAAAAAAAAAAAACAAGACAGGAGCTAAGTCCTTGTATGATCCAACCTCAGAAGTCACATCCCATTACTTCTGTCATATTCTATTCATTCAAGCAAGTCAGTGAATCCAGCTCATACTTCAGGGGTGGTGATTACTTGAGGGTCAAGGTCAGAAGGTGAAGATCAATGATGGCCAGCTCAAAGGCCGCCGACCATTCCACATTCTCACCTCAAACCTCAAGATTCAAAAATCTCTTGGGCTCGAGGCTGTGTGAGGACCCGTGTGCAGGGTTTCTCTTGTCATTTCCTCTGATTATGATGCTAAGCTGCCTCTGCTCAGTAACACTGGGTAGTGGCAGGGGAGCAGGGTAACCCTGTGCTTACCCTCATTCACTGCTGGCACCCAGGGCGGTCACCCCAACCCTTCTATAGGCTCAACATTCCTCTGGTGGTATCTGCATGTACGTGCTCTGAGGGATTTCAGGACCTTTGCTCTGCAACACTCAAATAGGCCTTTCTAATGGATGCCCATGCCTCTGGTCAACGTGGTAATGCCATGCTCTCCCAAATCAGCCCTGGATGAGGGCCAAAGGCTCCTTGTATGAAAAGAATCACTCTTCTTACTGCACTTACAGGCTCCTTGCCTCTCCTCACCAATTCTGGTAGCACATGGAAGGCAGTGATACGGTCAATGCTAAGAGATCACATTCTGTAGTGGAAACACCTGAGATCTACTCTCTGAACAAATTTCAAGTATACAATACAGTATCATTAACTATAATCATCATGTGATACTATTGTACTAGTTCCAGAAATCATTCATCTTATACCTGAAAGTTTATACCCTTTGACCCTTATCTCCTCATCTTCCTCACATCCCAGGCCCTGGTAACCACCATTCTACTCTCTGTTATTATGAGTCTGATATATACCAAAACATCTCTTTTACATCTTAAATACACACAATATTATTTGTCAATTATACCTCAATAAAGGTAGAATCAAATAAAATCTTTAATGAGAGCAGGACAGAGAGAGATCACATTCTAGGAATACAATGACTATAAGCTTTCAGGAGAAGTTATAGTTGGAAGATAATGTATTTTACATTTACATTATAAAATTCTGCAAAATAGATTTAATATGACTAGAGAATGAATGACAACATTTTCTTACACACTCTGGATAAGACTTGCCTTGTGGTTATCAGCAAAGCATAGTAACAACTTTAATAGAGTCATTGGAACCCAGTATTCACAGAGGATGATGCAGAAACAAAATTAATGATGATGTAAGCAGCACTAAATAAATGGTATGAGCGAACTGCAGGCAAAGGCAAGAAGACGTATTTATTTTTACTCAAAGCAGGATGCTAACACCCATGACATTTTGAGCAATAACAGTATTGCTACATTTTTCTCATGTAAATGCAGTAGGCTGAACAGCATACCTCAAAAAGTCCTGTCCACCCAGAACCTCAGAATGTGACCTTATGTGGAAATAGGATCTTCAGAGATGTAAGTGGTTAAGTCAAGGTATGGTCAGACTGAATTAGGGTGAGTCCTACATCCAGGGACTGGTATTCTTTTAAGAAGAGGAGAGGACAAACAGAGATCCACCAATCAATCAATCAATCAATCAATAAAAATAAAATAAAAACAAAAAGAAACAACAACAACAACAAGGCCACATACACAAGGAAGTAGAGATTGAAGTGATGCATCTCCTACAAGCCAAGGAACACTATGGACTTCCAGGAGCCACCAAAAGCTAGGAGAGCCACAAGAAGCTAGGAAGGAAAAGAGCCTTCTTTAGTGCCTTCAGAGAATCATGGCCTTGTCAACACCTTGACTTCAGGCTTCTGGCCTCCAGGACTGTGAGAGATAGGTGTCTGTTGCATTAAACTTCCCAGTTTGTGGTAATTTGTTATAGCAGCCCTAGGAAGTTAATACAGCAGGAGATAGAAAATTAGCCAAGTTAGCGTATTTGACAATAAAGAAAATAAAGTGATGGTTCCTGAACCTGAACAAGACGACACGGTACCTAAACACTGTAGAAGAATCTACGTACCCACGTACTGGACAATAAACCAAGAAATAACTACCTCTTCTCTATTCATTATTCTAAATCCTCATTAGTAAGTCACTATAACTCTTATAGACCCATGAATTAAATTTTTCAAGTAAGATGTTGCTATAGACAAGGACACAAAAGGTGTGGCCCTGCTACTATTCATCTATATATCATTCTTGGTTCTTCTCTCTCTTTTTTTTTTCCATACCATATGTGCTAATTTGCCTAATATAGTCCCCACTCATACCTATCCTGGCATAACTATTAAAAGAGTTCTCTTTTATGCTCAAAAGGATCCCACTTTGATTGGTAAAATTACAGGTCTTTCCAGTTATACCACCAGCTAGTCTCAAAAGCCTTATGTTTAACAAAAAAAAAAAAAAGAATTCCTATTTGACCACTCCCCACCGTCTTTCAAGGAGTTTTTATAATAGCATCCAAACTGTTCTCCCTGCTTCTATTCTTTTTCCCCCACCCCCAACCCCACACACATATCCACAATTTATTCTCTACAAAAGCTGTCAGGGTGATTTTCTTAAAATATAAATCAGCGTATGTCACTTTGTTAAATAAATAAATACAAATAAACAGAACAAAGCTCTACAATTGCTTCCTATCACACACAGAATAAAATAAAAAACCTGGAATACTTGATCCCCAGCTTGTCTCCTGGCTCTCTCCTTCTCCTCACCATTCAGGTTCATACTCAGAAACCACATCCTTAGAGACCCCTTCCCTGACTCTCCCCATCGAAGTAGTGTCCATCCAACCCTGTCACCCTCTAGTTGAAAATTTTCTATTCTTTTCTATGACATTTAACATTACTGAAGTTGTGCTATCTTGTATGATGATTTTACTTTATTCTAGTGTGCTCCCCCACCATTAGAATGTAAGCTTAACAAGGGCAGGGACTATCTTTTTCACCACTCTGATTACAGTACCTAGAAAAATGCTCAGAACACAGCATTCAATAAATATTTACTGCTCAGATTAGACTAACTGCTTTATGTTGTCTTGTGAAAAATAGATATTTACAGAACTCTGGAAACAAAGTTGAGGAGCAACAAATCCCACAGGCCATGATCAAATGCAACCTGTATGTGGATTCTAGACTAATGTTCCTGAAACACAAGTATACTCTTATCACTCCACTATTCAAAAAATCTTTAACATCTTTATATTACAGATAAATTCCAAATTCACTAGCTGAGCATTCAAAGTTATCTTTGGTCTGCCCCTACGTAATTCTATTCAACTCTATGTTTTCAGCTCAATTTGTGGACTCCACTTAAAAAACTGCAGTTTCATTCTCATATTTTTGTCATCCCTCTAGAATGTCTTTGTCCCTTGCTTTCCTCACAAACTTCTTTCCACATATATAGTTCTAATTTGTCCCTCGAGGTGAGGGTCAGGCTTCCTGCTGCTCCACTAGGTGTTCACAGATATCTCCAGAGCTTCCTCCGCCTTCTGAGCAAGTGTAATTTCTTATCATCTGCATCACTCGTCTGGTATTTGACAATTTTTCTTGTGAACTGTTACTTTTTATGTTTCATAAGATTTCTGCTCAACTAACTATAGAATAGTTGAGACACAAATACTTACATTCTTTGTGTCAGTCACAGAATTAAGGCTATAATAAATACTCAATAAATTATTATTGATTGACTAATAAGTAGACACATGTACCATATGTAAATGGTTCTCTCTCTGACTCGTATACAGGGAAATAAGTTCATCTATTGACGGCTGTCTTTGAGTCAAGTTGACTTATATCTTAATTGGTTTAGGAAGAATGAAATTCAATTGGAAATATACATATCTTGAAGAGACTAAGACCCAAGGAAACTTTCTCTCAACTAAAAAGTATAAATATGTAATATCTAGGATAAATCACAGAAAAATTGGAGAACATTCCTTGTGAGACCCTTTTCCCAAAAGATGGGAATAAAACTATGGACTTTTCTGGAAAATTGTTCACCAGGCTATAAAATCTCACTTATTAATTCTCTTTATTTCCTGTCTTTATTTTTTTTTAAGTTTCCTGTCTTTTTTTTTTTTTAAGTAAGATGTTGGTCCTCAGTCAGCAGAAAAAAAGAAAAAACATTCCTTGACTCTGCATGTTTGTTGAACTTTGACAACAGCATGGAGAACTCCTTTGAATTTTTCAAGTTGTGTTTCCATACCAAGAGCTCCTGCAATAGCTCTAGAGTACTATGAGAAGCTTCCCCAAAAGGAGAGCAGATGTGGCATTCATATGTTTCCCTGATGTTTATTTTTTTGAACTTGATTTCACTTACTCTTTTAACTCTTTTTTAAAGGATAGTGCTCTTGGCTTAAAATTTTAGTTTTATTTTTGAATAAATTTGCACAAGGCATTAACTCAAAATATGGATAATAAAATCAAGTAAATTCATTGGTCAACCTACAGTAACAGCTTTCAAGTTCAACATGGATGGTGTAACACATATAAAAAACCTACAATTTTAAAATTAATCACAACCTCGATCAAGAAGAGGTAAAAAAGTGCTGAAGGGCACTGCTTAATAACCTATGAAGGAATCCACAGACTTACTTTGGTTTTACTAAATAACTTTAGAGGAAACTAGCTGACTCCTTACTTTTCGTGCTATCAAAAGTGAGCACAGTTCAAACTTTACCCCTCTTGTGAAGTCATTTTATTAATCTTTGCATCCTTAGAACCTAGCATTATTTCTACAGCACAGGCAGATGGCCACTTTTCTTTTTCACTTGAATTACTCAGTTTTCCCTTCTCTAACCCATAAAACAGTTTTTTGTTGTTCTTTTTATTTTTTGTTTTTGCTCAAAGTGTGGTCTACTGATCTGCATTATAATTATCTGTAGAGTCTAGACTAAAGCTACTGAGTCAATTTCTGAAGACAGAATCTAGAACTTCTAATTTTTAACAAGGTTCCTGAATCATTCTTATGCACATGAAATTTTGAGACCCAGTCCTAAACACACACACACACACACACACACACACACACACACACACACATCATGTAACAGACACAATGACTGTTCACCCAGAGGAGTTCTATTTACTAGGAGGATGATGGAAAATAGTAATACATTTTACAAAATCTGCTTTGCATTTGCCATTCATTGACAAGTGTATCTTATGAGGAATCAGGACCCCTCATGTTCGCTGCAATCCTCCCACATTCCCATATGGAAATGTAACATATTTAAGCCACATGAGTTCTTCCATCTTCAAGAGCCCCACCATTTGGAGATAATTGAAAATACACAAAGAAGAAAGTTCTAGAATGTCAAATATTTTAAAGTTGTAGAAATTAATAAAGTGCTAAATAACATATTTTAACCAAATCCATGCATTACATACATTAAAAGGTAAAGACCTCCTACTCTTTTCATATTATGAGAAATTTCTCAAGTTCAGTTGTCCTTATCGCTGTTTTTTTCCCCATAGCTTTTCTTACAGACATTTTCTGCTCTAGTGTTAGAATGGTCTGTGCAAAAGATGGTTAAAAATGCTTATCTCAATAAGTAATTTTCATGTGGGCAGATGTTGTGCTGGTTTTCTGCATGCTTTGCCATCAGTCATTAAAGTATCTGGAATTGCTAGAAGGCTAATCAGCAACTTTTTGACAAATGTCAAGTAATTAAATGATTATAGCTCTAGCTAACTTTTCAAAAAAAATTAATAAATCCCCTGTCAAGTAGATGAACTCAGGCAGACTTCTTTCTTGACTGCCCAGAAGTGTTTCTAATGATGTGAAAGATTTTGCTGAGAGAAAAGCTCTTAATGATGAAATATCGAATGCACTAACAATTACCCTCTACATTAAAAAATAGAAAACATTAAAAGAAGTACACTACCAAAGACTTGGGGCCAGAGAGAAATCAGTAGGCTATTCAATTTTTTTTTTTTTTCCTGAGAGAAAAAAAAAAAGTCCTCTGCATTCAAAACCTATACACCCATGTTTGCCCCTTGGTCTCTTGAGCTGGTTTTCCAGTGATAGTGATCAGTTCATATTAATTTATCTACTCTCTCTCACTTCTTTTCCATCACTGTTAGTACAGGGCTTAAGGGTCACTGCTAAGGTAATACAAGTGAGTTTGAGCATAAAGCCATGACTGCTTGCATTCCATCCCACCATCATCATCAAATATGGAAAGATAACTAGCAATAGTATTAAATATACTGTTGAAAACATGGTTTTTGTTATTGAGTAACTGCAATAACAACAAAAAATACTGACACTCATTTAATCCTCCTTTCAATTTGATTAGTGATATTATTTCTATTTTAAAGAGGAAATCTCAAGCAAAAAAAAGTTACCTCTGTTGCCCAAGGTTATATATGACCTGATAAGTATCAGAACCAGGGTTCAAAACAGTCAGGGTAGCTTCAGAGCACACGCTTCACCACGATGTAATCATTGCTATCAAGAAAAATAAATCAGTTCACGTAGGTATGGACCTGAGACTTCATTATCAGAGTTCTAAACAACTAACCTTACCAGTCATAGGTAAATCTTGCATAACAATTTAGATGCATACCTAAATAAAGGTCATCATAAAATTAAAGTGAATCCTTTTTATCAAACAAAAAATACGTCCTGGAGAAAATACTTATATCTCATCATAGGCATAATTTATAAGATTAACCTAAGAGAAATATTAAATCAGCCTTATATTAGTCAGAATTAACAGTAATACAGTAATAGTTTGGAAACTCAGGATCAACTTTATACTTGAAGACTTTAGCCTTTTTTTTTTGTCCACAATACATTGAGTTATTCTACCTCTTTTTGGAAAGCACTGAGAACAGATTTTGAACATATAATTAGTGTGAACAGAATTTTTTTATTTTATTTTTTTATTAACATATAATGTATTATTAGCCCAGGGGTACAGGACTCTGAATGCCACTTCACACTTCATAGCACTCACCATAACATACCTTCTCCAATGTCCAGACCTCAACCACCCTCTCCCTATCTCCCTACTCCCAGCAACCCTAAGTTTGTTTTGTGAGATTAAGAGTTTCTGATGGTTTGTCTCCCTCCCAATCCCAACTTGTTTCATTTTTTCCTTTCCTATACCCCAAACTCCATATATTGCCTCTCAACTTCTTCATATCAGGCAGATCATATGATAATTGTCTTTCTCTGATTGACTTATTTTACTCAGCATAATACCCTCTAGTTCCATCCATGTCATCGCAAATGGCAAGATTTCATTTCTTTTGATGGCTGCATAGTATTCCATTGTACACATATACCACATATTCTTTACCCATTCATCTGTGGATGGACATCTAGGTTCTTTCCATAGTTTGGCTATTGTAGACATTGCAGCTATAAACATTCAGGGGCATGTGCCCCTTCGGATCACTACGTTTGTATCTTTAGGATAAATACCCAGTAGTGCGATTGCTGGGTCATAGGGTAGCTCTATTTTCAAATTTTGAGGAACCTCCATGCTGTTTTCCAGAGTGGTTGCACCAGCTTGCATTCCCACCAACAGTGTAGAAGGGTTCCTCTTTCTTAGCATCCTTGCCAACATCTGTCATTTCCTGACTTGTCAATTTTAGCCATTCTGACTCGTGTGAGGTGGTATCTCATTGTGGTTTTGATTTGTATTTCCCTGAGGCCGAGTGATGTGGAGCACTTTTTCATGTGTCTGTTGGCCATCTGGATGTCTTCTTTGCAGCAATGTCTGTTCATGTCCTCTGCCCATTTCTTGATTGGATTATTTGTTCCTTGGGTGTTGAGTTTGCTAAGTTCGTTATAGATTTCGGATACTAGCCCTTTATCTCATATGTTGTTTGCAAATATCTTCTCCCATTCTGTCAGTTGTCTTTGATTTTGTTAACTGTTTCCTTTGCTGTGCAAAAGCTTTTGATCTTGATGAAGTCCTGATAGTTCATTTTTTGCCCTTGCTTCCCTTGCCTTTGGTGATGTCCCTAGGAAGAAGTGGCTGCGGCTGAGGTTGAAGAGGTTGCTGCCTGTGTTCTCCTCAAGGATTTTGATGGATTCTTTTCTCACATTGAGGTCCTTCATCCATTTTGAGTCTATTTTTGTGTGTGGTGTAAAGAAATTGTCCAGTTTCATTTTTCTGCATATGGCTGTCCAATTTTCCCAACACCATTTGTTGAAGATACTGTCTTTTATCCACTGGACCTTCCTTCCTGCTTTGTCGAAGATTAGTTGACCATAGAGTTGAGGGTCCATTTCTGGGCTCTCTATTCTGTTCCATGGATCTATGTGTCTGTTTTTATGCCAGTACCATATTGTCTTCATGATGACACTGTTGTAATAGAGCTTGAAGTCTGGAATTGTGATGCCACCAACTTTGGCTTTCTTTTTCAACATTCCTCTGGCTATTTGAGGTCTTTTCTGGTTCCATATAAATTTTAGAATTATTTGTTCCATTTCTTTGAAAAAAGTTTGTGGTATTTTGATAGGGATTGCATTAAGCGTGTAGATTGCTTTAGGTAGCATAGACACTGTCACAGTATTTGTTCTTCCAATCCATGAGCATGTAATATTTTTCCATTTCTTTGCATCTTCCTCAATTTCTTTCATGAATACTTTGTAGTTTTCTGAGTACAGATTTTTGCCTTTTTGGTTAGGTATATTCCTAAGTCTCTTATGGTTTGGGGTGCAGTTATAAATGGGATTGACTCCTTAATTTCTCTTTCTTCTGTCTTGTTGTTGGTGTATAGAAATGCAACTGACTTCTGTGCATTGATTTTATATCCTGACACTTTACTGAATTCCTGTACAAGTGTTAGCAGATTTGGAGTGGAGTCTTTTGGGTTTTCCACATAAAATATCATATCACCTGCAAAGAGTGATAGTTTGACTTCCTCTTTGCCGATTTGGATGCCTTTAATTTCTTTTTGTTGTCTTATTGCTGAGGCTAGGACTTCTAGTACTATGTTGAATAGCAGTGGTGATAATGGACATCCCTGCCATGTTCTTGACCTTAGTGGAAAACCTCTCAGTTTTTCTCCATTGAGAGTGATATTCACAGTGGGTTTTTCATAGATGGCTTTGATGATATTGAGGTATGTGCCCTCTATCCCTACACTTTGAAGAGTTTTGATCAAGAAAGTATGCTGTACTTTCTCAAATGCTTTTTCAGCATCTATTGAGAGTATCCTATGTTTTTTGTCCTTTCTTTTATTAATGTATTGTATCACACTGATTGATTTGTGGATGTTGAACCAACCTTGCAGCCCTGGAATAAATCCCACTTGGTCATGGTGAATAATCCTTTTAATGTACTGCTGGATCCTTTTGGCTAAAATTTTGGTGAGAATTTTCACATCTGTGTTCCTCAAGGATATTGGTCTATAGTTCTCTTTTTTGATGGGATCCTTGTCTGGTTTTGGGATCAAGGTGATGCTGGCCTCATAAAATGAGTTTGGAAGTTTCCCTTCCATTTCTATTTTTTGGAACAGTTTCAGGAGAATAGGAATTAATTCTTCTTTAAATGTTTGGTAGAAGTCACCTGGGAAGCCGTCTGGCCCTGGGCTCTTGTTTGTTGGGAGATTTTTGATGACTGCTTCAATCTCCTTACTGGTTATGGGTCTGTTCAGGCTTTCTATTTCTTCCTGGTTCAGTTTTGGTAGTTTATATGTCTCTAGGAATGCATCCATTTCTTCGAGATTGTCAAATTTGCTAGCGTATAGTTGCTCATAATATGTTCTTATAATTGTATTTCTTTGGTGTTGGTTGTGATCTCTCCTCTTTCATTTGCGATTTTATTTATTTGGGTCCTTTCTCTTTTCTTTTTGATAAGTCTGGCCAGGGGTTTATCAATCTTATTAATTCTTTCAAAGAACCAGTTCCTAGTTTCATTGATTAGTTCTACTGTTTTTTGTTTTGTTTTTTTGTTTGTTTGTTTTTGGTGGGGTTTTTTTTGTTTGTTTTTGTTTTCTATTTCATTGATTTCTGCTCAGATCTTTATTATTTCTCTTCTCCTACTGGGTTAGGGCTTTCTTTGCTGTTCTTTCTCCAGCTCCTTTAGGTGTAGGGTTAGGTTGTGTACTTGAGACCTTTCTTGTCTCTTGAGAAAGGCTTGTATCGCTACATATTTTCCTCTCAGTACTGCCTTTTCTGTGTCCCACAGATTTTGAACAGTTGTGTTTTCGTTATCATTTGTTTCTATGAATTTTTTTCAATTCTTCTTCAATTTCCTGGTTGACCCATTCATTCTTTACTAGGATGCTCTTAACCTCCATATATTTGGATTCTTTCCAACTTTCCTCTTGTGATTGAGTTTCAGCTTCAGATATTTGTGGTCTGAAAATATGCAGAGAATGATCCCAGTATTTTGGTACTGGTTGAGACCTGATTTGTGACCCAGGATGTGATCTATTCTGGAGAATGTTCCATGTGCTCTAGAGACGAATGTGTATTCTGTTGCTTTGGGATGGAATGTTCTGAATATATCTATGATGTCCATCTGGTTTTTGTTTTTTGGGTTTTTTTGTGGTGAGTTTTTCCACCTTGTCATTTCATCCAGATAAGAATACATGAAGGAGAAAATAAAATACTAAAAGGGTGGCAAGGACCCCAGAAAATGTGAGTTAACCTAATCAAAGATACCCCAAATCACTGGGGGAAGAAAGGGAGTAAAAAGAAGTTCAAAAAAATTAAAAGAAAAAGAAAATATAGATATTAGACTGGTAAATAGAACAGAGCCACCCACTTAATCTTGGGAGTACTTTGGTCTCTTAGAAGAAACTACCTCCCAAAATTTTAAAGAAAGAAACACACACACACACACACACACACACGCACACACACACACAAATAGGGTAAACATGATGAAGGGATGGAATATAACTGTAAAGATGAAAATTTTTTAAAAATTCTAAAAGAGGAGCTGATAAGATTAGTTGGTTGGGAAAAGAAAGAAAAATAAAGTGGAGAGAATTTGCTCAGTCTGGAGACTAAAACAAAGCCCTGTGCTAGATTTAGGGTATATTTTGATCTATTAGAAGAAGTTGTATCCCAAAATTTTTAGAAGAAAAAACCCTATGTGTATACAAAAAATAAAGTTAGATACAATGAAGGATAAAATATGACTATAATAATGAAGGTTCAAAAAGATTTTATGAAACGTATTCTTAAGATAAACTAGTTAAAAACATTAAAAGAGGAAAAATTAGAATAAGAAAAAAATAAAATTAAAAAAATAACTTTGCAAGACTAAAGAATCATGGGGAGAAAGCCATGAATTCCATGCTTTGCCTTCTCCTCCTCTGGAATTCTGCTGTTCTCCTTGATAAGTGAGGTTGGTCTTGGCAGGATTTCTTGTTGATCTTCTGGGGAAGGGGCCTGTTGTAGTGATTCTCAAGTGTCTTTGCCTGGGGCAGAATTGCACCTCCCTTGCCAGGGGCTGGGCTAAGTAATCTGCTCTGTTCACTCTGGGGAGCTTTTGTTCCCTGAAAGCTTTCAGTAGAGTTCTGGAGGATGGTAATGAAAATGGCTGCCTCCCAATCTCAAGCCCAGAGGAGCAGAGAGCTTGGGGCCCACTCCTCAGTGCACCCTCAGAGGAAAGCGCTCAATCACTCCTGTCTCCCTGGCCTCCAGCTGCACGCCAAGCATACCTGGACTGTAACCGAGCGTCTCTGTCTCTAGCACACAGCCCCACCTGGAGTCTCCAAACCCAGCAGATCACTGCTGCTCTTCCAGGGAGATATCTCTGGATCTGCCACCTGTGGGGTCCCTGCTCAAAGAGCATTAGTCTGACTGTGCCACAAATCATGGTTTAAGGTAACACCAAGCTGAGAGCTCACTCCTCGGCTCTGTCTCTGTAGCCATCTTCCCTGCTCTAATACCTGCAAGCTCAGCAATACTCAGACACCTCCAGTCCTTCAGGGACCCTGCAAGACCTGAGACCACACTATCCCCACGAGGGCTCCAGCCTCACTTAGCCTCTGGAGTGATGTCCCTCAGTGAAGCAGACTTTTAGAAGTTCAGATTTTATGCTCTGTTGCTCCACTGCTTGCCAGGAGCCAGCCCCTCCCCCTGTGGTCTATCTTCTCGTCACTTTGGATTCATTTCTCTGCAGGTCCTACCTTTCAGGAAGTGGTCAATTTTCTGTTTCTAGAATTGCTGTTCTTCTTCTCTTTGATCTCCTGTTGGATTTGTAGGCATTTGGAATGGTTTGATAAACTATCTAGCTGATCTCCTGCTACCTGATGTTATCTCAGCCTGCTACTTCTCCACCATCTTGACTTCTAGTGTGAACAGAAATTTTAAGGTATAAAGAATATCTATATAATTTTAAATTAGGAAAAATATATTGTTTTTAAAATGTTATAAAAGCACTCGGATATACATAAATTAATCCCTACATATTTCTCAAGATAATAACAGAAAAGTTTGTTAACTATAAATGTTAAATATATGGTGGGGGGTTAAATAAAGTTTAAGGATATAAAAGTAAACTTATGAATTATACTAGGTAAGCATTAACTGTCAGACAAGGAAATCAGAAGAGAGAAAATAATGATGAAGGTCTCCGTGGATAAATAAGGAAGAGAGGACTGCCATCCCAGGACAACAGCCCCAGAGTTAGAGCTAATGATCTAGTCTTCTGGTTAATTACTGTGATCACAACCACACCCCAACTCACACACAAAACTCTGAACAAGTCTTTCCAAAGTGAAGGAACTTCACAGATATCTTTGAGTGCAAGAAACAGACTGTAGGTATATCTTAGTCATTAAACTTTGCGTCACCTTTCTTTCCTCATCTGTAAAATGGAAAGCCTAAAACTGCCTACCTTAGAGAATGGTGGTGAGAGACACAATGCATAGATAGGCCTAAGCACAGTGTGTGACACTTGGCAAGATATTAAAAATGTTAACCCTTAACTAGAGGGTGAACCCAAAGAGCTGGAATTTTACCATCATTTGAGAGATGTCCCTTCTTTAATCTGCAGAAGTAAGCTAAACAGTAAAGGAGACATTATATACCCCTTTTTTCTTGCCTTTCTATCTCTTTTGTATTCTCTGAGTACAGAAAGGTAATATGAAAAGTAATAAATAGGGGTGCCTGGATGGCTCAGTGGTTTAAGCCTCTGCCTTCAGCTCAGGTCATGATCTCAGGGTCCTGGGATCAAGCCCTGCATTGGGCTCTCTGCTCAGTGGGGAGTCTGCTTCCCCCTCTCTCTGCCTGCCTCTCTGCCTACTTGTGATCTCTCTCTCTCTGTGTCAAATAAATAAATAAAATCTTTTAAAAAAAAAAAAGAAAAGTAATAAATACTATTTTTTAAAAATACCACTTCTTTTCTTCTCATATAGTCCTAAAGAACTTTGGGTCAAAACAATCTACAATAAGGAAAGTTAAGAAACTTTAATTAGGATCTTGAAATTCCCTTTGTAAAAATGCCACTATTACTCACTTGGTGTCAGCAAATATTTATTAAAGACTTATAAAGCCCCAGGCACTGTTAGGCCACAAACACAGGGAAAAAAACATAAGTCTTTTTCCTTAAGATACTCAAAACTGAATGAGGAGACAGACTCAGGAACAATTACAATATCCCCAAATAACTGTTTTATTAGAGGATTTTACAAAGTATTTCCCAGACAAAGAATTGCTCACGTCTGTTTAGAAAAATTAATGAAGGCTCACAGTAGTAGGTGCTTTCCAGGCACTCAGGAGAATTTCAGAGAGAACAAGAATATTCAAGGCATAGAAGTTGAAACTATAAATGTAAGAATTATAAACATGATTAGAGTAAAAGAGTATTTTGGAGGAAAGACAGAATATGCATCCAAAGAGACTAGTAGGAATCTGCTCACGATGGGATTTCATATCAGAAGAAGGAGTAGAGAGAGAGAGAATGGATGTCAGGTGTATGTGTTAGAAAGCTTATTTTAATGACAATGATTGACTGAAGTGGGTTGACAGAAGATGCAGGGATATCAAGAAGAAGACAGTGATAATCCAAGCATCTAAACAAGGACTGAAAGAGTCGGAGTTGAGTGGAGCAGAGGCCTAAGAACAGTATTTAATAGAATGAATAAATTGGATCTGTTGATAGATATTAGAAATGAGAAGGAATGCTGGTAGTGATAGGTCCGTGATGGGGAATGCCAGAGTGAGCTGTGTGTATGAGCCTGGGTTTAATGAAGAGACAGAATTTATGCACTAATTTGAACAGAGTAAGTTTACTACACAGAATCATTAATTTAGGGTTAACCTACAAAAAGTAAGAAAAGAACTTATAGGCTACAAAAATGGCCGACTTGGGAGCAGCCACTACCTCCTTTTTGTTCAGGTGAAACATCTGAGGAAGCAGTAAGTTTGGAAGAGGCCCCTATCTTCCACCAAGGTCAAATTTCCAGAAACTGATGAGCAGCTACCACCCAGTAATGACCAAGTATTTTGCTGTGATGTCACACCAGCAGCACACACTAGAACTTCAGTCTCTGAGGTGTTGGAGTAAGCGGTCTATGGGGAGGGGCTACACTGCAGAATTCACTGGAAAGCTCCCTCTGGGGTGCTAAGGAAAGCTACCCATGGGGAAGTCTTGCTGAAGTCTATCAAGGGGAAGGAGCTATGAAAGAGAAACTCCTTCTACCTGAAGTATACAAAGCATACTTCAACACTCTGTCAAGACAGCTGGCAAAAGAGAAATGTTTGCAGGGTCCAGCTTTATTATCTCAGAGAAGGAAATGAAGAGTGGATTTGGAGCTGAGAAGCAATAAGCTGAGAACTGGCACTGATGTGCAAGGAGGAGGTGAATTCATTATAAAGATTTTGGGTTTGAGATGACCTTGGGGACACCCATATGGGATAATGGGTCTTGAAATCTAAAGAGAGATTTGAGTAGAGGTACAGAATTTTCCACAAATTTACGGCAGATAGAGCCTTGGGCATGGATGAAATTGTTCAAAGAAAATGAGTTCTCTGAAAAGAAGATGCCAAGGACAAAGGGAAATAGCACATGACAAAAGGAGACAGAGAAAAATAGAGCCAACAAAAGGAACCAGAAATTAAATCACAAAACAGTGGATTTATGGTTACAAATGTGAGGAGGGAGTGTTGACCAACCCAAAGTGTTAGGTAAAAGAAAACCAGAAAATGTTCACTAGATTTGAAATTTAAGAGGTAAACTTAGCAAAAAAACTTTCAATATAAGGGTGATAATCAAAGTCAAATTACATGGATCCAGATATGAACAAGTGAGGAAATAGAGACAGAACAGGTTTTTTTCTTCAGGTTGTTAACTAAAAAGATGACGTGTCAGTGGAAGAGGGTTTTATTAGTTTGTTTGCTTGTTTGCTTACTTACTTTGGAGGGTGGGAGTTGGGGCTGAGAGACAGAAAAAAGTGGTGTGAAAGACATATGAGCATCTGGAAAGAAAAAAAGAAAATCCAGACAGGAAAGGAGATAATTGATGAAGTAAATATTAGAGGAGACAGCACACAGATTAAGGAATCAGAATCAGAAGTGGAGATACCTCCTTCTCAAGAATGTTTATTTGCCAATTAGTAAACAGAAATAGATGGTGGAACTTCCACCCACCCTAAACCTATGATATTACCCAACTCAGAAACAAAAGATTCCTTGACTTTTAGAGGTTGGAGGGAACCCAGAACAATGTTCTCAAAATGGTGGTCCACAAACCATTAACATCAGAATGGGATGAGGAAAGCCCTTTTCATGAGGATTCCTTAGGAACTAACTTAAAAACAAGAAGTTGCCTACCTCAGGCCCTTTGGTGCCTCCCTGTTAAAGGATCTGTCACTGTGCTACTGGGATTCATTTACATGTCTGTTTCTTCTGCTAGACTGAAACCCTCAGGACAGGTCTGGGTCTGACTCACATTTATACCTTTAGTGACCAGCCAAGCACAATCAGTGTGGAATAGTTAAAGAAATGAATAAATCAACCCAAGACTCAAACAACAGCAACAAAACAAAACAAAAAACAAAACAAAACAAAAAATAGGGCCCAGAAAGCAGCACTGAGCCTTCTTCAAACAAAGCAGATTCCTCTGTTTTGACATATGCAGCTCTCTCTTCCTATTTCATTCAAAGGACAGTCCTCCTATAACACCATTTGAAACCTATGCTTTAGCCCAACCCATTCATTTTCCAGATGAGGAACCTGGGGAATTGAGAAGACAAATGACTAGTCCAAAATGCAAGGGCTACTCTGTCATTAGAACACAGGTCTCAGTTCATTATCAATAATAAACCAGTTAATTTATCAATTCTCCCAAATGTAAACATTTATGCTATTTATAATTTAATCCAAATAATTTTGACCTCAACTTCACCGTTTGCTCAGCATGGTATCCTACACTTTCATTCAAGAAATCAAGAAACCAGCTATCTGTGGCTTCTTATGTGTTTGCTTAGCAGAAATGCATTGAGAAATAGCTAATAAACTTTGAGACTCATAAACAATATAGAACCTCAAGGAACTAACTGAATGCACTGTGTTCTGCCACATCAGTTCTGCCACATCAATGCCCTATTTGAGCTGATGACTTGCTATTCTTCTTGGTAAAAAAAAAAAAAAAAAAAAAAAAGTCCACAACTGCCCTTGGGCATAAACCTGTGTGTTCTCACTTCTGCTATAAGCAATCAAATGAAACAAAATAAAAACTTTCATGCTCTAACTTCAGGATTTAGGGAGAGAACCATCACAATTACCTTAGGGAATTTTTGTAAAATACAAACTCCCTTGCTCTAACCAAGATACCCTGATAATTATTAATCCCAAGATAATTCATATACAAAGAAAGAAAGAAGTAAAAATTAAATGAATGTTAAATATATAAACCAAGCCAAAAGTCAGAATAACAAGGCTAAAGTACCTGTAGTAATAGCAGATAAGTGAGACTTTGAAGAAAGAGCATTATCAGAGATAATAAAAATAATAAAAGATACAAAAATCATAAATATAAGTAAACCTAAAATTGCAGAATTAAGGGGAGAAATATAAAATTCTACAATAAAATTCTGAGATGTTAACACCCGTCCCCATCTCAGCAATTAATAAAACAGCTCGATACAAACTCAATAAAAACATAAGTGATCTGAAAAACACCAAGAACCACCGTGACATAATTTATGTTAACAGAATCAGCAAATGCAGAATATACATTATTTTCAAGTGTACAGGTACATGATATATTCACCAAGATAGAGCACAGAACCATAAAATAGTTCTCAGATTTCAAGACTGAAATCTGACAGAGCATGTTCTCTGACCACAACGTGGAGATTAACAACAATGAAAAACAGAAATATTATTTCAATATTTATAAGACCTTGCGATAAGTAAAAGCTTCTTAGAACACAAAGAACTCAAACCAGAACAAAACTGATAAACTGGGCTTTTTCAAAATTCAAACCTTTCATTCCTCGAAAGACACCATCAAGAGAAGGAAAAGGTAAAATGCCACCTGGGAGAAAAATTTCGTGACACATACATAAGAAAAGGAGTTGGATCCAGAATACTGAATCCAGAATATCTAAAGAATTCTCCTAATTCAATAATAATAAGAAAAAAACCCAATTTAAAAAGTAGACAAAAGATGTGAACAGACACTTCACAGAAGAAGATAGATGAATAAAGTACATGAAAAGAGCTCAACATCGGTAATCACTAGGGAAACGCAATCTAAAACTACAATAAGATATAAAGTACATATCTGTTAGAGTGACTAAATTTTTAAAAATAAAAATAATCTTGCCAAGTCCTGGCAAGATATAGAACAACTGGAATTCTCACACACTGCTGGTGGAGACATAGAATAGTACCGCCCCTTTGGAAAACAATTTGGCAGTTTTTAAAAATTTAGAAGTTACTTTCCATAAGATCTAGCCATTCTACTGCTCAGTATTTACACAAGAGAATCTGAGACATAAAAACTAGTACACGAATGCTCATAATAAACAACTTTAACAGAAACTAGAAACAACCCAAATGTCCATTAACAGGTGAATGGATAAATAAATTGTGGTACATTCATACAGTGGAACACTAAACCATTGTTATATACAACTACATGGCTGGATATAAAATTATTATGCTTAGTGAAAGAAGTCAAAAAAGAGAGAATATATTGTATGCCTGAATTCATATAAATTTCTAGAAAATGCAGATTAAATCTATAACAGAAGGCAGATCAGCAGTTGCCCAGGGACAGAAGAGGAATAGATTACAAAGGGGCAGAAGAAACTTTTGAGGATGATGAAAATGCTTTGTATCAAGATTTCAGTGATGATTTCATGGGGGCATCCATATGTTGAAACTGATCCAATACACATTTTAAACATATACATGTTATTATACTCATTCATACCTCAATAAAGGTATAAGAAAGAAAAATAAATAATCCAGCATTGGGAGAGAGTGGGCTGACTACAGAAGAAATAAGATTAGCCAGAGGTTGCTCATTACTGAAATTAGGAAATAGGGGTAAGTACAGGGAATTCATTAGAGTAATATCTTTGCTTCCACATTTGCCTGAAATTTTGCTTAAACAAATGTTTCAAAATCTCTGAATAAAGTCAATTAAAAACACAGTTTTGATTCCTTATAAAACCTGTAGAGAGAAGTTAACTTTCTGGCTACAGTAGTTGGCTTAGCATCTAGCCTCCATTTTGCTGACCATACTGAACCTGCTTCTCTATGTTAATTAATATTTTCTTATGATTTTGTAAATGAATCAGTCCAAAGCACAATGACACTGGGGGCGGGGGGGGGGTTGTGATCAAGAATAATCTTCGGAAATTATTTGTAATTATAAGTTAGGGTTGTTAAGAAAAGTAAATCCAAAACTTGGAAATAGGCAAATGGATGACCATATTTTCTTCCAATGTCATGCTGGAACTTGTCTAACCAACATAGCCAGGATTTATTTAATTCTCTAGGGTACGTATTTTTGTTTGACTTACTATTTACTATTGATTAGAACAGTTTACAATTCAATGGAGAGATGTTAACTTGTAGAGAATTTACAGTGATGCAAATGGTTCTTGTCCAATAACAATAAAGTTTGTCTAGTCAAGATTTTTAACCCTCTAAAGATGCAAATGAATCCTGCCTAGTTAAAAAAGAAAATGATAGGGGCACCTGGGTGGCTCAGTGAGATAAGCCTCTGCCTTTGGCTCAGGTCACAATCTCAGGGTCCTGGGATTGAGCCCCGCCTCCAGCTCTCTGCTCAGCAGGAAGCCTGCTTCCGCCTCTCTCTCTGCGTGCCTCTCTGCCTGCTTGTGATCTCTCTCTCTCTGTGTCAAATAAGATCTTAAAAAAAAAAAAGAAAGAAAGAAAAAAAGAAAACCCCAAACATTACACTTTTTCTCTTCTATTTTTTTTTAATTATGTTCCGTTAGCCAGCATATAGTACATCATTGGTTTTTGATGCAGTGTTCAATGATTCATTAGTTCTGTACAACACCCAGTGCTCGTCACCACACGGATTCACTTTTTCTTCAGGACATCAACTGGGTTTGTACTTAACTTGGCAATCCTTTACTCAGTATTCATTCTTACAGTGACTACAAATATTTTTCACACTATACTCCCCTGAATCAGATTTACCATGCCTTTGACACTCTCATTAAAAAGTTAAATATGATAGCCAGATATGGAAACAACCCAAGTGTTCACCTATGGATGACTGGATAAAGAAAATGCATACACGTGTGAATACATACAATGGAATTTTAAAAAAAAATGAGATCTTGCCATTTGTGACAACATGGATGGAACCTGAGGGCATTATGCTAAGTGAAACAAGTCCAAAAGAGAAAGACAAATACCATATGTTCTCACTTATACGTAGACTCTAAAAAAAAAGAAAGAAAAGAAAGAAAGAAAGAAAGAAAAAAGAAAAAAAATCTTCAGAGATAATAAGAGCAAATTGGTGATTACCAGCAGCATGGTTGGGGGCATAGGGGTATGAAGAGGGTCAAAAGGTACAAGCTTCCAGTTATAAAATAAGTACATCATGGGAATTTTTTAAAAGTTAAACTTTACGTGCTAACTTCTACAAAATAGTCTAAAAATGCCTAAATCCTGCCTTTTATCAGGCACATTACCTCTCCATAAAAATCTTACAGAGATAGAAGCAAAGGGGACACTATTATTTTGGCTTATCTTGTGCCTGAAACTCAAGTATAGAACCCTATAGTAAATTGGGTTTATGACCTAAGGAAAATCGTCGTCCTTCACCTAACCCCAAATCTCAATTGTATTAGTAAACAGCTACCCCAGCTCTTACAAATGAAGAGAGTAAGGGAGCCAAACTTGCCTTTTGAGTCAGCTTGCCACCTGGAAAAAAGGAGATAAAAGAGCCACACTCATGGGCAACCTTTTAGCAATTACTTACTTACTCTTTGGTAAATGTGGTTTAATCAGTATTCTGAAATCTGTGACATTAACCACAATGTGGTAGCAAGAAGGATGAGAACAGCAGCAAAGGGGCTAATCCCCTAGATACCTAACACTGAGTAGCAAGACTGATGGGACCAAGTCCTGAGAAAAGTTACAGTCTAGTCGGAAAGGCCAGACTTTCCACTTCTGTACAGTAACAGAGCTGTCCACACAGAAGTTCTAGATTAGAGTAATGCAAGGTTACTGAGGCCTGGGGTGTTCAGACTGAAATGTGATGGGTAGAATTGAAGGGGCTTTTTGGTGTTTCCTTTTTCTTTTTTTTTAGTTTTAGGGAAGAAGTAAACGCAGAAATTTATAAAATAACTCTGGAGAGAAGGGTACAGTGTCTCTCCTGGGATACCAATTCTAGTTCTCAAGAGTGTAGACATAGGAACAATGGTGTTAATACACATTACGTGTATATTTAAATAAAATATGAAAAGGCGATGAGTGGGGAGGGGACAACAGGCAGGAGAACCAGAGGTAGAAGGCTGAGTTCTAACACACCCTGACAGCACCATGCAAACCTGGGGAGAGGAGAAGGCCTCGCCCCCAGCAGTCAGGCCCTTTCTCCAAAAGCATGTCCTCAGAGCACTGATGATGGATGGCTCTCTGGACATTCCAGTGCTTGAAGTTTAGCAAATCTGAACAGCCCTCTAGACATCAACACTAACTCCTCAGATACTCATGTTTATCTTCTTCTAAAACAAATTAGACTGAGAGAATGAAAATAAAGGGAGATGTCATGGAAGATGTGTGTTTTTGGTTAGGGAAGAGAAAAAAGACCGTGTCACGGGGGTTTGAACCCCAGAGGAAGCACACACTTAAGTGCTGTATTGTGTGTAGGGCCCAGAACCAGCAGGGAAAAGCCTGGAAGCCAGTCCTGGCAGAGCCCCCTAGCTGTCTTGGTTGGACAAGCCATCTAACCACCCTGCTCTTCCTTCCATATATGTAAAATGAGAGAATTAAATCAGAAGAATTATCTCCTAGTTTCCTTCCAACTCTAAGGTATTGAATACTAAATATTATGAGTACACGAAATTAAATTTAACAGTAGAAGGAAAGAATAGGAAAGGAGTAAGGTTTAATTTTACCAAAATAAATCAGCAACAATCATTGGATCCACCTCTTCAGAAAACATTTAAGTTCTTTACTTTCTGAATAGAGACCAAGCTATATGAGAGAATGGGGCTTACAATCATAGTCACAACACTGGGAGAAAATTGGGGGGGAAAAATCCCAACCCAATCCGTGGTCATTGTTTTATTAATGAGATGCTGCCTCCTGCCTGCCATAGATCAACACAGCGCCTGAGCTGAAATGCTTCCCAATGGCAAACACAAACAACTACAACAGTCTGCCTTTTTGGAGTTGGTGGTGGTGGTGTTTGGTTGTTGGTTTGTTTGTTTTATTTAGGGTGGTGGAAAGAAAATACAATATAAAGTTAAATTTCTCTAAAGTTTGCAAGCATCTAACTGGAAATGTTTCCTGACTAAATTCTAGTCCCATCTGAGCTTGCATTTGGTTCCCTTCACACACTCTCCTCTCTGGAGCCTGGTTTTCTTCTCTGTGCTTTGTGCCACCTGGTTTGCAGCTGAACAAAGAACAATCCTCTCCATTTTGCATAAGTCTTGCGTGAAGAGTTCATAAGAAAACAGTGATACCAAATGTGGCAGGCTCTTGAGAAAGTATAATTACGCAGAAACAAATAGGGTATGTGTTAGCCTAAATATGTCTGGAGTGATTTATTATTTTTGCTACAGTTCAATAAGTTTTTGTCTTTGATGTGGAGATTTTCATTGAGGAAAACGTATGGTAAATTCCAACAGTAAAATAAGCATTATAAGAGCATGGACTCTGGAGCCAGGCTGCCTGGGTTTGAAACCCAGTCCCAGCCCTTACTATTTATGTGGCATGGGTTAATTTGCTTCACCTCTCTGTACTTCAGTTTCCTCAGCCATCAAGTAGAGGTAACAGTAAAACTTATCTCTAAGTCTCACAGGAATTCATTTTTGTATTGCCCTTAGAATAACAGCGGCACACAGTCAATACTATGTAAGTATTTATGAGTAAGAACAAATATTTGTTAAATAAATAAGCTGGGGGAGGAGGAAGATCTGAATCCTTACTTTCTCATACACATTCCTTTTTTTTTTTTTTTTAAGACTTTATTTATTTGAAGAGAGAGTGAGAGAGAGCATGGGAGGAGAGAAGGTCAGAGGGAGAAGCAGAGTCCCCGTGGAGCTGGGAGCCCAATGAGGGACTTGATCCTAGGACTCCAGGATCATGACCTGAGCCAAAGGCAGTTGCTTAACCAACTGAGCCACCCAGGCACCCATGCTTTCCCTTTTTTAACCATCAACCATGTCTCTCTTCTGCATCTTTATATTCCATAACCATGAGTCATCTTTTTTCCTATCCTCTTCTCAGATATGCTCTTTCTTATACCCCCTACATTATAGAGAAAATAAGAATCAAAGAACCATAGGGCAGGAAAGTATTTCTAATAGCTTTAGTCCTTTCATCTACAAGGAAAAGAAACTGAGACCCAGAGAGATTAAATATAGGTCCAGGGTCAAACAGCTAATGAAGGGCCACTACTTATCAGACATTTATAAGCTCCTTCTCCTCTAAAGCACAGTATTTCTGATACTGAGCCTCCCCATTACTTCCACCTCCCCAGACCTTTACCCTTCTTCTCCTCTTCCTCTTTTTTTTTTTTTCTTTCTCTCTTTCTCTCCCTCGACCATACCTCACTCCAGTGGAGGGTTGAAAACTGAATATCTTGCTCAAATCTGTTCTTAATGACCTTTCTTATCTGGTTGCTTAAATTCCCTTTTGCTGGCATAAATAATATGCCCATAGTTCTAAAACAAAAATGGAAACCCAAGCTAGGATTAGAGTTTTTTACCTTTTTAAAAAAGAAGTTATATGTGAATGAGTTAAGAAAACATAAAATTTCAATCATGGGTAATTTTACATTTAAAGAATTAACTTTCTTTAAAAGAATGAAGGTACCTGAAATTGGCACTATTCTAGAATTCAAATCGGTATTATTCTAGAATTCAAATGTGTATACACTGCATACACTTGAAATGACACACATATTCAGGTCTCTGGATTCTTACTGGTTTCCATGCTGTGTTCTTTCAACCTTCTGGCCACTAGTCACTCAGCCACCAAGGTATACACATCAGCATAATTTAATTATTTATCATCATTTATTGAGTAACTACTATCTGCAAAGAATCTGGTGACACATTAGACAAAAAAAAAAAAAAAAAGAGCCTAGCAGTGTAGTTTATACTTTAGTGGGATAAATAGAAAAAAAACTAACAATTAAATAAGTTTAAGTGTTAAAATGGAGTAAAACACATAAAAGTATCGGTCAATGAGCCTCAGTCAAGAGTTAAATGCACAAAAGAAGAGAGTCTAATCCAGTTGGGTTGGGTTACATATAAGTAATTAATAAACAAATATGCATAATTACCAGTGAGATCACTCCTGCAAAGATGGTGATCATGGTGCCATCACAGATGAGAAAAAGAAACAAGGGGAGGCTCATTTATTTGGCATAGCTAGTAAGGTTTCTCTGAGGAAGTGGCCTGAGTTCAATGCAACCTGAAGAATGAGTTGAGTAAAAAGTGACCCAGGCAGAAGAACTGCATGAAAGGAGTCCTGACTGAGTAGAAAGCTCAGTGCTACTATGCTTAAGGCTGACTGGGGGCCAGCTGTGCTTACTGGTTGTGAACAACAAGAGATGGTGCAGAGATGAGCCTGGTGGTAGAGACAGGAGCTGGAGCCTACAGAGCCTCAAGGCAATGTTAAAGGTCTCTATTTTTTCCTAAGCAATGAGGAACCCTTGAAAGATGAAAAGCAAGGACATTACATGATCCTATTTGCATTTTAAATAAATCACTGTGATTACCAGTGTGGAGAATGGATTGCAGGGGGATATGGGTATAAGGAGGGAAACCAATTAGGAAACTCTTCCAGTGGTGCATGGAGGGATAATAATGGATCAGACTAAAGTAAGAAGGCAGTGAAGACATGGGAGCAAGTCAATCAATTCAAGACATGTTTTGGGATTGAATAAATATATAGTTTGATAAATTAGAGGAGGGGACATTATTTATGAAGGATGCTTCCAAGTTTTTAGCCTAAATTTTCTTTCTTAATTTCACACAGTACTTTTTTTTTCCTTTTCTTCATTCTCTGGTCATCTTTCTTGTACCCCTGGTACACTACAGAAAGAAGCAAAATAATAGAACCAGGCAATTCTCTTAAAGTTTGCAAGCTATAAGACTTCACATTGGATAAAAATGTGGTCCAGCTCTATAAATATGTTTTCATTATGATTTAAGATTGTCCAGGATTTGTCAAGCTATTTCCTACTACCTGCATCTAAAATTCTACCAATAGACTATCCATTTGGTCCTATACAGCATTCCATCTCTTAGAATTTTCCAGGCAAAATGCAAATATTCTAGGTAAGGTCAATGCTATATGTCTTTCACTTACCTTAGAAAGAAATATTTTAGCAGAGAGCTGAGAGGAAGTCCTTCGCTAGGTATATCATAAGGTTGGGAAATGTGAAAGAAAAAGAAGGGCACTAAGAAGGGAAATGAAGGATACCAACTTTTGGCTTCTTCAGAGCTCGGCTGATGACCAACAGTGGATGTTACTTACTGATTAGAATGTCATTTTCTTAGAATTTGCATACATGCATATTCAGATGGATAGTCAGTTGACACAAATAAGAAAGGTACATCTAGTATATATTAGAACACATTTAACAGTTGAGAGGAAACCATGCTGTGCTTAAAAACATGACTGCAGAGTATTGTGTGATAGTCTTTTCTCCACACATTAAAAAAAAAAAAAAAATCAAGAATGAAACTAATTATGCTGGAAGAGCACATCCAGTCTGAAATTTGGGGAAAAAAAAGGTGTTTGGAGCAATTAAAAGCAAAGGCTTTAAAGTTAAAAAAAAAAAAAAGGAAAGAAAGAAAGAAGAAAGAAAGAAAGAAAGAAAGAGAGAGAAAGAAAAGAAGAGAAAAAAGAAAAATCACTGGAAGTTGAGAAAAATTCACCAAGGACAGAGACCCAAGAAAATCAGTACAAGATTTTCTGTGAAGTCAGATTTTGACTCTTTATGTAAATAAAAAGATTATACAGTAAAAATAATACAGTCACAAACTTGAAAACTTATAAGCAATTATATTAAAATTTTAAATAAAAGTTCAGTTATTTCATTCATTTATTCATAATTCAAAAACCATTTATTGAAACTCTACTACATAGGTATGGGACATTTTCTCCTTCGCTGAATCTTTTCAGCAACTGTTTATTAAGAACCTACCACTCCCTGTGGATATAGAAATAATAAGACTGATAAAGACCGTGTCCTCATTACAGCTTACGTTCTAGTGTCAGAAACAGACAACAAACATGTCATCAGATAAATAGGTAAGAATTTCTAATAGTTGTAAGTTCAATAAAGTGGTAATGGGATGAAGTATAACTAGGTAAAAGAACAGAGGAGTTAAGGAATATTGCAGCTACAGTCAGTGAAGGTCACTTAGAGGGCATAATATTTTTTTTTAAAGATTTTATTTATTTATTTGATAGAGATCCCAAGTGGGCAGAGAGGCAGGTGGGGTTGGGGGGGAGCAGGCTCCCTGCTGAGCAGAGAGCCTGATGCGGGGTTTGATCCCAGGACCCTGGGATCATGAGCTGAGCTGAAGGCAGAGGCTTTAACCCACTGAGCCACCCAGGTGCCCCTAGAGGGCACAATATTTAAACTGAGATGTGAGTGAGAAGAAACTGACCATGTGAATATTTGGGAAATGAGCATCCAAGCAGAGGGAACAGCAATGGCAAAGATCATGAGTGGGGAAAAGCTCTCTATGTTTAAGGGACAAAAGAAAGCAAAGGTGGCTGGACGATCAGGATTAATTTTGTGTAGGTGGTGGTGATTATGGTGGAGAATCACAGACAATGGATTCTGGGGAACTTGAAAAACACGATATTGCAAAACACAATATTACATTTAAATTGTATTCTACTCACAAAGAGAAGCTATGGGAAGGTTTTAAGCCAGACTTGATGTTATCTATGATCAGATCTGTTGTGGGAGAAACAAAGATTTTTTAAAACATTTTTCCCCATTCAGGAGGGACAGAGGAACTCAGAGATACAGTCAGTCCAACTTTCCAACTTATGTGAGAGGATTATAGGAATCCGTGGGGTGGGGGGAGCTAAATCATGTGGTGCACCTTCAAAGCTGATTCAGCCCAAGGAAGTCAGAAAAAGAGAGTAAACAGAGAGAATTCCATGGACATAGGTAGTATAAGCAAAGGCACTGTAGCAGGACACTGTGTGCATGCACAGGGGAATTAGAGCGGGTCAGAATTGATGGAGAAAGTTAAAATGCAACATGGGGAGTCTGAGCTCAGGTAGAAGAGGACAGCTCATGGGAGGTCATGTGTGTGTGTGTGTGTGTGTGTGTGTGTGTGTGTGTATTAGGGTGAAAAACTTGGACTTCACCCTTTGGATAAGGTATCAGAGGATTTTAAGCACGATAGCCAAAAAGTCCAATTTATGATTTAAATAGAGTAACCTGAGCCTGGGTGGCTCAGTGGGTTAAGCCTCTGCCTCCGGCTCAGGTCATGATTCTGGGGTCATGGGATCGAGCCCCACATCCGGCTCTCTGCTCGGCAAGGAGCCTCCTTCCTCCTCTCTCTCTCTCTCTCTCTCTCTCTCTCTCTGCCTGCCTCTCTGCTTACTTGTGATCTCTGTCAAATAAATAAATATAATCTTTGAAATTAATTAATTAATTAATATAAATAAACAGAGTAACCTGAGGCACTGTCAAAATCAAATTTAACTATAGGAATAGATGCAGAAGGAAGGTCACTAGTCTGATGAAACAATCCAGATAGCAGTTGATCACAACCTACATGAAGTTGTGCCGGGAACAGTAATACTGATAGCTTGAACATACTGTGACACTGTTCTAGGCACTCTTTTAAGTAATTAACAGCTATTAACTCATTTAATGGTCACAAAAATCCTCTAAGGTACAACCTATTCCTATCCCCATTTTATAGATAAGGAAACTGAAGTAGAAAATAGTTAAATAACTTGCCAAAAAGTAATAGAACAATACAGTAATAAAGGTAGTAAGCAATAAAGCTGGGAGGATGAAGGGAAGGAATTCAAGAAATATTTAGAAGAAAAAGTAGTTAAAGAAATACCTAAGGGAAAAATTAGCAACAGTTTTTTAAGTAGGAAAAGTTAAGAAAATCCCACATTTCCAGTTGTGCCTTGGGTATTTGACTAGGGCACTGAATGAGACAGAAAAGCAGTTCATAAGACACTATCAAGTCTGCCGAGAAGCAGATCATTCAGTTGGAGACTCTGAGGCATCTGTAGAGTATCTAAATGGATATACTGAGTGAGCAGGAATTTGGAAAAGTAGTTTAAATGGCAAGAGAGAGGTTTAGGACAAAGATATAAAACTGCAAGCCACTGGGTATATAAATGGGAAAAAAAAACATGAAAAACTTTAACAGAAAAGGTACATTTATCAATAGAATAAATAAAAAAGATTACTGGGATTCAGTAGGCATCCAGTTCTTCCCTAATGAGCCATCAGTCCTCCAAGGTTCAGGTATGATCTTAGGTCAGGGGGAAAAAAAAACCCCAGAGTATTTTATGGTCAATTTAGAGGAAGAGTAAATACAGTATTTTAGTTGCTTACAGTTTTTAAAGAAAACTTTATCTTAAAGCCAATACGTAATTTAGAGTTCAACCAACTAAAATATTTTAAGCTATAGAGTTTGCTGAAATTGATGATGGAATTCTTATTACAGATTTACTTAAGAATGGAAAATTGGTGGGTAGAATTTTATTTTAAGGTGTAAAATATGCAAGAATCATTCTTTTTCTGGGAACTACCAATCATCTAGTCAAAACTGATGAAAACTAAGAAATAATGAGGAACAAAATAAATCCTCTTTGTACCTCCCATGTCACTGAAAATCCAATATAAAATATTTTTTCACTAGGGGATCTTTTTCCTACAAGATATGACTTTGGAGTCCAAGTACAGAAATTCTCCTAACTATAATAATATAATGTGTAGAAAATTAAGAAATTGGCTGGTACAGGTTAAGCAAGAGAGGGAGACTAAATTCTAAGAAAAAGAATGCCATTTTTGGTTTGTCGGGAGACCAAAGTGATCTCTTAAACATGTTCTCTAATGCAGGGTCTTTGTCTCTCAATCAGAGAAAAGATGGAGAAGGAAAACTAATGATAAATGATAAGTAAATGATAAGTTTAGGATATAACCATACATAAACCTACTAGCTTATTCTTAAATTTACCAATAAATTTTACAAAGTACTATGGCTGCAACATGCCTGTATCTCGATGTTCCATTGCCAGCCACTATTCAGATAGGCAGACAGATGGACAGACAGAATATATGCACATAGATCTGTGGATATAGTCAACCCTTGAACATCACAAAGGTTAGGAATGCTGACCCCTGCACAGTTGAAATTTTGTCTATAAATTTCAGCTCTCCAAAAACTTAACTGCTAATAGCCTATTGCTGACAGGAAGCCATAGTGATAACATCTGTCAATTAATATGTATTTTGTGTGTTATATGCATTATATATTTTTACAATAAAGTTAGCTGGAAAAATAAATTATTAAGAATATTATAAGGAAGAAAAAATATATTTATAGTGCCATATTGTATTTAGCAAAAAAAAAAAAAAAAATCCATGTATAAATGGACCCATGCAGTTCAAACCTCTGTTATTCAAGGGTCAAATGTACCTTCTAACTTATTTCTGTCCTTTTATTCAGTTCAATTTTCAACTCTTATTACTTGTTTTTCATTTATTCTGAATCTATTTCTCAAATTCAGGCACTGAAAGTTAATAGATACCTCATATATGCCTGGAGATAAGATATGAGTACAATACAGTCTTTGCCCTACAGATACAGTCTGGTAGAAGGACAGATTAGGACTTGCTAATTTCTCTCCTTGATAACTATACACTTTCTTTTTTCTGCCTCCTTTAACAAAGAAAAGGCCATCCTTAACAACTAATAAGGTGCCCAAATTATACTTTTTAAAATATATGCTGTTCTCTATAATACTAAGAATCCAAGAATTCTTCCTTTCATTGAATTCACAGCATTTATTGTTTCAATAATATATTTGACTATTAATTGTTCGTGGTCCTATAGTACCTCTTGTATCACCATTCTTCATATGGCACTTTCAGATTCTATCATTTGTATATATCTTATATCCCCGACTGGCTTATGAACTGAAGTTAGCAGTCTTATGTTACTCTTGCTTGTACCTCTCTACCAAGTCAAAAAGAATTCCTTGAACCTAGAAAGTCTCAATAATTATTTCTTGACCAATCAAACTGTCTTTGAAAGATCAACATACTTATTTCAAGACAAGATTAGTTCACTCGTTCATTTATTCAAACGAAAATTGTTCAGAACTTACTATGTGTCAGGCAATACACCTGAATAGTAGCAATGAGTTCAGCATAGACCCTGAATTCTTGAAGCTTACATACTATAAGGGACAAGGACGATAATTAAATGCCCTGATAGATAATACAATGTCAGGTATTATCAGTGCTCTGAAGACTAAAACAGGCTAAGATAATACAGAGGAATCAGAATGATAGGGTAAGTTCTCTCTGAAGAACTGACGTATGAAAAGAGGTCTACCTGCCCTGGGAATGACAACTAAATACAAAGACCAGAGAGTAAAATGTCCTTGGTGAGTTAAAGACACAGCAAGAGAAGCAGAATACCTGGATCAGAATGTGCTAAAAGAAGAGGAATAGAGCAATGATGCCTGGGTGGCTCAATCAGTTAAGCATCTGCCCTTGGCTCAGGTCATGATCCCAGACGGCAGGACCAAGTCCCTTTTCTGGCTCCTTGCTCAGTGGGGAGCCTGCTTCTCCCTCTGCCCACCACTCCCCCTATTTGTGCGCTCTCTCTCTCTCTCTCTCTCTCTCTCTAATAAATATAATCTTTTAAAAAAGAAGAAGGAGGAGATGGAGGCGGAAGAGGAGGAAAGGAATAAAACAGGTTTGGGAAATTATTCAAGAAATTCATTTTCTTAGACTAGACCTCAAAGTAGTCTATGACTTGGGGTGACATCCTTGCCTTAAGATCATCAGTTTGGCTAATAACACCTATCTTAACTCACAGATCTGATCAGTATGAAAGTAGAGAGTATACATGAAAGCATTTTGAGCAATTATAAAAGGTTATTATTAGCATCTTAAATCATTAACTTCAGTTTTAAGGGTGTCCAGTGGGTTCTACTACAAAACCTCATTTCTTTCCTCCTCTAATTTTCCTTTAATAACAGGGCATCAACTATTTAAAGCAAAAATTAATGGAACAAAGAAACACAGATAAATCTATAATTGTGGTGGAAATTTTAACATACTTTTCTCAATAACTGATGGAACAAGCAGACAAAAAAAAATTTAATGATACACAACAGTAGAACAAGGAGATATACAAACTTGACCTAATGGACATATATAACCATGCACCTATCTACTGCAGAATATATACATTCTTTATAAATTCACCTCAAACATTTATTGACCAAATAATGAGTCATAAACCAACTATCAACAAATTTCTAAGAAAATTTTATGGCGAATGTGTTATGGACTCAATGCAGTTAATCTCTAGATCACTATTTTTTAAATATCATAAAACCTCTAAGGATCAGAACCATTTCTGAAATCAGAAAAGAGTATAAATGAAAAAAATTTAAAAAAGAAGATACCAAAATTATGAACAACTGCTTATTTTAAAGAAATTATAGGGGCACCTGGGTGGCTCATCGGGTTAAGCCTCTGCCTTTGGCTCAGGTCATGATCTCAGGGTCCTGGGATTGAGCCCCAGATCGGGCTCTCTGCTCAGCAGGGAGCCTGCTTCCCCCTCTCTGCCTGCCTCTCTGCCTATTTGTGATCTCTCTGTCAAATAAATAAATAAATCTTTAAAAAAAATGTAAAGAAATTGTAGTCCTTAATGGCATAAATTTTTTAAAAAGGGAAAAGCTAAAAAAATGACCTAAACATTAATTTCAATAAATTAAAGAACATCAAATTAAAGTCCAAAAAAAGTAAAAGAAAGTCTAAGTATCTATAGAGAATTTCATGAACTAGAAAGTATAAACACAGTGGAGGGGATCGGCTCTTGGGAAGTTGGCTCCTTGAAAAGACAAATAAAACTGATAAACCATTAGTGAGCAAGGAGAGAGAAGACGCACACTTATTAGAAATGACAAAAGGAACATCTTGCAGACATTAAAAAGATTAAGAAGATCCAATGAACAACTTATTACAATAAATATAAATTTAGGACAAATGGATAAATTCCCAGAAAAATATAACTATGACTCAAGGAGAAAGAGGAAATATGAATAATCTTACAGCCATGAAAGAGACTGAATCAATAATGAAAAGTCTTCCCACAACTAAACTCCAGCAAATGGTTCCATTAGCCAGTTATCCAAATATAACTCATGCTTATTCTAAGAGGCTAGCATGCTTTGATATCAAAACCCAAAGGACCAGTACGGAAAAGGAAAATTACAGGTCAACCTAATTATAAACAATAGTGCAAAAAACCTCAGCAAAATAGTGGCCAACTAAATCCAAAAACATAAAGAAAGGATAGTACATTTTAACAAAGGAGAATTTATTCCAAGAATATGTTCAATTTAACATAAAAAAGGACAATTCATTTAATTCACATTATCTCAATGCAAAAAATGCAGGAAAACATTTAATAATATCCAATATTTGTTCATGGTAAAAAAACTATTTAACAAAAAAATAATAAAAGAGAATATCTTAATCTGGGAAAGGAGAATTTGACAAACTTTTCCTGGTTAATGAGCCAGAAAATAAGTATTTTCAGCTTTGCAAGCCACATGATCTTTATTACACTATTCAACATTGTCATTGTGGCATGAAAGCAGCTATAGACAATATTTACATTAATGGATATCATTGTGTTCCAATAAAATTTTATTTACAAAAATAGTCGGCAGGTCAGATTGGGTCATGGACAGTATATGGCCAACTCCTGAGTAAAAGGCTTACTATAAAACATCCTAGTATTTATCACAATTAATGGTGAAACCACTTCCTTTGAAACAGAAACAATACAAAATTCCCCACTGTTATAACTGTGAATCACACTGCATTTGAGGTTCTGGTCAATGCAATTAGGTAAGAAAAATAAATAAAAGGTACAAGAATTGGAAAGGAAGGAATAGAACTGTCATTATTTGCAGAAAATATAATTGTGAATATACAAAATCCCAAAGAACTTACAGATTGCTTTAATAAGGAGAACTTAGCATAGTTCCTAGACACAAAATTCAATATAAAAATGTATTCTTACAAGAAATAAAATATAGGGGCGCCTGGGTGGCTCAGTCGTTAAGCCTCTGCCTTCAGCTCAGGTCATGATCCCAGGGTCCTGGGATCGAGTCCCGCATTGGGCTCCCTGCTGGGTGGGAGGCCTGCTTCTCCCTCTCCCGCTCTCCCTGCTTGTGTTCCCTCTCTCGCTGTGTCTCTCTCTGTCAAATAAATAAATTAAATCTTTTAAAAAAATAAATAAATAAAATATAAAGTGATATTACTTACAAATAATATAAAAAACAAGTTACCTAAAAATATATTTATTAAAATATGTATAAGACTTCTACAGAAAAATTTATGAAATTGAGAAACATTAAGAAGGGCCAAATAAACAAAGAAAACATGTTCATGAATTGTAATCTCTATATTTTAGAGATATCAATTCTCCCCTGCTCTACAGATTCAATACAGAGGCCAAAAAAAATTCCAAAACAGTCATTTTGTGGAGTCTGACAAGCTGATTCTAAAAAATATACAAAATTCCAAGAAGTCAGAATAGTCAAAACATAAGAACAAGATAGGAAGACTTGCTCTCATAGATATCAAAACTTATTTTGAAGCTCAAGTAAATGGAAAAGCATAGTACTACTCCAATGGTGGAGACCTAGGAACCAGGCCACACTGGTATGAGAACTTATATGTGACAGAAGTACCACTGTTGGTAGACATAGCAGATTTTTAAGTAGATGGTGCTAAGATAATTGGATACCCATGTAAGATAAAAGAAAATCAGACTCTTATTCACAAAATACTAAATCAATCAGACTAAAATGAAAATATTAAAACTACAAATCTTTAGAAAGTACAGAAACATATCCATATGACCTTAGAGTAGAGAAGGATTTCTTAAAATAAAATACAAAGAAAATTGTCCATGAGGAAAGTGGTTAATAAATTCTTCCACATAACATTAAGGACATCTGCTTATCTAAAGAACTATAAAGAAAATGAAAATAGAGGGATGCTTGGGTGGCTCAGTCAGTTAAGTGTCTGCCTTCAGCTCAGGACATGATCCCAGGGTCCTGGGATCAAGTCTTGCATCCGGCTCCTTGCTCAGCCAGGAGCCTGCTTCTCCCTCTGCCTGCCACTCCCTCTGCTTGTGCTCGCTCTCTCTCTCTCTCTCTGACAAATAAATAAATAAAATCTTTAAAAAAATTAAAAGAAAATGAAACTATAAATCATAGGATGATATTTACTATGTATAAACACAAAAAGAAACTAGTATCTTCAATATAAAAAAACAATTCTTATAGATTTAAAAACAAATACGGTAACATTCATTGCAAAGAATTTACATGGACAAAAAAAGTAAAATAAAATAAAAAATAATACAATTGAAAAATGGGCAAAAGTTTTAATGAGGCAAAGTGGCAAAAAAGTAGTCTAAATGCCAAATAAACATAAAAGTCAAATCTCAATATCATTAGTAATCAGGGTCATGAAAATTTCCATAACCATTTTATATCCAACAGACTAACAAAAATTTTTAGTTTAATTATACTAAGTATTAGTAAGGATGTGGCAATGAAAACTCATATACTACTGGAAAATGATTTGACATTATCTTATAAAACTGAAGATTTATAATTACTTTAACTCAACAACTGCACATCTAGAGCAACTGGTATATGTGTGCACTAGAAAATAAAAATAAGACTGGTCATAACTGGAAATACACCAAATGGACCCCGACACCAGGATACATTTAATTGTAATAGAGCCAAATAATGAAATACTACACAGCAATGAACATGGATGAACTTTATACAGCTATAGCAAATACAACTATGTGGATATGTTTCACAAATATAATACTGAGATACAAAAGCTAGGAAAAAAGGAATACATAATTCCATTCAAACAGTGTTTTTTTAAAAATAGCTAAACTAAAATGTAGTTTTTAGAGATGCATATATAGGTATTAGTATCTCCTTTCTTTTCATTACAGTTCTAGGACAAAAGAACACAAAATAGATACCTGCAGGTCAAAGAGGTGGGACAGTGATTACGGAGGGACAAAAGGGGTTAAGATTCTAGATGAGCTGGCCAGCTTCTATTTCTTGACCTTAGTGGTAGCTATGCAATATTCACCGCAGAACTGTCTGTTCACATGACAAATATTTGTTTTATAAACTTTTCTCTATACATACCATATTTGACAATAAAGAAAAAAGCAAAACAAAACAAAACATCAACAAAAACAAGACTACTACAGCAGATTCTTGAACAATATAGGTTTGAACTACACAAATCCAATTGTGGGCAGATTTTTTTCCTTATATAAATACAGTAAATATACGTACTCTTTCTTATGATTTTTTTAAAGATTTATTTATTTGAGAGAGAGAGAATGAGAGAGAGCGAGCATGAGAGAGGGAAGGTCAGAGTGAGAAGCAGACCCCTTGCTGAGCAGGGAGCCTGATGCGGGACTCTATTCCTGGACCCCAGAATCATGACCTGAGCTGAGAGCAGTTGTTCGACCAACTGAGGCACCAAGGCACCCTTTCTTATTATTTTTAATAACATTTTCTCTAACTCATTTTATTGTAATAATATAGTATGTAATACATATATCATACAAAATATGTGTTAACTATGTTATCAATAAGGCTTCAGTCAATAGCAAGCTATTAATAGTTAATAATTTCTGGGGAGTCAAAAGTTATATGTGAATTTTCTACTACATGAGGCACTGGTGTCCTTAAAGGGTCAACTGTATTTTTTTTTTGTAATATCTAAGTTCTTGTTCACTGAAACCTTGAGTGTTCATTCTATTGTACCAATTAGCTTTCATATAATTTTTCTATTTTATAAATTATATTTTTCCCACTTAAATGTATTCCCCTGTATTACTTAACTTCATTTTCTGGAAAATATGAGACCTCTCATGATGTTTATTTATACTATAACAATAAATTTATAGATTAAAAAAAGCACAATATGCAGAGTAACAGTCTTTCCCAACCCTACCCTCCAAAAGTAGCTAAGACCCTCCAAAAATAGCTAAGAAAAAAACCTGACCTGATGTAGAACACACAATAGTATGGATATACAAAAGAGATATGAGGGTTTTGTCTATCTTTCAACAGATAAAAATATGTAAATGACTATCACACAATTTGTACATACGGTCGATAGACTGCAAATACACACAAAAGGCTTAGGGCAATCCAATATGACTGACAACTCAAAAACTCAAAATACATTATTCTTTTGCATAAGTTTGCAAACTTTACCAAAAAGTACTATATACAGAGGATATAAGAGAGTTTATGGATTTAATAGCTTCAAAAGCTAGATTTTCATCCATTTCTTAAATATAAATCCTACATACCCTATAAAAGGCAATTATATTTAATGTCATAGTACAGTCTAAACTCCATACATTAACAAATAAGAATTAAAAATGGCATTAATGGATACATTACAAAATATTAAGGTAGTAGTATTTTTTTGACACAGTTTTCATGGAGCTATATTAATCTGACAATCTTCTGTGCCTAGAATCTGTCTTCTCAATTCTATTTTGAGACTTCTGGCCATTTCTCTGATAGCAATGCCAATAGAGTTGCCAGTTGCCATTAATCTCAGTTCTATGAAAAAACAAATCATTACCACAAGCAATTAAACAATAAATGCATTAAAGTAAGACCAATTAGAGCTAAGTCTAGACATTCACCACGTAGTTATGAGACAGGCTTGTCATAACCACTTCAACTTTAACTGCAAATGCCTTTAATAATTCTTTCCAACAGAGGCAAGACAGGATTCTGTTGTGGGAGTACCCAAATTCAATAGAGTTTAAGTTGAAATACTCCATCAGGAATTTCAGTTGTATGTCTGCAAGGCTTTCCTGTACCATTAATTTGTATGCACAGAATTGGTCCTGAGCTTTGTTTGCCAATAATCTACCATACACAACCACTCTGAGATTTTTAACTGTACACGCTCTTTTCCACATTCCCAACCTCTAATACATTGCTTTGTAAAGATGAAGGGAGTTCACAGCCCGTAACTATGTGATTTTTCTTTCCTTGAGGTAGTCAACATTATATAGAAGATTGATTTCAAGGTGTTTTAATAATTTTGGATTTTGTGGGATTAAAAATATCTGAGGTCTTCCTGAACTCAGTAGGTGATCTTTATAAATATATCAATTATTGTTTCCTGATATTTCTTTTTTTTTAAGATTTTATTTATTTGTCAGAGAGAGAGAGAAAGGAGAGAGAGCACAAGCAGGGGGACAGCAGGCAGACGCAGAGGGAGAAGCGGACTTCCTGCTGAGCAGGGACCCCCCCCCCCCAACGTGGGAATCAAGCCAGGGACCCTGGGATCATGACCTGAGCTGAAGGCAGATGCTTAACCAACTGAGCCACCCAGGCATCCCTGTTTCTATTTCTTAATACTGTGAATGTATGGATGAATTTCTGTACTTTCTAGAGGAACCATGAATAAATTCTTTAATTTCTGAAGCTTTTGTGGCTGTTAATCTTGTTGCCTTTGTCTAGTTTCATATGCCGTATTTTAATTACCTCAAAACACTTTTTTTCTACCCTAAGGAAATAGAGAAATAATGTAGTCATTTATCTAATGACTTGTAGGCAGATGCAAATTCTAATTTCTTCTATCTACTGACATATCAACAGCTTTTCTCATTAAGATAACAAAAGGACAGGAAAGCTGTAAATATAGATGTTAATATTCCAATTTTGTTGACAGGGAAAGAGATTAGGGTTGGAGAGAGGGAGCCTGATGGAGCAAAAGGAACCCTCCTTGAAAATCCAAGCAAAAATAGAACTGCCCTTAAGCGTACCAAGTGATTATGGGGATCAGAGGGTTATGAAATGTCATATTTTTATTTATTGCCATTAATAAGATAGTGCTCAATAAAGGCAACTACAATGGGGCATAATATTGAGAATCTGCCCTGTGTTTAGTGCCAGTGAGATACACAGAGGGAGCACAGTGTTTTGATACAGGTATAAAACACGGTCAGGTATCCCCCACCCCCTCTCCTATCAGGGTGGAGCCAAAATCCCAAATTGGTGTCTAACCTTAGTGACTTAAAAATACACTACTCAACAATTACCTAACAATTCCATCAATAATTAGCGGATCACATATGTCCAGTCTACATCCTGGAATGAGCATCAGAGTTACAAACAACTTAAACTTCAAGCAAAATATCCCATGCATACACGTACATATAACAAAACTTTCTAGGAAGAGAATCCATAGCATTTATAAACACATTTTTTAAATGCATACAATCTTGCAGAATGTTTAATATATTTGAGATTTACGTCACTTTTTGTTCTGGATCCCATCAGAATAAACTCTATTCATGCAGACAGAAGAAAATATTTCATTAGGGTTATGTAACTAAACATCTCAAGACTTTATTTTAGTTTAAAAAAAAAAAGGTTTGAGTGGATTTTTTTTATCTAAGTATATCAAGCACTATAAACAGTATACTTTAAAAATAACTAAGGAAACTATGTCTTCTTGAATTGAGATTTTGCCAACGCAAAGAAATAGCTCATATTTTCATCTATCATTGCAGACTTGTTACAGGAATTAGAAACAGGAATGTAATGACAGGAACATGAACTTTTAACAATGGTTGAACCATACTGTAGCCTTGTTCCAAGACTGCTGTCACCCACAAGATCTTATTACGACAGTTTAAAATGTCTTCCCTGATAGCAGCATTTGAAGGATTAATTTAAGATGAAATCCATGTTTGCATGTATATGTAATAGGGAGAGTATGGGAGGTTAAAAAAATGTATATTTCTCATGGAATTAAAAGAGAAGAACACAGTGTTTCTATCAAGGGAAAAACAGATAAGAGGGAAATGTGTCTGTGATATGAGTATAAAAAATAACCCAATCTCCTCTTGAAAATTAGTGTAGGCCTAGTAAATTAAATCCTAAAAAAAGAAATACAGTCTGACTCAAATATCTCAGCCTACAGTCAGGGAAAAAAGTCACTGCAAATTGAAAATATAACCTGGCACCCTAATACTTCATTCTTCTATGCCTCTGGAAATTAGAGAAACTGAAAAAAAAAAGTGTGCAAAATTATTCTAAGCTCTAACATTCTATAGTGATAATGTTACAAATGCACCAAAGTCTAATTTATATTTGTTAGATATAGTTGACTTATATATGTACATCAGTATTAATGTTGGTTCTCTTTACACATAAGGAAATAAATCCATCGAACCTAAATAATTGGAAGATCACGTTTAACCCTTAAACGTACATATTTATGTATGTTGAAACAAATACCATATTCATCACCGTGGGCAAATATTATAGGTCAAGTCTTACCTCAAATCCCAGCCTACATACTCATGATTAATTTTTTTTATTCATTCAACATAATTCATTCTTTCATGAACACCAACATGTGATAATAGGAAGAACTTGTTCTTTGTGGTGCGGAAGACCTGACTTCTAGACTCAGAACCAACTAATTGACTTTAACAAGTAACTTGATAGCCCAACTTTTCCTTCTATAAAACAGAAGTGACAAACAGCTCCTCTGCAAAGATTTTTAAAAATCTGACTTAGTAGAAACGTGTTTTCCTTTAGCCCATACTTGTCATTGCTCTTTAAATTTCTTATTCCAACTCTGATTTTAAATTCATGTGTTAAAAATAGAACAGTGACTGACACATAATGGCCCTCAATATACAGGCACAACTGATGGTCAGTATAAAAATGGTCATGGTAATTTACAATTGTAGATAACATCTTAGTTTTATGTTTAATCTTAAAAAAAATATCCTAAAACTTATATCGAGTCATAAGAAATGCACTGATTCTATTTTATATTCAAGAGTTAACAACAATGTAAGACAAAGTTAAACCACATCTCTGTTCACTTTTGCATTTTTTTTTTTTGTTCTACTTTCCAATGATACCAATGGAAGATCTGACTCATCTCTATTTGCAAATTACCTCAGCAAACGTGGAAGTAATTTACAACCAATCAGGCTACATATTAAAATTTCACAATACTCTGTCATTTGTCATTGTCATCAAGGAGACCACTTCCTTCATACTAACTTCTGTTTGTATTTTAAAACTGACTACACAGTCATCCAACACATTAAGAAGAGAGCCTCTTAAAACAGTTTTCTCTGAGAAGGATAATTCAGTGTGGAAGATTATTTCCTCTTAATTGATGTCCTAAACATTTTAATTGATTTGACTAAACACTAATTATCAAATCTTCAACCTTGTCATTGCCAAAATTCTTTCATTATTAATGTACCCATTACAGTAACATCCTGTATGTCCCTAAAAACAAGTCGCTGGAAAATTCTTAATCAAAAACACACCCCTGAAGTTAATAAAGGCCTGTGTCTGAAAGACAAAAACAGGACCTGAGAAGGGGGCATTACCTACTGACATCTCATCTTTTCAGACTTGATTTGATTCTTTAGTTCCTAGAGAATTAAAGGTCATAATGGGCATTAGCCCGGACTCTGGGATTGCAAGTGACAGAAATCCAAGCTAATTAGTTTGAGCATAAGAGTAAACAGTGGATGAAGTCTTATCACTGTGAAAGGCATCTTATTACTATGGTTGAGATCATGTACTATGGATTCTTATTTTTGCTCCATCCTTTTTTAGCTGCGCAATCTTTGGCAAGAGAATTAAGCTTTCTTCCTTGGGTCCTACAAAATGGGGACAGGAATAAAACTTATCTCATGGGACGGTTGAGACAATTACATGATTTAATACACATGAAACACTTGGAAAATAGCCTGGCATATAATAAATGTTCAATAGATTTTTTAAAAGGGCAGAGATTAACCTAATTTTAGAGAGAACTGGAGTGGATGTTAGCAGGATCCACTCACTCTGATTTTTTTTCTGTCTACATTTCAATATTTCTTAAGCAGACAGACAACAACCAGTCTGAAAGAGCATTCTTTCTGCAGATCAATATCAAATATTTCAGGGAAGGACTCTGATTGGCCCAGTTTAGGTCATGCACCCTTCCTGGACTAGCCATTTTGACTACAGATGGGGTTCTATGATTAGCATAGCCAAGTCTCCCAGTTTATGCCTGTTGCCTCAGCATAATGACTAATAGTACAATTACAATTTCCGTAACATTTTCTATGTGGTAGTCTTCCCAAGATGTTTAGTCTGAAGCTAATTATAAGGAAACAATGTAGGTTGTGGGACATTCTGTACTATAATCATCATGGATGCTTCAAAAAATAGTAAGATAGATTAAATGAGATTAGAAAATATGATAAACCCAATGAAATGCATGATCCTAGGGAGTAGGGAAATACCTACAAAGAAGATTTTGGGAACAGTTGTGTGATGCAGTACTGTGCTTAGAAGAATGTCCTTGGCTCTTTGATATACATGCTGAAGAATTTAAGTGGAAAGTGTCAAAATGTCTGCACTTTATTTTCAAGTGATTCAAGGAGGATAAATGTCTATATTGATAGAGAAAGAGAGAAATGGAACAAAATGTCACAAAATATTAACTATTGTTCAATCTTGATAATTCAATATATTATAATCATATTATTTTTCTGATGCTTCTGTAGGTTTTAAATTTTTTTTAAAAATCAGGGAAAATGACCCCATGTGAGTAATAAATTATATGGTCAGTCTATCTATATGACTGGACCAATTTGGGCTGGTTGTCTATCCTTGAACAATTACTAAGTACTGTTTGACAGGGAAACAAAATAATAAAAAAATAATGGCTAGTCCCATTCACAACAGGTGTCTAAAATATGAGGACAAAGAGAAAATTCCCAAGGAATTTGAAACCAAGAAAAAGTCACTGTGTATCAGGCAGCCACCCAGTTCATGTACTGTAACATGCAAATTATCTCTAGTCCAAATGCCGTTATTCTTGAATTCCATTTTTCAGATGGAATAAGCCAAACTGGGGTCATTTTAGCAAAGGAAATACCTCTTTCTCACTTGCTTTCCTGAAACTGCCAGGGTCCTTTACAAGTACATAGTCTAGCTTATGAAAACTTCACTGAGAGAGGCTTAGACTTCTTCCTATCATGGTCCCAATGTAGGATTCCATCCAAGTTGAAAAACTATTGACAGTTATCCCTTATTGCTACTATCTCTCTAGAGCCATTTCTTCCCCTAACCAAAGTCTATGAAAACATGCCAACTTTCCTGTCACAAAGCTTCTTTTGCATTTAATAAGCTTTTAAAAAGAATGCCCACCATTGTTTATTTCATAATTTTGTAAAGTATTTGAGAAGTCAGGCCAAAAATCTTGAAATTTGAATTCCAGATATACCATTCCTAAGATGTCACTTTGGACAAGTTACTTTACATCTCTGAAATTCAGTTTCATCGTCAGTAAAAATGAGAATAATCACAATTACTTTGCAAAACTATTATATTAGAACAAATAAGTTAAAACATGTAACAATTGTTTTCTATAAACAAGAATGATGATGATGATGTCTAACTCCTCCCTCAGGGATCTCACTGTCCAGTAACCACTGTCTCTCCTCACCTGTGTTGCTGTTTCTCCCAACCAATTAGAACTTGCTCCCAAAACAAGTGGTTATGCCTCTATATGGGCAAGTACAACATGGAAATACAAGCTTTTTGATACTTGAGGCAACCTAGTTGCACAACATATTTTCATTTGCATCTTATTTTATTATTTAAACATTACCCTAATCCAAAGTCATTACAGTACATCAAGTTCTAAAATGTCTTCCCTTTCAGACCTTTCTGTGTAAAATATTACTTTCTCTTTGTATAAAAATTATTGGCATTCTCTTAAAGTAATTTAGGTTTTCCTCATCACTAACTATGTCTACATGTTTTTGTGAGTAAGTAGGACCTTGTTACAGAGTAATACGTCATCAATAAGACAGAAGACACAGCTGTTATATTATCTGGTACAAATCCATTCTTTCCAGATTAAGAATCTTTGTTAGCAGTAAGTGTGTAATAGATGGAAAGAATGTAGTTAAGCTATTTGGTATGAGGTTCAGATTCACAGAATTAGAAGAAAACTATTTTGTTTAGGAAATTGAGAAAGCAAGACTTCAATATCAGTATATGAAAAAATTTGGAATACTAAAAATCACTAATATTTGTTCTAAATTGAATACAGGAATTTCAAATATAGAATGGAAACTAGTCAAGTTTGAAGAACCCAATGTTTTCATCTTTATACTACAAATACCTTAATACAGAGACAAAACAGGAGAAAATAGATTACCAATAAACTCCAGGTAGTTTATAAACAAATATACATAAAAAGAGAACAAATTTTAAGCATTTAGGGCCATAATATTTCAAAGAAACTGGTAGAACCTCAACTATGTTTGAAAATGTCTGCCATTTGTCCATTTTAAGACAGACATACATTTCATATTTACTCAAGAGTGACCCTGTATATAGATAGTTGCCTTTATAATATGGATTCAGAAACTCCTCAAGGAGTTTCAAACTACTAAATTTCTTGTAAGTTTCCATTATAGCTAATCATTTTACCTAAGCCACTAGAAGCAGAATCCAAAGTTTATAAAATATAGACAATGGCTGAAATTCCCTATGCAGCTATATATTAACCTCTTCCTCCCTCCACAATCCCTTAACCTCAAAAAGACAAAAGAAAAAAAAAAAAAAGATGAACCATGAGAGACTTTGGACTCCAGAAAACAAACTGAGGGTTTTAGAAGGGAGGGGATAGGGGAATGGGTGAGCCTGGTGGTGGGTATTAAGGAGGGCACAGATTGCATGGAGCACGGGGTGTTATACACAAACAATGAATCATGGAACACTACATCAAAAACTAATGATGTACTGTATGATCACTAACATAACACAATTTAAAAAAAAAAAAAAGGAAATAGGATGCTGCACATAGCCATGAAGTGCTGAGAAGACAAGACTCTCGAGACAGCCAAACACCACCATGAAGTTCTCCATATGAGCCTCAAAAGAAAAGTTATGGAGCTGCCTAGAGTAGAGTAGCTGACTCAAAAGTATTTTACCACTCAATTCAGTGTACTTCTTACAGGAGACACTTGGAGCCAAATGCTAAAATAATTCATCCTGGTTTTAGAACACTCTCCTGAGAGGAGAGTCTTGGTTTCCCCATCTGTCCAGAGAATCCATCTCTCCACCAACATTTTCTGTACTCTGGCTATCTTCACATCAATTTCAGTTATCTACAACTGTATAACAAGCTGCCATAACTTTTAGTAGCTCAGCAGGGACAGCCTCCTCTCCTCATCATGTGATGGACATTGGAGCTCTACTAGGACTCAAGAATCCAAGATGGCCTCCCCCACCTGTATGGTACTCAGCTATAATGCTGAAAAGCTGGAAGCTGACTATGCCTCACTCTTTCCATGTTCCCACAGCAGGCTTGGAGGTACTTCTTTACTTAGTGGCTGGGGGCTTCAAAAGAACAGCAGAGAAAACTAAGATTTGGAAAGCCCAAACCGAGAACTGGCACACTTTCATTTTTGCCCCATTCTGTCAGTAAAAGCAAGTCAGTCACAAGGTCAGGGTAGGGCAGATAGGTCTCATCTTGGAAGAAAGGAGTGGCACATGCTTACAGGGATGGGAGAGACTAAATCTTTGTAGAAGATCAACTTATAATTTAACTTCAGCTCCTTTTAGATAATGCCCAGCCACCATCACCTTAGATGATGACAAATGAAATCATGTTCTTACTTCCCAAATTCCTGTTATTGATGTCTATTACAAACCACTTCTTACTTTATAATTTTCACACAAAATAATCTATAAAATAATCTAAGTATTTCTATGTCTTAGTGAATTGAGGGTAGGGTCACTATGAGGGATTCTGAGTAGGTGGGGTAAGTCCTTCACAAATGACACCCAACTCACCGAAATTCATTCTCTCATTTTGTCACAGTTCCAGTGTTGTAATTACAGTCCTTCTTTATAGTAAAGCATTAAAATGGAATTTAAAATGACCATGTGTTACCCAGACCCAGGAACACAGTACACTATTAGTAATAAACACAATTATAAAGGTCAGCTTAGAAATCATCCGCACAAGATCATTGTAGAAAGACACATGAGAGAAGCAATTTGAAGACAATTAAGGAGAAGAGGAGCAAGATAAAGAGGAAAAAAAAAAAAAAAACAGAAGAAGTTGACAGATGCAACTTTTAAGAAAACCTCTTAAAAGAAGCAGAAGGTGTGAAAAGCAGTGAGACACACTAAAGAGAAATTCACCTGTGGTAATTTGACATGGGTAGGTAATTCCATTTGGCTAACAAAGTTCCATGAGAAAAACAATGGATGATGTTTTTGCTTCATCAATTGAAATTACAATGCAACTGACTACTTATTAATGTATTATTCTTAACTGACCCCTTATCAGTTACAGCAGGATTATATATGGGTTTCCAATTTTCTGTATCCCGATACCCACTGCAGAACTGAATCTCTGAAACTTCTTTTGTATCCAATGCTAGGAATAACAATATTTTTTAATTGCCATAATAGACCCTACTTAAAATACCAGTTTGTACTTTTTGTTAGACTTGAAAGGACTGTATATATTATAGTAACAATAGCCAAAGCTGGGCTGAATAGACACTTACATTAAACACACACACACACACACACATACACACACACACACATACACACACACAACTTCTTACCAATGAAATACATTAGTCCAGGCAACAAATACCTCATGAACAATCGTTATGTATAAGGAAACATCAGGGATCCAAAGAAGAATGGTCTGCCATTAAAGAGCTTAAAATCAAGCAGGGGAGATGAACTATAAAGAAAATAGCCATAATAGCAGATGAGGTATAAAAAATACAATAGGAGAAATAAAAGGAAAACTGCTGTAGAGTATCAGGATTAGAACCAAGAACAGCTTCAGGGAGAAGCTTCAGACACCCATTTGGAGAGTCAAGGGGAACTTTCAGAGTAAAAAATAGGAAGAGAAGAGCATTCAACATGGAGGCCATGGGGCAAACGATGAAAACTGTACATTTTCCAGGAATAAAAAGTTAAGAAAATAGGAGAGTTTAAAAATATTTGACGTCAGTGAAGAATAATTTAAAAAAAAAAAAAGAAAGAAAGAAAGTTGAAAAGGCAAATGGGACTGTAACTGCCTGCTAAAGATTTTGGATTCCGTTCCAAGGTCTTTAGATATCTTTACCCAAGTACACTCAAAAGAATTTTTTAAAAAACTGTATACTTCCCTGCATAATTTTTTCTTTACTAATATGATTTTTTTTGCCTGTTTAAATAGTGGCAAGGATATAATTTCCAGTAATATCATGAATATTGACATTTTTTAAAACACTTGTTACATCATTCTTTTAAACTAGCCATTAGAATTCCCAATCAACCATTTGAAAAATATATGCAGGCACTCTTAAATAAAAAGAAATTTGACTATTTCCTTTTGTTTCTTGATATAATTTCTCCTAATAGATGAAAATATACCCTAAATCTAGCACAGGGCTTTGTTCTAGTCTCCAGCCTGAGCAAATTCTCTCCACTTTCTTTTCCTCTCTTTTTCCAACCAATTTATCCTATCAATTACTTTTTCAGAATTTTTTGAATTTTCATCTTTACAGTCATATGCCATCCCTTCATCGTGTTTACCCTTAGTTTTGTATATATTTAAGTTTTTCGTCCTTTAAAATTTTGGGACATAGTTTCTTCTAAGACACAAAAATACCCCCCAAATCAAGGGGGGTAGTTCTCTTCTATTCACCAGTCTAATAGATATATATATTTTTTTAATTATTTTAAATTTCTTTTTACCCTCTTTCCTCTCCCCCTAATTTGGGGTCTCTTCTGATTTGGTTAGTATACATTTTTCTGGGGTCTTTGCCACCCTTTTAGTATTTTATTCTCTCCTTCATATATTCTTATCTGGATAAAATGACAAGGTGGAAAAATTCACCACAAAAAAAAGAACAAGAGGCAGTACTGAAGGCTAGGGACCTAATCAATATAGACATGGTAATATGTCAGCTCTAGAGTTCAGGATGACGATTCCCAAGGTGCTAGCTGGGTTCAAAAAAGGCATGGAAGATATTAGAGAGACCCTGTCTGGAAAAATAAAAGCCTTTTCTGGAGAAATAAAAGAACTAAAATCTAACCAAGCTGAAATCAAAAAAGCTATTAATGAGGTGCAATAAAAAATGGAGGCTCTGGAAAATAGCATGGAGTTCCTCAAAAAGTTGAAAATAGAGCCACCCTATGACCCAGCAATCACACTACTGGGTATTTACCCTAAAGATACAAATGTAGTGATCCAAAGGGGTATGTGCACCCAAATGTTTATAGCAGCAATATTCACAATAGCCAAACTATGGAAAGAAATTCGATGTCCATCAAGAGATGAATGGATAAAGAAGATGTGGTATATATATACAATGGAATACTATGCTGCCATCAAAAGAAATGAAATCTTGCCATTTGCAATGACGTGGATAGAACTAGAGAGTATTATGCTTAGCGAAATAAGTCAATCAGAGAAAGACAATTATCATATGATCTCCTTGATATGAGGAATTTAAGAGGCAACTTTGGGGGGTTTGGGGGTAGGAAAGGAAAAAATGAAACAAGATGGGATCAGGAGGGAGACAAACCATAAGAAACTCTTAATCTCACAAAACAAACTCAGGATTGCTGGGGGGAGGAGGGTAGGGAGAGGCTGGTTGGGTTATGGACATTGAGGAGGGTATGTGCTATGGTGAGTGCTGTGAAGTGTGTTACCTGGTGATTCACAGTCCTGTACCCCTGGGGCTAATAATATATTACATGTTAATAAAAAATTAAAAAATTTAAAAATAAAACAAAACTCTGTAATGCTCTTGAGCAGAGATGTCCCTCCCTGTTTAGTTAGAGCTGAGAAAACCAGAACTAACATCTGACTTATGAGTGAGCAGAAAAATCACTATTGTTATAAGTTGTGTTATGTGGTAAGAGCACTGGGCCCCAAAGTCCTTTCTACCAATCTGATAGAACCCTAGATGTGTCTGGGTTTGTTTTTTTTATTAATTTTGTATTTTAATTCCAGGAGAGTTAACATACAGTGTTATATTCGTCTCAGCTGTACAATAGATCCAGTTCAACAATTCTACACACTACGCGGTGCTCATCAAGACAAGTGCACGCCTTAATTCCCATCATTTATTTTATCCAATCCCCCCCACATACCTCCCCTCTGGTAACCATCAGTTTGTTCTCCATAGTTAAAAGTCTGTTTTTGATTTGTCTCTCTTTTTTCCTGTGCTCATTTGATTTGTTTCTTAAATTTCACATATGAGTGATATATGATTTTTGTCTTCCTCTGAATGGCTTATTGTGCTTAGCATTATTGTCTCTATCTCCATCCATGTTGTTGCAAATGGTAAGATTTCTTTTTTTTTTTTTTTAAGATTTATTTATTTGACAGACAGAGATCACAAGTAGGCAGAGAGAGAGGAGGAAGCAGGCTCCCCACTGAGCAGAGAGTCCGAAGCGGGGCTCGATCCCAGGACCCTGGGACCATGATCCGAGCCGAAGGCAGAGGCCCTAACCCACTGAGCCACCCAGGCGCCCCGTGGATTTCATTCTTTTTTATGGCTGAATAATATTTGATTGTGTCTATATACTACGTCTTCTTTATCTATTCACCTATCATTGGACACTTGGGCTGCTTCCATAATTTGGCTATTGTAAATAATGTTGCATTAAACATAGCACATGTATCCCTTTACATTAGTGTTTTTGTATTCTTGCAGTAAATACACAGCAATTGCTAGATCATAGGGTATTTCCATTTTTAACTTTTTAAGGAACCTCCGCACTGTCTTCCATACTGGCTGCACCCATTTGCATTCCCACCATCAGTGCACAAGTGGTCTTATTTCTCCATATCCTCTCCAACACTCACTTCTTGTGTTTTTACTTTAGCCATTCCAATAGGTGTGAGGTGATATCTCATTGTGGTTTGATTTGCATTTCCCTGATGATGAGCAATGCTGAGCTTCTTTTCATGGGTCTGTTGGCCATCTGTTATCTTCTTTGGAGACATATCTTCTCCATCTGTTCATGTCTTCTACCCAGATAAATCTTCACTCTTAAACTTTTGGGTATGTGAAGTAGTTAAATACAACGCAATTTTTTCATGTCTTCCAAAGTCACCTAAAAGAGCTCTGAAGAATGGTACATCTATCAAATGTTTATTGGCATGTTTAAAAAATCCAGAGTATGGATACTGCCCATGAAGGAGAGGCCCAAATGCTACATCAGCATGCTGTGTGATGGCAGGAATGGGGAAAGTAGTAAAATGGGAGGGAGCAATCTCTCACTGTTTAATTATTAATAAGGCACCATCCCATCCCCTCACCACCAGAGATACATGCTGGAAATACTGTGGGAAGTCTGGAGAAAGGCAGGGGAAAGGGGACAAAACTACTTTCCAAAAATTAATTAGCCCCAAGGCAGAAGAAGCCATCCTGGAATATGAACTGGGAAACTTGGCTTCAGTCCCAAACCTGTCACTACACAGCTGAGCAATTATCACTTAATTTCTCCCATTCACCATTTCTTCATCTATAAAAGGAAGAGGTGGAACAAGATGATATATAAGCTCAGGGACTCCAAGTGCTCCCGGTCTTATTGAATTATGATAACTCCTACTGTGTCCTGTTGGGTTCTATAATTTTGTAGTGAGAGGGGTGAAATGTTTCTACTTGGGATGGGAGGTAGTCACTGTTTATTTTCATGTCTACCGTAGCAACATTCAAACATGCTGGGATCACAGAAATGTCTGGCTCTCTCCCCAGTGTCCTGTTGCTGGCATGCTTTCCAAAGAGCAGACTTGAAACAATAAAGTACAAAGTCATGAGGAATTCCTACATCTTTCTTAAGAAATTGCATAATCACTATCAGGATTCAGCTTTGGCCTATGTTAGTATTTTTTCTAATGGCACCAATTTTCCCACAGGTTTTTGTGTTAGAAGAATTCATAGGTGATTATCCCCCAGTGATATTCATTACATTTTATTGAAGGTTTATACTCTTAAAACTTGAACATTATTCTACTTCAGAGGGCAAATGTGCTAACAGAAGAGTTAAAACGGAACAGCTAACAAAAGCCCAAATGTTTAAAATGGGAGCTACTTTCTTTCCATTTCAAAGCAATACCTCAAAAAAGTAACTGTTAGTGTGCTGAGCTGTAGCTGGCAACATTAGAATGACATCCAGAAGGCTGAGAGTTAGTCTGGCAGTCATGACAATATCCAGGGACTTAGAGGATGCAAAATGTTACAGAACTGTGGATATGAAAGTCCTGACAATTATCTAGGATCCTGCAACTATCAAAACTACTCATGTGTGCCACAAATACGTACAAAAAAGCCAAAAAGTCGGATAGTAAGTTTAGGAGACAGGATCAGGACCTTAGGGACTGAACCAGCCACCATAGTGTGAACAGGTTAAGTAGAATGGTTGTACCTTATCCAGCAGCCACTACATGGGAGAGTTCACAGTCCATCCACTACTGCCCTCACGAACGCCTTATCTTTGGGCTGGAGTACACAGAGGTGGGGGAGAGGGGGTGTAAGATAGCAGGTTTAACATAAACTTTTGGATTCAAAGGAGAGAGGAAAGAATCCTCAGTTATCTTTATCGTGACTCGGCTATAATCAACATGCTCCATGAAATTCTCACAGTTTTTACTAGAAAAAGAAAAAAAGGATACATTTCAGTTGGTAGTAGGGTCTGTTTAATATTTTGTTTACTGTTTTCATTTGTGTTTTCACAAAACTAAATTTTATTACCCAGTGCACCTGCTAAAAATAAAAGTATGGTTTAATAATAAGCTTACTTTTAACTACATATCATTCTGATTTCTATAAATCCAGTCCTAAACAACCGTTATTTTAAATTAAAAGTTTACTCTCCTTTTATGTAATTTCCAAAAATAGTTTGCTTAGCTAAATATGTAGGTCCTGCAGAATTGCTTAGATTTATGAAACATTCTTTAATAAACCAAACAATGTCTATATAAAAAGCAGATGCAATACCTTTGTAATTCAATTTTATAGTTTAAAAATATTCTACATGGAAGTGCCAAATTCTGCCCTGCAGAGACACAGGACTCCCAGTGACGTCAATAAGAGCCATGTATCCACAAAGGAGGGCAAAACTATGCCCTGAGCACTTAAATTTAGTAATCCATTAGGTGCAGTGAGGAAGAAAAAGATCAGTTCAAATACCATCTCATCAGCATTTAAATCTGCTGAAGCTAAATGCTGTTGGAGGCCCGTTGAAACCCACAAAGCTTATAGATGTAGAAGAAACATGGAAGCAGAGGAACACTTTTCATATGACTGACCAGTTTTTTAATTTGCAGTCTTTTTATTTTTTTTTTATTAACATATAATGTATTATTAGCCCCAGGGGTACAGGTCTATGAATCACCAGGTTTACACACTTCACAGCACTCACCACAGCACATACCCTCCCCAATGTCCATAACCCCACCCCCCTCTCCCTCCCCCCTTCCCCCAGCAACCCTGTTTGTTTTGTGAGATTAAGAGTCTCTTATGGTTTGTCTCCCCGCCAATCCCATCTTCTTTCATTTTTTCTTACCCTACCCCCCCAAACCTCCCACACTGCCTCTCAAATTCCTTATGTCAGGGAGATCATATGATAATTGTCTTTCTCTGATAGACTTATTTCACTCAGCATAATACCCGCTAGTTTAATTTGCAATCTTGTGTACACTGCTTCTGAGACCGTCTTTTACCATCTTAAGATAGCTGGAGTCTGATTTCCTGAAACAAAATGTCAAACTTTTAGTCGTATAAACAAGGAAAAACTCTTCTTTAAAGGAATAGAAAGAAGATTTATACATGAACTAATGGCTTTTTTTAATGTAAGCCTATATTCATATGAATAGGATAAGACCACAACAGCAACAGAGAAAGGCTACAGAGAAAGGATTCAAGACCAGGGTGATGCTTCCAGGTTAACTACACGCTGTTAAAATAAAATGAGACTGCAGTTCCATACGAAGTATAAAAATACCTTAAAGAGCTAAAGGTATCACAGAAAAAAACAGTCATAGCAGAAACATCATGTTGACATAGTCCTCAAATTCAAATATGCTTCCATGTTTCTTCGTCAGTCTGTCATTAATGGGATTTTCCACAGGAGTGTTAATGCCTTGACTGCTCCATGAATTTCAGACGTCACAGAAACATAACAGGTGCTTTTAATTTTCAAGCAAGACTAACGTTTACCCCGATAAGTCTTCATTCCTTCTAGTCTCTTCCTCTTTTTCTCACTTTTGCTTCCTGCTGTCAGAACAAACTCATTGAAGGACCTGGTTCCCAGTTTAAACAATTCTACTGCTTCTCCATTTACCAAGGGGCAAGTCCAAATGCCCTAACCCAACAACCAAGGTTCTCTTTAACCCAACCCTACCTTCCTGTAACCAGTTGGAACTATTCACTGTCCCTTTATAATGGCCCCTGCACGTTCCCACTTCTGTGCCTTTGCCATTTTGCTCTGCCAACAAGCCTATCTCCAGAGGTCCCCACCTAGGTATCTGTCAAGATAGGATCCACAAAGCACCTCCACAATGCCACCCAAACTCCCCATAGCAGTTAGCTTGTACTCCCTTTACTTCAGTGAATGACCTTCTCCACTCATTTTAGTTAATTATGTGTGATTTATTCATTAGCCTATAAACATCCTAAGGGTAAGCTGCATATTTAGTTCGTATTTTTATCATAAAGTACCTAAACCTTCACAAGGTTTAGACATTTTCTGACAACTAAAAAAATTAGTATACAATGTTATAATTATTGGTTGAGGAAATGACCATTATAGTCAAAGTCAAAATACAGTAAAATGCTGGCTCCATCTCAAGAGTGGTCAGAAAGCCAAGAAGAGCTATAAAAACCTTCTGGCCCAAGCGGCTTCCAGTCCGGCAACAACTACTAGGGAGAATTTCCTCCCTGGGACCATGTCTTATAAACGTGACACTATTAGTTGTTACAGTATTGCTAGGGAAACAGAAAGATCCAGGAAGCTGAGGACCCTTCCACCCTGTCACCATCCAAAACTCAATCCATCTGCACACTGCGCTGTGGGTAACGCCTTGAGAAGCTCCATGGGTTTTACAACTGACGGACTCCCACAATGCATGCAGGAAAGCTCTCACCCCACTTCTCTGACAGAAGCAAGTCCATGAGGTAGGGTCCTATCTCTTGTCTCATCTCGGCTCCCCAGGCAATTGAGGAGCAGAGACTTCGGGTGGGAAGGAGGGACCAACTTAAAAAGATAAGGAATAGTTGCCCTTGGGTGAACCAATCAGTTAAGCATCTCTTGATTTCAGCTCAGGTCATGATCTCAGCGTTGTGGGATGAGCCCTGCATTGGGCAGCGTGTTCAGCACAGAGTTTGCTGCTTTCTCTCTCCCTATCTCTCTCTCTCTGATCTCTCTCAAATAAATAAAAAAGTAAACAAACTTTAAACAAAAGGACTATAAAGTTTTGGTGAGATGGCTGCAAACTGGGCTGAAGGAAACACTTTTCAGGGAATATAATTGTGCTGCCACAGGAGAGCCCATAACTATTTCCAGCTGTGTGGAAACCTGCTCAGCTGATTCACCTGGGGCACTCAGGGAGCAGGCAGAGGCTGAGCCCACCCCCAGGATTCTTCAGTCAGTGAAACTGGCCTGGACATTGGGCGTCTGTGTGATTAACAAGCACTGGAGACATTACACTGTATGAATCAGAGATGAAGATTCAAGGTGCAGTTGAAAAGCTCTTTTCCTTCTCAAATTTCATTACCTCCATTTAGGGAAACTATGTCATTATGCCCACAACTTCAAATGACCAGTCACTGCTATTCGGTTCATCAAAGGACAGTAACTGGAATGAACATCAGATATATAGAGGAAGAGAATATTTTACTAAGTATCTTTTTGCTTAATCACTTATAACCTGAAGCAGAATTTGCAGGGGAGGGGCTGCTATGCAGCTGACAAGGAGGGTCTGCCAGTTAAAAGCAAAGCCACTCTTTGCATTTTGGTATCAACTTCTTTGGCATTATACAACAGAATATCATAAACCTAATCAACATTTTTGTTTCAAAAAGACATCATTTTAAGCAGGTAAAGTAAGACACAGATATGTACCAGCTACCCTGGGGTACTTGATGTAGCTCGAGGTTGCTTTCCCTTTCCTCCCTTTGCAGGAAGGCCTAGGTGAGAAGGCACATGGAAGGCTCATTTTCTTCTGAAAATCCTTACTTTTTTTTTCTTTCTCCTTCTCCCCTCCAATGATTCATTTCCCTTCCTCTACTATTAGAAGCAACAGTTGGGTCTCACATCTGAAGGGTGGTCTGAGAATAAGAATCCACTCTGAAGTAAACATGTGAATCTAACCCAGTATATCTGAAATTGCTGAGTTTCAAAAAACTTGGCTAGAAATAAGCTATTTCCCTCATAAGCTATTTAGTCTTTCTTCCTGCATATTTCCTGTTTTTGCATTACTAAAAAAAAAAAAAGAAAGAAAGAAAGAACTGAAGAAGGATGGTAAAAGTTATTCTTTGTTAAAAACTTTCATGAAGACATGTTTCAGGTGTTAATGATAAGGTTCTTGGGGCGCCTGGGTGGCTCAGTCAGCTAAACATCTGCCTTCAGCTCAGGCCATGATCCCAGGGTCCTGGGATCAATTCCTGCTTTAGGCTTCTGGCTCAGCAGGGGAGTTGGTTTCTTCCTCTCCCTCTGCCACTCCCCTTGCTTGTGCTTTTAGGGCTAATAAATAAATAAATAAGTAAATAGTTCCAGTTTTGTCTCGTTTTCTCTTTTGAAGTATTTTCCCTCCTCTTTTTAACAGATCACAATTTTTTTACAGATCTAGTTTGGAAAATCTTTCCCTTTCCCAACCATCACCCATTTTGCTTTATTCCATAACACAACATGTTTTAAAATTTACTTGAAAAGGACGTTCTTCTCCATTTGGCTGTGTTATATAGAGACCACAGTGAGCCCACCAGAGTAAAAGTAATAAGCAAAAGTAGTAATAATGAGAACAGAGAGAGATGTTAACCATGTTCTTGTTTCAGGAAAAGTAACCAAATTTCTAACCTTTTCAGGAAAAGTAACCAAATTTCTCCTCACTCCATCTAGGTTAAGGTCACCTAACTTTTATAGGATATAGGGTATCATAAGTAAAAAAAAAAAAAAAAAAAGAAAGAAAGAAGGATAAAAGAAAGACCAAAGAAACAAACTATCACCCAGGAGATACCAATTCAAATATAAGTTTTGTGATTCTGACTCTTTTCAATATCAGGTTTATTTTCTCAATAATTTCTAACCCATATGACAGCTTTCTGAATAAGTTGCCCAATGGCTTAGTATGAAGTCAAGTGCCGATTTTTTTATTTTTTTGAGTATAGTTGACACACAATGTTACAATAGTTTCAGGTGTACAACATAGTGATTCAGCTTCTCCTTACACTATGTTATGCTCACCACAAGTATAGCCAAAAGTACTCATGCAGCAAAAATCCTTCTTTAATTCCTTTTCTGATTATTAACTTTCTCTGAATCAAGATCCAAAATGACAAGGTTGGGAAAACAAGGTATACTCAACTTGTAAGTCAAAAAAGAAACCTAAAATGAGCTTCTGGGGACACCTGAGTGGCTCAGTCAGTTAAGAATCTGTCTTCAGCTCAGGTCATATTCCAAGGGTCCTGGGATCAAGTCCCACATTGGGCTCCTAGTTAGCAAGGAGCCTGCTTCTCCCTCTGCCTGCTGGTCCCCCTGTTTGTGCTCTCTCTAACAAATAAATAAATTAAAAAAAAAAAAAACTTAAAAATAAATAGGGGCGCCTGGGTGGCTCAGTGGGTTAAAGCCTCTGCCTTCAGCTCAGGTCATGATCCCAGGGTCCTGGGATCGAGCCCCGCATCAGCTCTCTGCTCAGCGGGGAGTCTGCATCCTCCTCTCTCTCTCTCTCTCTCTGCCTGCTTGTGATCGCTCTCTCTGTCAAATGAATAAATAAAATCTTTAAAAAAATAAAAACTTTAAAAAAATAAAATAAAATGAGCTCCTGATCTTGACTGCAACAAATCTCTTAAGAGTGGTTTTTATCAAGTCTACTCAAAGCATCTGACAAAAGCCTACAGTGCACTCCCAATGGAAGGGGAAGGTTGATGCTCTGTAATAGTATATTTTTCTTACATAAAATTAACAAAATTTGGTTGTTTGAATGTTGTAGCTTACTTATATGCATAATAAAGATGTAAAAGAAGTATTAGAAGAAAATCATAGAAACTGCTCATCACTAATGTTGGAGAACTTAGAAGCTACTCAATCCAATTTTTCACAAAATGCAAAATCCCCAGGCTCTCTGTGATGGGAAGAGGTTGACAATCTATAAATCTGAAATTCTTTTTTAGTACGCAGAATAGCACTAAAACCCAAAATACTTCCTACCAAGGTCACTCCTCGAATCTAAAAATCTAAGAGAGGTAAGAGAGAGAATGGAGAGAAAGCTATTTGTTAAAAACAAAAACCTTGGGGCACCTGGGTGGCTCAGTGGGTTAAGCCTCTGCCTTCAGCTCAGGTCATGATCTCAGGGTCCTGGGATTGAGCCCCGAGTCAGACTCTCTGCTCAGAGGGTAGCCTGCTTCCCCCTCTCTCTCTGCCTGCCTTTCTGCCTACTTGTGATCTTACTCTGTGTCAAATAAATAAATAAAATCTTAAAAAAAAAAAAAAAAAACCTTTAGGCTGCTTGATTCCTCTGGCTGAAATCCCTTCCTTTTGCCCACATATTTATGCACATATTGTGTTCCTTTTTTCACAGACCCTCTGCAAATCTTGTGACAGAAGAACTGCTTTGCTTATGTTTCTAACTCTCCACTTAGATGATAAGTTTCCCAAGGGCAGAATCAGGAGACAGGAAGAGTTTATCTTTACTCCTGTTGCTTAGAACATTATTGTGTTGGACATCTAATTGCATGCCTGACACTAGTAGTAGTAGTAAAAGTAACATGATTTATGAAGTACCCAATAAGCACTAGGTACTCTGCTCACAACTTTTAAAATAGTATCTCTGATAATGACAACAATCCTGCAAAGTAGATTTTATTGAAACACATTTTACAGATGAGGAAACAGATGGAAAGAGAGTAAGTAATTGGTCTAGCATCAAACAGGTTTTAAGTGGTGGGTTTTGAATTTTAACCCAGATAAAAATAATCAGTGCAATATACTTTTCACTATACCAGTTAGCAGGTGCACCAAATAAAAATCTGTTGTGTTAAAATGAATATAAACAGTAAAATAATATGGATATAACATTAAAATGATATGTAATATCATATCAATAACTATAAAACAAGTAATATAACTATACAAAGCTGGCAAATTTATCTACTTTTTTTAAAGATTTTATTTATTTATTTGACAGAGAGATCACAAGTAGACAGAGAGGCAGGCAGAGAGAGAGGGAGAAGCAGGCTTCCTGCTGAGCAGAGAGCCCGATGTGGGGCTCGATCCCAGGACCCTGAGATCATGACCTGAGCCGAAGGCAGAGGCTTAACCCACTGAGTCACCCAGGTGCCCCAAATTTATCTGCTTTTTATGTAAAATAAGGATTATAAATATGATGACAGCTGACCTGGAAAATCCTAAGAACATATAAAAGTATAATGTTCAAAAAGAAAGCCTTCAACCCTACTATCTAGACATTGTTAATATTTTGGTAAACATTATTTTAACCATTTTATATACATATACACAAACACTCTTCACATACATGAAATCATACAGTCCTGTGTATAACCCACACTTTTATTCAATCATTTGGATTAGAGATGTTTCTATACCACTGAATCTACACCGTAATTGTTAACACCCATATAGGATTCTAATCAAAGTGATTTAGCCTGCTTCTTATTAATAGATATTAATCTTTCCTCATCTCTTTTTATAATCAATTTCTAGAAATTTAACTTATATTAAGTTTGGAACAAATGAACATTATAAAAGTGAGAGAGCATGACTACAATGAATAATGTATTTATTTAAGATGTACATACATTACTGTAGGAGGATTCACTGTTTCTCTTAAAAAAAAAACTATGACTAAACATTGGCCCTTTTCCACTTCACATATAAGCATATCCTTTAGGAAAGAATTATTCATATAAAATAAGTAGAAAACCACCAGATGAAAATGGCCAAAGTGGCAGACCTTTAAACCAGGTGTTTTACATGAAAAAAAAAAGATTTATCTTCATCTATGAGTTGCTCCTGACCAATGCTTGGTTTTTACCTGTTCACATAGACTTGAAGAGTAAGAACATGAAGGTCAACTCAATATTTTGCATTTACCTGTCCCTCAGTGCTTATACCTAAAATGGTCTAAAAAACATGTAAACATTCATGCAACTATACATTCCTAGTACAGTACCTTTTACCTGGAAGAATTCAATAAATCTTGGGGGGGCGGGAATCAGGTAAAATAAATCAGCTAAAATTAACTACTGGGAAGAAACTAAGAGAATAATTCCATTTATGGTAGTATCAAAAAAATGAAATACTTAGGGATAAATTTAACCAAGGAGATGAAAGATCTGTATGCTGAAAACCATAGAACACTAAGGAAAGAAACTGAAAGAGACAAATAAGGAGAAAGATATTCTATGCTTACAGATTGGTAAAATTAATATTGTTAAAGTGTCCATACTACCCAAAGCCATCTACAGATTCAATGTAATGCCGACCAAAATTTCAATGACATTTTTCACAGAAATAGAAAAAAATAGTACTAAAATGTGTATAGAACCACAAAATAGCCAAAGCTATCTTAAGGAGGAAGAATAAAGCTGGGAGCATCACAGTTCTTAATTTAAAACCATATTACAAAGCTATAGGATTCAAAACAGTCTGGTATTGGCATAAAAACAGACACATAGATAAATGGAACAGGAAACCCAGAAGTAAGCCCATGGATATATAGCCAATCTTTTGTAGAAACATCAACAATACACAATAGGGAACAGGTAGTCCCTTCAATAAATGGTGCTGGAAAAACTGGACATCTACATGCGAAAGAATGAAACTAGATCCCCCATCTTTCACCACACACAAAATCAACTCAATGTATTAAAGACCTACAACTATAAAACTCACAGAAGAAAACAATAGGATAAGGTACTTTCCATTGGTTTTGGCGACAATTTTCTGAATTTGACACCAAAAGCAAAGACAACCAAAGCAAAAATAAACAAGTGGGACTATATCGAACTAAGAAGCCTCTGCATAGCAACAAAAACCATCAAAAAAATGAAATGACAACATATGGAAAAAACATTTGTGAACCATAAATCCAATAAGGGGTTATATCCAAAATATGCAAGGAACCCATCAATAACAAATAACTCAATTTAAAAATGAGCAAAGGACCTGAATAGACATTTTTCCAAGGAAAACATACAAATGGCCAACAGGTAGATGAAAATGTGCTCAGGATCACTAAGAATTGGGAAATGCAAATCAAAACCACAATATCACCTTGCATGTGTTCCAGCGTCTATTACCAAAAAAGATAAAAGATGACAAATATTGGCTAGGATATGGGAAAAGGGAACCTTTGTGCACTACTAGTGGGAACGTCAACTGGGGCAGCCACTATGGAAAATAGTATGGAAGTTCCTCAAGAAATTAAAAATGGTCCAACAATCTTATTTCTGGTATACATCCAAAGAAAATGAAATCATTATCTCAAATGATATCTGTACTCCCATGTTTACGGCAGCACTATTCACAACAGCCAAGGTATAGAAAAAAGCCTATGAGTCCTTCGATAAGTGGATATAGAAAATGCTGTATACACATGTACATAATAGAATAGTATTAAGCCTTAAAAAGAAAGAAAAGAAAATCTTGCCCTTTGTGGCAACACAGATGAACCCAAAGGGCATTATGCTAAGTAAAATAAAACAGATGAAGACAAATATTGCACAGTAACACTTATATGTAGAATCTTTAAAAAGTTTTCTTAAATAAAACTAAGGCAAGGGGTGCCTGGCTGGCTCAGTCCATTAACCAACCGACTCTTGATTTTGGCTCAGGTCATGATCTCAGGGTCGTGAATTCCTATAGCATTCTTGTACACTCTTGCCAGTTACTGAGGATCCCAATGACCTTTTGTTCATATGGGCTACATTTATTAATATTTATCATATTAGATATAAAAGAAATTTTCAAAGCTTGTTTTTATTTTTTTTAAGATTTCATTTATTTGTGAGAGAGAAACCACAAGGGCGGGGGGAGAAGAGGAAGAAGGAGAAGCAGACTCCCCGCTGAACAGGGAGCCCAATACAATGCTTGGAGATAATGACCTGAACCAAAGGCAGACAGATAGACACTTAACCAACTGAGCCATCCAGGTGTCCCTCAAAGCGTATTTTTAATTCACCTAAAAATAACAATAAACCAACTACATATTAACAAAAAGCAAATATTTTATGGAAGATAACTATTCTTTAAAACAAAAATCAGTGAAAAATTAGCACTGTTTACATTTTTGAAAACCTCTTTAATACAAGACTTAATGGAATTAAGTAATCTCATATATGGCTCTACATTTCATCCCTTGCCATATTGCTTAGGTCAAAGCAGATGAAGAAAATTAGGCAACACACAGGGAGGAATATGTTCATAGACTTCCCAGATAACATAACAAAACTCATCAAGTGGTAGCTTTTTAAAGGTTAGTTGTAATGTAGGACCTGAAAACTTACCAAGTTTACATGCTCCACTGGTCTGTCTTACACTCTGAATGGATTTTTTTTCACATGAGCATGATTTTGTAATGTGTATAGGTCATTTGGAAAATAAATGATTTAGCAAGTTCAGCATATTTTCCTTATGATGACATACTGTATTATAAAACATTAAAAACTCACATTCATTAATACTACCATCAATGTTATCAATAAGGTCTTTAAGTTTTGGGAAGTGATGGCATCGACACATATTTTGCAAAATTGTAATTTTATCATTGGCAACAAACTGTCAGTTTATCTCCTTGGAAAGAAAGGCTCACTTTGTTCATTTTTGAGAAAATATCTGCCAAATACTCAAATTTGAACAAACAATCATAGTTTATCAGTCAAGTAATGATGGTGTTTCACAGAAGGAAAAAAAAAACATTTACGTCAGCTTGCAAATCAAACAATTTCACAAGTGCTTTTCTCCTAGACCAGAAGTCCACAAATTATGACTGGGAACACCAAAACCAGCTTTACACATCTGCTGTAGTAAATAAAGTCTTGTTGGAACTCAGACTTACTCATTCATTTACATACTGTTTATGACTACTTTTAGGCTACGGCGGCAGGGTTGAATAAATTGTAGGATTTTATGTGTAAAACTGAAAATTTACTATCTTGCCCTATACAGAAAAAAGTTTGTGAACCCTTACACTAGACAGCCATCAGAACTTTGGTATGTAATTGAGCTGTTTTATACATACTTCCCACTTCATCAAATAGAAATTTTTTTAAAATGCATACCCAGGAGTCAACTTTAGTAAGTTCATTTTTCTCACCTCATTATGTACTTAAGTGTGTGGCAGTGAGGAATACAGTGACAGTGAGTAGTTTGGCACCACTGCCTTGATTCATACTAAGGTACCAACAATTTCACCCAGAATTGCTTATACATCATTGGTACAAATAGCAAGTCAGGGAAAAAAGCAAACAATACCTTAATATTATCATGAGAACAGTTTTGGCTTCACAGAGCCTCTGAAAGGATCTCAGGGACCCCACAGGTCTGCGGACCATAGTTTGAAAACCATTCTAATGGGCAAATATTTCAATGGACAGAATAGAAATTTAAGAAATATATCTACACCGTTATCTCCAATTGGTTTTCAATAGTCACCAGGGAAATCAATGGAGAAAATAAAAGTTTTCAACAAATGAAGTGGAATAGTCAGATAAATAAGTGGGGAAAAGGGTCCTTGACCCTACCTTGTCCCATACACAAATAATTAATTTGAGACAAATCATACACCTAAATACTGAAGCTGAAACCATAAACTTCTAAGAGAAGAGAATATCTTCATGATCTTAGGCTAAGTGAAGATTTTTTTAAAGAAAACACAGGAAGAACTCACATAAAAGAATTATCTGACCTGTCTGTTCTGTGAAGATGTGTCCTCCATGGCTTTCCTTTCCCTCAGACATCATATTACACAACCACAAAAATTAACATGGACCAAAAGGGTAACCTCAGCATGTCAGCAACTTCTGCGAAACTGCCAGCAAGAGGAAAACACCATTCCTCTCCACTGTCACCACTTTACCACACGCTTGCGTGCCAGAGGTGAGTCAGATCTGAAGCCCCTTACATTTAAAGAAAAAGCAATTGAAATGTCATCATTAAAGCTTAGTCCAGAATCTCTACTTCTAGGTTTGGGAAGACTGTTCTCAAGGGTCGACAAATTGCTTAGCCTGCTGCATGGTGACAATGACACATGTGAAAAAGTAATTTTGAGGAAGGAACTAGGAGGTCACTAAGGAGGACCTTGTAAATCAAATTACCAGCAGAAGTATCTTACCATGCACTAACAGCTCCAGATATAAAGCAATCACGTTCAGTTCCATCTCCTACGTTGACGCCAGTGGCACTGCCAACAAAGCACAGATCCACGCCACATGAGCAGGTGTGAGGATGATTTCATGAGCTGTGTGATGGCTGTTTGGAAACAGTGGTGAGCCCATCCCACACTGGAATTGTACATCTGTTATATATCTAGCATTTCATTATGGAAAATCTTTGCATTCGTTTAACCCCTTTGGTGGTGCATTTGCTTAGCTGAGCTAAATATTTCATGAATATTCATTAGAGTACCTTATTTGCATAATTCCTAAGCTGTTAGACACTGCAGCCAATAATAAAACCAGAACTCTCTATTAACCATTACTCATGGACAACCACAGTACCATGACAATTGACGGTCATAATGACCCTAAAGGATCACATAATTTTGAAGTCCATTTTATATCAAAGGAAATAAGTCCATCTCCAAATTAAATCTCAACTGAAAATTAAAATGCTAATGAGCTACTATGCCTAGTCTGTTAAGCTAGGAAAGATTGAGAGAAATGATGAAGATACAGAGAAATGGGCTCCCTAAATACTGGTATTTGTTTTTAAGATTTTTTTTTATTTATTTGACAGAGAGAGAGAGATCACAAGTAGGCAGAGAGGCAGGCAGAGAGAGAGGGGGAAGCAGGCTCCCTGCTGAGGAGAGAGCCCGATGCAGGGCTCGATCCCAGGACCCTGAGATCATGACCTGAGCTGAAGGCAGAGGCTTAACCCACTGAGCCACCCAGGTGACCCAAGGGCTCCCTAAATGCTGTTTAAGAAAATATAAATTATTACAAACTTTTTTAGATAACGGTTTTTTATCATATGTTAAAACCCCTACAAATAATTCTGGCTAATATTTATATGGTGTTTATTATAAGTCATATAAATTCTAAGTGTTCTGATTCATCCTAAAAATATCCCCATGAAATATGATTATTAGCTCCACTTAAAAGATGAAAACACTGAGTCTCAGAGAGATTAATTCACCTGAACAAAGTCACACAGCTGGTTCAAATTCCAGAACATGAGTCTGAACATAGAAAATCAGTCTTTAAGAGTCCATCCACCTAATAGCCCCATTATATTGCATTGCATTGCATCTCAAAATGTGCAGACCTTCAAATTCCAGTTCCGCCCCTTGGGATTTATTCTAAGGAAACTAAAAAGACACGTACCAAAATGTGCCTACAGGGATGTTTATTACAACATTTTCAATAATAAAAAATGTGTAAATGATCTAAATACTTCACTGTAAAGATTATGGCATATCTATGTGGCAAGCTGCTGTAAAACCATTTTTGAATGTTAATTTGAACAAAATGGAAAATGATTATGCATAGTAAGATCTTGTTCTGACTTCTGTTTGTGCTTCTCCACATTTTCCCACACTTACCCTGTGCCCCAAGAGGCTAACCACTATACTCCATATCACCTGCGCTCCTTTCAAGGCTGGATTCCAGCTGGGTTCTGCCACAAGCAGCACTCACATAAGACCAGAATAAACTGGGATGTCTATTTCCTTCCCTCCATTAGGGAAGTTTTCAGTTAGTATTTCTTCAAATAAATTTTCTAGACCTTTCTCTCTCTCCTTCTTTTTCTGAGATCTCTATAAAGTGAATGTTCATTTGTTGTCCCAAGGATCTCTTAATCTATCCCATTTTTTATTCTTTTCTCTTTTTGCTGTTCAGCTTGTGTGCTCTCCATTTTTGTCTTCCAGATCACTGATCATTCTTCTGCATCATCTGATCTATGGCTGGCTCTCTCTAGTGTGTTTTTTAATTTCAGTTACTATATTCAACTCTGATTGCTTCTTTTTAGTATTTTGTATCTCTTTATAGAAGGTCTCACTGAGATCTTCCATTCTTTTCTCCAGCCCAGTGAGTATCTTTAGAGGCATTATTTTAAATTCTTTATTAGCCATATTGTGGGTTTTTTTACATTTTTTAAAAAATTTTTAATTTTTTTATAAACATATAACGTATTTTTAGCCCCAGGGATACAGGTCTGTGAATCGCCAGGTTTACACACTTCACAGCACTCACCCCAGCACATACCCTCCCCAATGTCCATAACCCCACAACCCTCTCTCGACCCCTCTCCCCCAAGCAACCCTCAGTTTGTTTTGTGAGATTAAGAGTCTCTTATGGTTTGTCTCCCTCCCGATCCCATCTTGTTTCATTTATTCTTTTCCTACCCCCCAAACCCCTCACAATGCATCTCCACTTCCTCATATCAGGGAGATCATATGATAGTTGTCTTCCTCCGATTGAGTTATTTCGCTAAGCATAATACCCTCTAGTTCCATCCACGTCATCACAAATGGCAAGATTTCATTTCTTTTGAGGGCTGCATAGTACTCCATTGTATATATACACCATATCTTCTTTATCCATTCATCTGTTGATGGACATCTAGGTTCTTTCCATAGTTTGGCTATTGTGGACACTGCTGCTATAAACATTTGGGTACACGTATCAGGCATATTGTTTATCTCAGTTTTCATTTGGTTCTTTTCCTGAATTTTTTTTTCTTATTCTTTCTTTTGAAGCATATCCCTCTGTCTCTCCATTTTGCTGGGACTTCTGTGTTTGTTCCTGTGGGTTAGAAAGAACAGCTACATCTCCCAAACTTGAAGGAGTGGTCTTGTGAGTGGTGTCTCCTATGCAGACTGTGTGTGATCGGTGACTTTTGCTGACAGGCTGGAGCTGTGGCTACATATGTTAATTACCCTTATGAACTGCAGCTTTCTATAGAAAATAATAATAGTAAAAAGAATAGAAAAGTGAAGAAAAAAAGCTGAAGAGAAAAAAGGAAGAAAAACAAGAGGAAATAAAAAACAAACAAGAAGAGAATCAAAACTAAAACAAGACAATGGGGTCTGTTGAGAATGTAGCTCTTGGTTTTGGCTCAGGTCATGATCTCAGAGTCCTGGGATTAAGCTCCACTTTGGGCTCTGAACTCAGAGAGGAGTTTGCTTGAGATCTGCTCCCTCTGCCCCCCCCCCCCCCCCCTCAGGCACTCTCTCTCTCTCTCTAAAATAAATAAATCTTTTTTATAAAGAACAAATGCTTAGAAATTAGGAAATAATTTTTTAAATGTTAATTAAAAATTTTTAATTAAACCAAACTGTGGCTTATTTTCTGCGTCCTAGTACCACACAGCCTGTGGTGAGCTTATGGACCCTGGGCTTACTGAAGTCACAAGCTCACTGTGAGTCAGATCCTGTTCTAGTCTGGGCTTTTAAGGTGAAGAGGGAAGGAGCAGTCCCCACAGCTCCTCAGTCCTTTTAAACTGCGGCTTTTTTTTTTCTGTGTCCCAATGCCACCAGGGCTGGTATGGGCTTGTGGACTCAGAGCTTGCTGAGGTCACAAGCTCCCTGTGAGGACCAGACCCCGCTCTAGTCCAGATAGGCACATTTAACAGAATGAAACTGGACCACTTTCTGACACCATACACAAAAATAAACTCAAAATGAATTAAAGACCTAAATATGAGACCTGAAACCATAAAAATCCTAGAAGAGAGGACAAGCAGTAATTTCTCTGACATTGGCCATGGCAACATTTTTCTACATATGTCTCCTGAGGCAAGGGAAACAATAGCAAAAATAAACTATTGGAACCACACCAAAATAAAAAGCTTTTTGCACAGCAAAAAATACCATGAACAAAATGAAAAGTCAACCTATTGAATCAGAGAACATGTACAAGTGACATATCTATTAAGGGATTAGTATCCAAAATATATAATGAACTTACACAACTGAACACTAAAACAAGCAATCCAATTTAAAAATGGATAGAGGATCTGAACAGACGTGTTTCCAAAGAAGACATACAGATGGCCAAAAAACATGTGAAAAGAAGCACAACATCATTTGTCATCAGGGAAATACAAATTAAAACCATAATGAGATATCACCTCATACCAGTCAGAATGGCTAATATCAAAATGACAAGAAACAACAAGTGTTGGCAAAGATGTGGAGAAGATGGAACTCATGTGTAATGCTGATGAGAATGCAAATTGATATCACCACTATGGAAAAACAGTATGGAGGTTCTGCCAAAAATTAAAAATGAAACTATTATAAGATCCAATATTTCTACTATTGGATATTTATCTACAGAAAACAAAAACTCTAATTCAAAAAAGATATATGCACCCCTATGTTTATTGCAGCCAAACATATGGCCAAGAAATGGAAAAATCTGGGTCCATCAATAGAGGAATGGTTAAGAAAAACGTGGTATACACACGTTTTATTACACAGCCATAAGGACAGGTTCATGCCATGTGAGACAACATGGAAGGATCTAGAAGGTATTATGCTAAGTGAAATAAGTCAGACTGAGAAAGACAAATATCCTATGATTTCACTCCCACATGGTATCTGAAACAACAAATGAATACAGGAAAAGCAGAACCAGACCTATAAATACAAAGAACAAACTGATGGTTGCCGGGGCAGGGGGGGCATGGGTTGTGAAAAATGGGTGAAGTGGGGTGAGAGATGCAGGCTTCTAGTTATGGATTGAATAAGTCACAGGAATAAAAGACACAGCGTAAGGAACACAGTCAGCCCTGTTGTAATAATGATGTAAGGGAACAGATGGTAGCTATGCTCGTGATGAACACAGCATAATATATAAACTTATCAAATCACTAAGTTGTACACCTGAAACTAATGTAACATTGTGCCAACTACACCCAAATTTAAAAAAAAAATTAGTAAAGTGGGAATCATACAAAGTAGAAAAAAAAAAAGACTAGAATGGAGGAGAGAAAGAAGAGATGGAGGTGAGGTTTTTTTTCCTCCATTACAGTCTTGTGCTTAGAGAAGTGGTTATAGTCCTCCTGGACTATGGCTGCTGTAAGAAACCCTTTCCAGCTAGTTTTCATGGGCTCCAGTAACATTATTTTTTCCCCAGACTCTCTCAGACTAGGGAAGTAAGAGTCTACCAGTGTTAGTTTCCCAGTGGCTCAACCTCCCCTGTTGGCAACCAAAGCCTTTCCCACACTTCCATAAATCATGCCTTCATTGAGGTCTCTTCAGTAAAGCCATCTCAGTAGAATTCTGGTGCCAACAGAGACCCTAACTGTAAGGAATGGGATGGGAAATCTATCTTAGCTTAGAAAAAAGTCTGATAGAATATACAAGAAAATGCTGCCAGTGTTTACCTTTGGGTGGTGACATTATAAGTTGTTTATTTTAATCTTTATTTATAGACACTGAGGCAAGAGAAGACTTTATTACATCATGGTTCAAAAACTTACTGCATTGAAAACAATGGACAAATTACCTAATGTCATGTTGTCATTTATAAAGTAAAAATAACAATGTCTATCACTTCAGGTTTTTACAGATATTAAGTAAGATACAGTCCATGTGAAGTCCTAAGTGTACAATAGGTGTTCCTATGATGTCTTTTTTTTTTTCAACAATTTCCTAACACATGATTATATGTTTGGTGAAACTGCACAACATATGATAAAATCACATATCAAAAAATGCTAGGGCCTCCTGGGTGGCTCAGGTCACAATCCAAGGGTCCTGGGATTAAACCTCACATCAGGCTTCCCACTCAGCCAGGAGCCCTGCCTCTCCGCTCCCTGTGCCACTCCCCCTGCTTGTACTCTTTCACTCTCTTTGTCAAATAAATAAAATCTTTTTTAAAAAATGCTGAAAATTACCAAGGGCCATGTATATGTGTATTTTGGAATTGTACAGTGGAAGAAAACAACTTCCACACATAGTAAACAGTGATCTGAAATATTTTTGGTAATTTTTTGAAATGGTTATCCATCTATTCATTAAATTATCATCTAGAATAAAGGTTTAAAATGAAAGGAACAGAAAGCCATTCTTGGTTTGCATAGATAGCCAAGAAAAAACACCATAGAGAATTAAACACAATTTCCCAGAAACTAATATATTCCTGATGGATATTAGCTTGTAAGACTGTCACATGAAGGTGAAAAGCACATTCCAATGCATTTGAGAAGCAAAATCCCTCTTTTGACAATAAATAAAATTTTAATTTGATTTTGGATTCATTCACAGTCAGACTTGAGAGCTGTTCATTCTGTTGGTCCTACAGCTCGCGCCTGACTCACGGTACTCCTCCCCACACTCTCCGTCCCATCCTAATCAATGCTGGGTGACTTAAAGATTGGCATCCCTCAGCCCAAAAGGCTGTTTAAATGCTAACTTTTCCCACTGCTCCCCCCAAAAATGACTGACTAAATAATCAAAAAATTTCATAATAAAAACAAATAAAATTCATGAGAATTCCTCCAAGCTGGAGGTTTGAAAGGAGCCAACACCACTGAAATGTTTGAAGCCAGACAGGGCCTAAGGAGTTCACAAGTTCATTCATTATGGGGAATTGAAGGAAATGTAGTCAGACCTGCTGTCACTTTAAAGAATATCACTGAAGCTTTACAAAAATGATGTATGTTCCCATTCAAACATACCAAAAGCTATTGAACTTAATTTCCTTTTTAAACATGTACTTTGCTATCCTTAGTTGCTGATGGGTGAGGAAATGCTTCAACCCACAGGGCATTTTTGGTTCACTGACAAATGTATTCACAAGCAGCAGATTGTTCCCCAAAAACATATTTTTATGGGTAAGATTTCAAGTAGACCGTCATTTCAAATGTCTGGCCTCTTTATTCATTTTCTTGTTCAGGAATCCAGACATCTCCCCATCCTGCCATCTCCTTCCTTATCCTATGTCAATTTTGCACAGCTCTAACATCCTCTATGATTATTATCTTGGTCATCAAAATCAAATTGTATTATCGCTCTCCTTCAATCTTTTCACGTGTGTGCCTTGGTTTTTACAGCCCTTTTCGGTCTAACACTGTGCAACTGATTTGTTATACTAGCTTGGATTTCCTCTGCAATAGCAACCAAACTCAGCCCCAGGACACCCAGCTTCAGCACCCAAGACCTTCACACTTCACTGAATTTACTGGCATGGGAACTTCTCATCCAAAAAACAAAAGTTGTAAGTTGCTTCTGAGCGGATTCTAAATAAATCTACCAGAGAAAAATAAAAATCAGGTTCTACTCTTATATCTGGCCATTAGTAAAAACTAAATACTTCAAAATTCCCAGGGTAAGATGGAGAGACTGATTTGCATTGTTATTTTCCTGCATTTGCGGGGGGTGGAGGGGGAGCTTAGAACCAGTGGAAGCAAAGTAATTTAATGTGGAAAATTCCCATTCATACCAAAATATATCCTATGAACCTCTATGCGTATTTAAAGATATAAATATGATGTTTGTGTGCGTTATAACATCTTCACTACAAACTACCAGGAAACCACTGGTTCAAGGGCTTATAAGTAACTAAATGTTAGTTGGATGGAACCATTCTTCCCTAATTATCTTTTAATTAAGCAATTATCAGAGACTATCAGGATGAAGAAGTTATAGGATAGAATATGAATATAATTTGATGAATTCTAATCATTGCTCTCGTGACAGACTGTTTTTTCTCCAGCTAAGTGGATTCACAACTAGGTCCTATTCCTTCTAAACTGCATACAGTAATGGACACATACTCCAGCAAGAGGCCAGGCACATGGCAACCCACTATAGGTACAAAGAACTCTAGCCCTCGAAAAAAAGAAATAAAGGACATGGTTACTTGTACTCAAGGAAAATTTCTCTTTCTAAAAGTTGTAAGCTGTAAAATGCAAACTTAGCTTTCTTCAATTCCTGACAGAGAAGTAAATACTTAAACACCAAGGCACACTGATAAAAGGATTACTTTTTGACCATCAGCCTTCCCTCCCCATAATGTTAGGTTTCATTAAGCCAAAAAGAAATATTGACTCTCTGGTGCCAATTCACTTCTTCCCTTTTGTGATACTTGCTTAGACCATGCTAACATCCTGCCACCATCACCTCTCTCTCTCTCAGCTGTCTAATCAGTTTTGAAATGACTTGGGATGGTTAATATCACAGAGAGAAGGTGCTTACATATTGACTCAGTGAATGAATGAATGAGCTGACTACAAATTACTAAATATAGGAAAATTAGGGTAGATACTATCAAACACTTCACAGAAGCAATCCAAGTAACTCAATTCTGATAAAAACGCTGCCACTTAGTCTTTCACACTCAAATTCTTAGTTGTTAAGACAGCAGGGCTTAACCTCTTGCTCACTCTCCCTTTCTCTCTTCCTGTTTCTTGCGCTCTCTCTCTTTCTCTGTCTCTCAGTGCAATGGTTTAGAAACTCTCAGATAAAGCTTAGGAATATCTGGCACACACTGATTATTTTCTGGTTGTCTATGTGGTATGTCTACATTTGTTGCTACTGCAACTGCAGTACATTATTCTAAGGGCTAAATAGAACATTAAGGAAAAAAAAAAGAAGACTCAAGGTTTTGGTTTCCATTAGTATTTCTACTTCCATATGATACTATATAATCATCATTATTCCCTCGAAGACACCACCCACTCAGGCTTTAGACTCCTGTAGTGCAAGCAAGTAAATATACGTGACAGTCAGAAACTCTTATTCTGAAAGCATTTGTATTATTAAGGTTATGGTTTTAACTTCAGATTGCAGTAAAAGTCATCTAAAAACCCCAAAGTTTTTTTTTTTCTTTAATCTCCTCTAACACACAAGTCATACACAGAGCAAGTTGCTACCTAAAAACACCATTATAAAGGGTGGGAACACACTTCAAAAAGCTGATGGTGAGTTTATGCACATATTCAAGCAATAAGATGATGTGCTCCTGTTCTCATGTCTTTCCTACTAGGGTGCTACCCCGACTGTGCTGTTAGTCTACACCCAGGAAAATACATGTTTCCTTAAAATGCATGACAATTACTAACATGAAAGAATTATAACACAAAAGGAAGTGGTGGTAACTGGAGTAAAGTATGCTACCATTCCAGGACTGTTTTGGAAGAAATATAATAATTTAAAGTCTCTAAAAATTAAAGATACATTTGGTACACTAGGGTTTGAAAATAAACAACATAAATAAATTTTTAACAATCCATGAGTCAAAGCAGAAACAATGTAAAACAGAAAGTATTTTTAACTAAATGATAACAGAAATGAGATATTAAAATGTATGGGGTACAACTTAAGGCAATTTCCAGAGAACAGCCTGTAAGATAGTTTAAGAACAAAAGAAAAGCACAAATTATCAATATGAAGAATGAAAAAAGGAGACATTGCTACAGATTTGACATATATTATAAAGATAAGTTATAAGGGGACATTATGAATAATGTAATAAATTTGAAAATTTGGATAAAATGGACAAATTTCTTGAAAAATACTATCAAAACTGACACAAGACAAAGCAGAAATTCTGAATATTCCCAAATATATTAAATATATTTAATCCCAAAGAAAACTCCAGGTTCAGATAAATTTACCAAGAAATTCTTCCAAACATTTAATCAAAATAACACAAATCTTACACAAACTTTTCCAGAGAATAGAAGCTTATTACTGAAGGCATCATGACCTTGACACAAAAACATGACAATAGCTGGGGCTCCTGGGTGGCTCACTCAGTTAAGCATCTGCCTTCTGCTCAGGTCAGGATCCCAGAGTTCTGACAACAAGTCCCGCATGACAAAATGACAACATGACAATGACATAATAAGAAAGGAAAATTACAGACCAATCTCACTTATAATTATAGAAGTAAAAATTCTAAGGAATGCTGAAAATTCAGAAACAGACCCACACATATGTGGTCAGCAGATTTACATTAAACATACCACTACTGTGCAGTGGGGGAAGGACAGACATTTCAAAAAATAAAGGCAGATACTGATTTTTTATTTTCTTTTTAAACAACCATAGGAGCAGAAGGTAAGTCAGGCCCTACAGCCTATAAACCCTACCCACTGCCATGGCAAACTCTCCTTTAGCAAACAGTATGGTGGCCAGGGTCCCTGAGAATCTATCCCAAAGTCAGGCCCAGCCCAGGTGTCACCTGGACAAACTTAGCCTTGTTTCCAAAGCCACAACGATTGGATGGGAGACTAAAGTCTGTTGTTCTCAGGAAGCCAGGCCATGTTGCTAGGGTATCAATCTTCCCAGAAATGATCTCCTTGGGCTCTAAGCTCTGTGAAAAATATCTGGTCTTACCAGCATTGTTACTAGAACACAATTCCCACACTAACCACAGTTCTGCAGCCTCACAGTGTTCCCAAGAATATCAACTGAATATTCATATGGAGAAAATAAACATTCAGTCCTACCTCACAACAAACACAAAAATCATTTTTAGGGGTGTCTGGGTGGCTCAGTTGGTTAAACACCTGACTCTTGATTTCAGCTCAGGTCATTATCTCAGGGCAGTGAGATCGAGCCCCACACTGGGCTCCACGCTGGGTGTAGAAACTGCTTAAGACTGTCTCTCCCTCTCTCCTTCTACCCTTTCCCCCTCCCCCTCTTTTAAAAAAAATTTTAGACAGATTTTAAACTAAATGCAAAACATTAAACAATAAAACCTCTAGAAGATAACCTAGAAGAATATTTTATATTTTGTAGGTAGGTAAATATTTTTTTAAATAAGAAACAATAAGCACTAAACATAAAGTAGACTTGAAAAATTGAAGTACATTAAAATTAGAACTTCCAACTATCTCCAGACCATAAGTAAGGAAAAAGGCAAGCCAAAGAGCAGGAAAAGGTATTTACAGTATGTACACCTGTCAAAGGATTTATGTGCATAATATAAAAGAACATACATCAATCAATTAAGACAAGGGAGGACCAGTTTTGCTTTGTTTTTAAAGATTTTATTTTTTTATTTAGTTGAGAGAGAGAGAGTGAGAGAAAGAGAGAGAGAGAGAGAGCAAGGGGGAGGGTCAGAGGGAGACACAGATTCTCTGCCAAGCAGGGACCCCAATGCGGGACTTGATCCCGGGACTTCAGGATCATGGCCTGAGCCAAAGGCAGTTACTTAAGCAACTGAGCTACCCAGGCGCCCTGTTTTGTTTTGTTTTTTAATGAGCAAAATACTAGCAGTTCTTTTTATGAAAAGGATATCCAAGTGTCCAATTAGCATATGAAAAGATGTTATAGCTCCTCAGGAAAAAGCAAATCAAACTGAAAAGATACTACCACAAACCAGAGTTAAAATTTTAAAAATCCAGCATAATCAAAAGTTGAGAATGTGGGTCAACTGGAATTCTCATACACTGATGTATGATGGGAATTTTAATTAGTATGATTATTGTGAAAAACATTTTAGTAGTACATAAAAAACCCCACACACTTTATGGTCCAGCAACCCCACACCCAACAAAACATGTACACATATGTTCATCAAGAGGCATGCACAAGAATGTTCCCAGCAGCACTATTTGTGATGATTCAAATGACAGGATCAGGCTTCACACTGGGTGTGGTGTCTGCTTGACAGTCTCTCTCTCCCTCCGCCCGTCTTCCTACACGTGCTCGCTCGCTCTCTCTCGCTCTCAAATAAATAATTATTAAAAAAGAAAACTTATATGACTCAGAAAAAGGGAGAAAGTGGAGTGGAACACAAGGTGCGTGGAAGTGTATGGGACACAATAAAAATGAAACAGCAGGTGAAGACCACGGAAGACTCCAGTGCCATGTCTTCAAATGGCATGTCTAGTCTCCCCTTTTATCTATGGGCAACTGTGAGAGACTCTGAGTGGGAGACGAAGAAAATCAGATCCACGGGCTTAGAAGGTAGCAGTGGCAGTACAGTGAGGAGACACTGGGCAGGGAAACAGGTGCTAGAAAGGAACAGAGGGAACCGAAGGTTGGGGATCCTTCAGTGACTGTGGTCACCCTGACATGCAGTGGGAACGGGCTTAATCTGAGCAATGATGACACAAATAAGACAATTCAGCAGGTTCCAGAACAAATAAATGTGTTGATTGGTCAATAAGTCACTGTGGATAGATAAACACACTGGTCATATTTTTAAGCAGAAATTATCAGCAAATATAAGGTGAAAGACACGTACAGAAGTTCTACAGAGAAGTGCTTAGAGAAGTGAAACTGCTTGGAAAGGGGCTCTTGGGGGGTTGTGTTACAATCACGCTTGCAGAGCAAGGGCCAATTTTTATTTATGTGAAATTTCTATTTGGGATGGTTTGACCCTATACCTGCAGACCAAAAACTGTATTTTTACTTAGAATGTACGCTTATTTGGAGGTGGTTGAGGAAGGGGCTTCCTTCCCTTCCCTTCCCTTCTCTGGGGAAAGGAAAATTAAAATCTCCCCCCACCCGCCCCGAGCATCCCCTTGCCTCGGTATTTAACTTGCAGCTGGGCACCTGGCTGGCTCTGTCAGTAGAGAGCATGCAACTCTTGATCTCAGGGTTGTAAATTCAAGGCCCACATTGGACATAGATATTACTTAAAATTAATTGATTAATCTGCAACACTTTAATAACATAATACTTTTGTGAAATCAACAGTTTTGTATGCTTTGCTATCTGCCACCTAAGTGTCAAAGATAATAGTAATCATATGTACATTTTTTTTAAGATTTTATTTATTTGAGAGAGAGAGAGAGAGCATGAGAGGGGAGAAGGTCAGAGAGGGAAGCAGACTCCCCACAGAGCTGGGAGCCCGATGTGGGACTCCATCCTGGAACTCCAGGATCATGACCTGAGCCAAAGGCAGTGGCCCAACCGACTGAGCCACTCAGGCATCCCTAAATGTTTTGACACTAAATGGCTCTATTTGAAAAAATAAGCACAAAAAAAAAAAAAAAAAAAAAAAAAAGGCAGGTGAACACACAATGAGTTAAGCAGAACAATCTTTTCTGGAACTTCACTTACATCTATGATTTCTACAGGAGAGGATAACCTCGCAGTCCATGCTAAGATGAATAAGGGTCCCCCAAACATATGCCTGTCCCAATCCCGGGTACTCATGAATGTTGCAGCCAAAGGATTTTGTCGATGCAATTGAGGTAAGGATCTTAAAATGAAGATTGTCCTGGATTATCTGGGTAGGCTCAATGCAAAGCACAGTGGTCCTTGCAAGAGGAACACAGAAGTCTCCAAGTGACTTGATGACAGAAACAGAGACTGGGGTGGCATACTTTGGACAAGGAGAATACAGACAGCCAACAGAAGCTGGAAAACACAGGAGAATGCTTTCCTTCCCTAGAGCGTCCAGAAGGAACCAGCCCTGTTGAAACCCTGATTTAAACCCAGTGAAATTTCTGGGCTTCTGACCTCTAGGAGGAGGTCATTTGTGTTGTCTTAAGCCATTAAATTTGCGGCGATTCTTAACTGCAGCAAGAGGAAACTAATGCATCATCCCAGTGACATGTTTTTCAAACCTGGTGCACATCAGGATTATCTGGGCAGTCTGTTAAAGATACAGACCCTTGGATCCCATTCCTAGAAATTCTGATTCCCTAGATCTGTGATGAGATGCAGAACTCTATAAACTTTTTAGGAAGCTTTGGGTAATTACTCTGTTGCAAACCAGAGTGTGTAAGTCAGAAGAAGAGAGACTGGGGGAAATTCTGAATTAGCTTCCCGGGGTTGCCATACCAAATTATCACAAACTCAAAGTCTTTGAAAAAAGAGAGAGAGAGAGATTTTATTTAGTTGGAGAAGAGAGAGGGCAGCAAAGGGAGAGGGAGAAGGAGACTCCCTGACTGAGCAAGGCAGGACTTGATCCCAGGACTCTTGAGATGATGACCTGAGTCAAAGGCAGATGGTTAACCAACTGAGCCACCCAGGTGCCCCAGAAACTTGAAGTCTTAAAACAATCAAAATGTATTCTTTCACAGTTCAGGAAATCAGAAGTCCAAAATCAGTTTCACTGAGCCAGAATCACAGAGCTCCATTTACTGTGGAAGCTCTGAGAGGAATCTGTTTCCTGCATCTTCAGGTTTCTGGTGGCTGCCAGCATTCCTCAACTCATGGCCACATCGCTCCAATCTCAGCCTCCTCTGAGGTCACATAACCTCCTCTGCTGTGTGCATCAAATCTCTCTCTGCTTCTCTCATATAAAGACACTAGTGGGGGCACCTGGGTGGCTCAGTGGGTTAAAGCCTCTGCCTTCGGCTCAGGTCATGGTCCCAGGGTCCTGGGATCGAGCCCCGCATCAGGCTCTCTGCTCAGCGGGGAGCCTGTTTCCTCCTCTCTCTCTGCCTGCCTCTCTGCCTACTTGAGATCTCTGTCAAATAAATAAATAAAATATTTAAAAAATAATAATAAAGAAAATAAAATAAAGACACTGGTGATTGGAATTAGAACCCAGCTGGCTAATCCAGGACAATCATCTCATCTCATGACTTTTAGTTTAATCATCTGTGCAAAAATCCCTTTTCCTTATACAGTAACACAGGTTCCCAGAATGAGAACCTGGACTCTCTGGATGGCCACGAATCAGCCTCTTACGATGCCTTAGTGCCCTTCGAGGTAATTTAGGGATGAAGACCATAAAGCCAAAGCAGACTTTCTAAAAAGACTAAAATCTTTTTCTATTTCAAATCCCCTTTTGACCCCTCACAAATTACAATTATGTTATTAAAAAACAACCATTCTCACTGGAGTACTCTGATAATTAATGAGGTTGTCATAAGCAGGGAATTGGGGGATTAAAGGAAGAAATAGGTCCCTAGGATTCAGTAGCATTTTTGTTATGAGGTTATATGCCCCTTTGAAAAACTGGCTTCTCACAAGGGTGCTTCCAAGCTTGAAAGTATTGCCAACAAAGGAATCTTTATGAAAAGTTTCTTTCACAGAGGCATTTACTACATGTGACCACACAAACAGATTATATAAGAAATGTTTGTTGGGGAGTTATTTTTATGCAAAAGCATATTTCAAATTTAAATAAGTCTAAGATTCCTTGGCCTGCATTTTCACTCTAAGCAATGAAGAAATTGAGACTCCCTGGTTCACTGACAAAAGCAGTCTTGTCCTGTTTGGCTTTTTAAGGTGCTTCAGGTAAATAATCCAGAAGAGTTGCAAGGAGCACACACCAGCATTCAAACGATGGCCTGACATATGTGTTTTGTGTGGTGGTGTCCCACAGAAATAATAAGTAATACAGATTTTCTTTTCAAAAGACATCCTCTTGCTTTTAGAAATGGCCAGTATGGATCCTAGTATTTTTCCAACGTCCCGCATAATGAGGCTTAAAGCCTTTCCTAACCTTTCAGTGTACATTTTTATATCCCGTCCCTTAAAAAAACATTTATAGTTCCACATTCCTCCTCTATTCCCTACTCAATATCTAAATAGCCATCCTCTTAAAGTAGTGCATGGTTTGGCTTTCACAACATAATTTTCACTTTAGCAGGTCATTATTCTACCCTTTGAATAGCTTCCGAGAAAAAAAAAAAAACTTTCTAATTCATCCCTCCTGAGTGTGACCACAATTTTCTTGCCTACAAGGTATTTTTTGCTTCTTTGAATTCCCTCAGTAGTTCTGGCCCCAAATTGTGCTGTCACTGCTCTGGGCTAATCTGCCAGCCAATGTCTCTTAAAATTCCCAGAGCAATAGTGTTAGCTAATAACCAACTAATAGTATAATATATAATACACATAATAGCTGATAGTGTTGGCTAGTAACCAGCTAATAATAGTGTTGTCTAAGTACCACCTCATCAGAACCAGCTAGGAAGCTTGCTGAAAATGCAGATTCCAAAGCCTTACCTCAGACCTATGAAATATAATTTCTGGGAAAATAATTCAGGAATTTGTACTTTTTGCAAACAAAATGGAACCACTAATAAATTGGAATCCAATCCAATCTAACACTTGGAAATACCCGCTTCACGCATTCTCTTCTGCCTGCACCCAAGTTGTAATGGTTTAATTGCACTTCTGTGGAAATCAAGTGGTCTTCATTAACTCTGAAAGCATCATCCACACACCACTCAGGAACTGTGGCAATCCTTATTGTACTCTTCATAATGTTCAGCCCATTTTTATGTTCTTAAATTCCCATCCAATTTTATTCTTCCTTTTTTAATTGACACAACTCCTTCATTTCCTGGAGAAATCTACCCTTATTTATTCTTCATTATTTCACTGCCCAGTTCCATTTTCTAGAGACTTCGTCATAGTACCCTTATCCCAGTCCAGAAACCCATTTAATTTAAAGGCCAAGAGAGTGGGTATACAATGAAAAATCAGTTATCTCCAGGGTATATTATTTGGGAAAGTTTCTTTTAACAGATGGAGCAAGAGAAGGCAGCAATTAATCTACAGTGAGCATATTTGGGACCATATTTACCAGCAGGACCTAGTTTCCCTTTGGTTAATATAATAGAGAAGACTAAAGAAAGATTATTCTTAGGGGAAGAAAAACCTGGTTCTATGTTCTGTGACACAGGGAATCTCACTCTTACTACCTAGAGATTTTTAGTCAATACAACAACAGGAGTACAATTTAATCTTGTTCAGTTCTACTGTTAATAAACACTTTTTTCCAAAAGGAGATTAACTTCTCCAACACAGACACAACTCTTCACAAAATACCAGTGACAAGAGCAATTACCATCCATGCTCTTTCTATTAAAATAGTGGAACCTCTTGGTCAGGACACTGAGAAAGAAAACCCTTTTGTAACTGGGACAGAGAACACATTTTGCCTTTGCACAAAGTGAAAATCCTACGTTCAAACTGTCTTGTTAAAGTGCTTCACGGCAGAGTGTTGTTGGCCAATTTACATGGCATTTGGATTTGAAGTTATATGCCATTTGGGGAAGATTACTATAATTAGAAAAATGGCCTAATTACTTTTCTGGCAACAGTGAAGATAGAGAACAGACTTTTCGGCTTAAAGACACAAGTCCTTGAGAAACCTCAAAAGGTTCTGGGATCCTGTTTGACAGGAAAGAACATCTCATCTGAACTTCTTGGATCTGTTAAAAAACAAGCTTTTTTTTTTTTTTTTTGTAAAGCCAAAACCACAAGAGAGGGAGAAAGAAGGGGAGGCACAAGAAAAATACTCCTTCCTATTGGATTTTGAAACAGAGATGACAAGAATGGTCCTTTCTAGTGTATTTCCAGCTACATCGCTGGTCCTTGTAAGAAGCACAACAGGAAACAATGGGCGTGGGAGGCGGACAACACTTGGAGATAGTTTCACACAAACATCATTTGATGGCTTTGTCTGTTTTAACGACAAGGAACAGAACACTATAACCTCAGCATTAGCTCCTCTTATTTTAGGCCTCAAGTTAATATTTATGATAGAAAAGGTAAAAATCATACCGAGTTTCTCTTTTCCTGTATTAAGAGAGGAGACGTGACTGCACTGGACTGAACACCCATTCTCTGGGCCTCGGTCTGACGGGACGCTGCCTTTCACCCAGAGGGGAAGTGGAACAGGGAGAGCTTTGTTGGAAGAAAAGGACCCAAGGCTTTTGCTATTTAGATTCTATTTCCTGAATGGAATTGAAAAACCTGCACTAGATCAACCATGTCTTCACAAAAATACAATTTAAATTGGTCATGATTTTTTTTAAATATAAGGTTAAAATCAGTATAGTGGAATAACATCAAAATGTGCATTTTGAGGGGCAAGAGGAGAGACTGGTGGCCTGGAAGAAAAGGAAAGAGTTATTAAACTGCTTTCAAGTACTGCGCTAATGAAAATGTTCCCTCGGTCAACGTGGCTCTTGTTATACTGTTTCCTATCATTAGGGACTTCGGAAGTGCACATCCCCCCAACCCCCCACCCACCCAAGGCACTTTATCTACCACTGAAATGGAAGTGGAATTTCAGGCTGCGCTAAAAGTGAAACAGCAGCCCCATCTGTGTCTGTCCTTTACCTGTCTTAGAAGAGTCCCCCAATAAAGTCCCCTTTGATCTAGAATCTCAGAGTTTGTTTTTCTTTAACAGCCTAAATGGAAAATGTAAACACATAAAAATACTGCCCCCACATAGTAATTTTGGACCTTGTCCAATTTCAATCTAGCTTTTAAAAATCATTTATCGAATTGTTTCTTACTTGATAGTATCAGATAACTCATATGAACATCTTTTGGCGGGAGTGGGGGGCAGAGGGGGAGAGAGAATCTTGATTCTCATGTGGCATTTGATATCACAACCATGAGATCATGACCTGAACCCAAATCAAGAGTCAGGCATTTAACTGACTGAGCCACCCAGGCACCCCTCATGTGAACATTTTAAAAAGCATGTATATTATTCCAACGAGAGTCTCATTAATTTTATTTTCTGGAAAAAAGGATTTGGTATACTTTATTACAGCATTAATCAATTAAATCTGGTGTTCTTTTGGCAATAATCAGTTCCTTTGGAAGAAAGGGAAAATCTACCATTACACATGCTACATTACACATGTCTTTTGATGCAGACCCAGATTAAAAATTATTTTCAATGAAAGGAATATAGGCCTTTTTAATAAATCTGCTATAAATAGAGATGGGTTACTATCTTGGGTCAAGAATAAAATCTTATTGACTGAATTGTGTCCCTTCAAAATCCACATGTTGAAGCCTTAACCCCTGGTGCATCAAAATGTGACTGCATCTGAGTTTTACAGATCTTTAAAGGGGTGAATAAATTAAAATCAGGCCATTAGAGTAGGCTCTAATACAACCTCTCAAGAGGAAATGTAAATACATGAGACACCAGGGGTGCACACCAATGGAGGACAGACCATGTGAGGACATGGCAAGAAGGTGGCCATCAACAAGCCAAGAAGAGGGACCTCAGGAGAAATCAGCCCTTCATCTTGGACTCAGCCTCCAGAACTGTGAGAAAACACATTTCTGTTATTTACACCGCCTAATCTATGGTTACTTTTGTAGGGTAGCCTAAGCAGACTAGGACACAAGCCATCAAGTAAAGGGAGTAATCTGAAAGCCAGACCCTGATGGTAGACTGTAGTGGACAACACACAGAGCTAGTGTAAAACAGACAGCAAGAAGTAAGGTCAGGGACACAGGAGAAGAGAGGCTGCCAAGTAACATCAAGAAGTGAAAGAATTAAACATCTTGACTTCCAAGCTACAAAGGGACAAGGTAGGAGAATTAATTCCTCCATCAGATGAGGATTCTGTTAAAAACAATGCTAGAGGACCATCAGCTTCATTCTGTGAAGGGAGGAAGAAGAGCCTGCACACCTGGATTTCATGACAGATTGGTAAGGCAAGAGGATGATCTTTTGGTACGGTGAGACGGTTCAGCAAAAGAGGACATCAGTTCTCATTAAGGAAGACTAGAGACATCTCCATTTTTACCAGAGAGATTGAATTTCTTAGAATTAATCCAGGGAGGGGAGAGTGAGTAAACCAGGAGCGAAGTGAAATAAAAACTTGGTTAGACTGAAAAATACATAACTTTGCCTGAGTTTACTTCAAAGTTCTAGATTTTGTTTTTCTGCATCAGGAAGGATAGCATTTGGAGATGAAATTGAATGACATTATATTTTCTCACTCATTAGTCTATGAAATGTGTTTCATCTACACAACATATGAAACCTCTGCTCAGAGGTATATTTAAGTGTATAGTGCAAAATATTTTTATTTCTCTTTTCCATTTGACGATTTCTATATTGCTTACTTCACAGGCTCATTATTTTATTCTATATATATGCCAACCTCACTATTTCTATAAGAATCACAATTTTGAAGTTTTGTTAGTATACTGTTTTATTTATCACCACCATCTATCGCCAACATTTGACAATTATGGTAAATATGTACTAAATGCAATAAGCTTTTATAATATCACTAATAAATCCTGATTTTTTAAAAAGATTTTATTTATTTATTTGAAAAAGAGAGTGAGCCAAGAGAGAAAGCACAAGTGGTGGATGAAGGAACGGTGGGAAAGAGAGAAGCAGACTTTGCACTGAGCAGAATGCCCAATGTGGGACTCGATCCCAGGATCCTGGGATCGTGACCTCAGCTGAAGGCAGATCTTAACTGCCTGAGCCACCCAGGCACTCAATAAATTCTAATTTTCACTAATATAAATATTTCTCTCTTTGTAGTTTAATGCTTCCCCCCCCCTTTTTAAACTAACTACACGGGCAGAACAAAATACTAAACATAAGAGGGCACAGGAGGAGGGCATAGCTCACCCTATTTTCAATATTTCAGAATTCATTACAGAATTAGGACCAGATTCCCTGGCTTGAAATTCGATATCCTCCATAATTTAAACCAACGTTGTTTGTCTAAATGACCATTCACTCATTTGCTAATGCACCCTGAGGTCCTACTATGTGTCAGTTGTTTCAGTTATTCCCTAGAAAATTCTATCCAGACTGGTAAACTCCATTGGCTAGAATAAAACCATGTTTCTCCATGTTCTCTACCTATCCTCAGCTGTCTAGAATGCTCTCCTTCTCCCCTCTGTTTAATCTCTACTACTCTTTCAAGGCACAGGTGAAAACCCACTGACCCCTTGCCCTGTCAGAAGTCATTCGCTGTCAGAACTATCACTGAGGTTGTGGGTAGGTGAAAAGGAATGTTTCCTGTTCTCTTCTGCATAACAATGGAGATACACTTTGTCAAATCATGTCTAGTTCTTTGAATGATGAGAAATCATACCAACTAATAAATTATATTTTTTTCAGCCAGAGCAAAGTATCATAGTTTAGGAATAAGTACAGTCTGAAGACCTAAATAGATGGTAAAGTGGTACCAAAGATTATAAAGAAATGTGAAGACTGAGGAGAGTCTCCCAGCATTATAGGAACTGGAGTTCACTCTGTGGGAGAGAGGAACGACAAAAGGGGAAGAAATGGGAAATGGAGAGTTTCCTTGGTGATTAAAGGTCTCAACTCTGCTAAAGACATCACAAAATTTTATGTCCCCCTAGAGATATCCTTATCGTACTCTCCTAAGACACATGCAGTCAGCCTAAGGGGTTACCATATCAAGTGCACGCCCATATGCCCAGGATCCAACTTTCACCCACATGTCTAACTCAGGAAAGGGCTGAGAAAGTTTAGGGAAGAAACAGATGGATTCTAAATGAAGACAAAGGAGGGGCTTCCCTAAGGAAATTGTATTCAAGTTTGAGAATCCCCCTTGATGGGGCAAAACTCAGTTCTCCATGAGAGACCTATTTTCACACCAGCAGCTTGGGATTCCATGAAGAGGCTGCAAAACCATCAGTTGTAGAGGGAAAATGGGAGTGTCAGGTTAACTTATCTTGATGCCTAATTCTTCTGAAATTAAAAACTTGGGAAGGCATACATATCCAGGTCTATTCAAAATAAAGCCTCAGTGACTCACTCATAGTTTCATTCCACTTATTTCTGCAAGTCAGTTTTCACAGAAATATTACAAGAAAAATATTAAGAGATTGCTTCAGGGCAGCCAGCCTCAGAAATCAGAATCCGCCACTCTCGATATGTCAGACATGGCCCAGTGTTATTCCAAAGCAGCTGTAGACTTTTCTGTAGCAGTTATGTACTGTGTCCTGTCATGGTTCATTGAGCACAACAGGACACCACGTACGTGTGCACGAGTGCAAGCGTGTGCACGTGCGTGCTAACACAAGATGTGAATCTGAATGGAGAACAATGAATGCTATATAATACTCCTCAGAAAAGGTAACAAGCCCAACAGAGAATAGTCCTATTCTTCTTGCCTTAGAAATATACTGTAACTGTTACATGACCGAGGGAGCCAGATGAGCCAACTCCCGAAACCAAATACACATATTTGGAATTGTTTTTAGCAGTCTCCATGCCCTCTCCTGGGGTTGCCTAGTCTTTTCAGAACCCTGTTTTTGCACACATGAAGAAGCAAAACCACACCACACACAGGCTCCAAAATTTACACTGGCTCCTCGTTCAGTTAAAGATCCTTCTTCAATTGTTTTCCTAGTTGTTATGAATTTTCTCCCTGAACTTTCTCCAGTTCCGTGAGAGTCCTTCACCTTTGTCAGCTGCTTCTTCACTCTGTACCTTCAGTATCATCCACCAAGACCTGGAGAGCCCTGGTTTCCTGCTCCATCAATAAATCCTCATCAGCAGAGGCAAGTGCCTGGAGAGAAAGAGAGAGAGAGAGATCTCTCCTCACTGCCATTTTTCCCAGGCTAGTTCTTCCTGCACAGCCCACCTAAACACTCTTCTCCCAGAGAGGCTTTCATAACATCGCCACTCCAAATCCATGTGTCAGATTAAGTCCAAATTCATCAGCCGGATCTAATGGATGCTTCACACTCTGGGATCTAGACCTTATCTACTGCAATTGGCCTTCAGCCTTGAGGCCCACTAGAACTGTTTATTTTCTATTCTTTAAACAACCATGAATTTTCCCCCATTCTGTTCTGTCCGTGCTCTTCTCCTTGCTGCAACATCTTCCCACCTTCTGTTCACTCCTTTAAAGCACAGTTGATTCTGATTATTTGCCATAGTTGTGTTCTATAAAATCACCATTGAATGCTGAAGTGAGGAGTACCTACAGCTCTTAAGAGAAAATACAGGGTTAGGTTCCTGTGAGCCTCCAGTCATAATATTTTTGTCAACCAATCAATACTTAAACTTGTTTGACGTGTGTCACTGCTTAAACGCACCTTATTCAACACACATTTATGATTCATTAACACGGAACTCAGGGCCCACAACACTATGTAACTCATGCCTAACGGAAACTTACATCACACACAAATATTCTCCATAAGGCACCTCACACAGCCTTTCTGCATTCAGGAGCACTAGATAGCCCTTCAGCACTGCATTTGAGAGCCATTTGAAACAGCAAAAGCACCAGCTAAATCGACCGCGAAAAGGACACTTGTTTACAGTGTGAGAGCTGAAGCAAGGCGGCAGAATGTTGCCTTGTTCGACCTCAGCTGGGAACATGCATGGGTTGGGTGAGCCAAATCTTCCACCACTCTGTTCATGCCCGTAAATAACTGCAAAAGTGCCACAAGGACTGACGTGGGGTTACAAATACATTTTAGCAAGTAGGCGAGTTCTCCGTTATGGGATCCAAGAATAACGAGGATGGACTGCATTACCTACTCATCAGGGAGGCCACTGAGTAGCAGAATTGGTCCTGGATTTGGAGGGAAAACCTGGGTATGAAGACTCCTTTCTACCTGTGTGTAGTATTGGCCAAGTGTTCGTCTCCCGGGCCTCACTCCTCAGCTTTAAAATGACAGTAGCCATGTCATTCAAAAGATGATGTATGTAAAATCCACCTGTTCCCAGCAAGCGCTATATAAATGAGAGGTGGTGTGGTAGTCCCCTCTTCCTCAAAAACTTTCCTGATTATCCTCACCTATCCAAACTCTCTTCCCTGATTTCCAAGCACTTATTATTTAAAATGCTTACCTACCATTTGATATAGGCTTTTTCATATTTTGTACTTCCTCAATTCACTTGATGATTCAACTTTTGACTTTTCGAATAGAAGATAAGCTTCTTGAGGGCAAGGAACCCTTGACTTCTTCTTTGTCGCATTCACCTGCACCTGGAACAGTCCTATTCATAAATGAATGCATGAACACAAAGCTCCTGTAAGTCATTCTGCAGACATCCCCCAGATCCTGACACCAGGGCTATGGTTCACATATCAGCAGGCATCCTCATGATCCCAGGTTGGGGCTCTTAGCATGGGACTGGCAAGCAGTCAGACCAGCAAACTCTTGAGACCTGTTTGCAAAAGAGCTTATCTTTCCCTGGAGATAAACTACCTGGAATTAAACCAAAGCCACTTACATACAAGTTAAGAAAGAAAGTTCAGTTGACTTTCTGATAGCTTTATGCCTCTAGCTTTTGATGGAGACTAGCCCCAAACATGCTAAGCCAAGCTTCTCAGAGGGCACGTGATCTGCAAAAACAAGGGAGATTTTTGCCCCTCATGAAATTGCTATGCGTTTTTTTTTTTTTCTCCGATATTCAAGGTTTATAAAACTGTCTCCAATTTAGACCAATGTTTGGGTGTTGATTAGGACTCAATGCCCAAACATTCTGATATTCTCCCCTTTTCTAATAACGTAAGTTATTCTCAACCACTTTCACTTCCGATTCACAGCAGCTCACAGTTTCACGGGATTCTATGATGGGAGTAACTGGGAAGAGGAAAAAAAGGAACAATGTTCACAAGGTGGCTGTCTGTCTGATATAACAGGAGAGAATCATATCACATGGGTAGTTTGTGACATGCCCTTGGCTGTTGGTCTATCCTTATACTTTCTTAGTGATTTATTCAAGGGGCTCTGCTTTGTTTCACTTGCAAACTATTTTAACATCGCTGTGGGTAAACAGAGTGTCACCAGATTTCCCGTCTTCCCCGGGTCATTTTTCCTGGTTATATAAATGTTTGTCTTAATCCTACTTCTTCCTCTGCACTTTTCAAAATGTTTTTCTATGCTTCTAGTCTGCACAGGGTCAGTGTGCTAATTACCAAATGAGATGAAGATGAAAGAGACTCCATACTCAGGGCCAAATATCTAGGCTACAAGTCTTCAGGCAAAAATCATGTTTTTTTATAACATTTGTAGTTATCCATCCAGGCGCCCTTCACCCTCACATGTTGTTTCAAATTATTAACTGACAGCTCCAGATGGGCTCAGAGCAGAAAACTCCGTGTTCAGGATCCAGTAACGGCTGCTTCTGCTTTTGCGGTTTTCAGAAGTGGGAAAGATGAGATAATCAGGTATGCTGATTAATCAACATGTTTTCTCCAGCTCCAAACTTGTATCGTAGGGGGAGAATTCTAGGTTAAATGTGAACACTCTACAGCTTTCCCACCATCCAAACTGTGTTGTATTTGGCAAACGGTTTTCTGGAAGGGGAACCACACGTTAAGCTCTGGCCATGACATGGTTTGCGATAAGCTTAACTGAATTCAAGAAGGAACAATTGATGCCAACTGTTCTTACACTCTTAAAATTTCTCATGCACAGAGTGGGAGAAAAAGCTCACACAAAGCTTGAGTATTTCAAAAGCAATGTAATATACAAACCAAATTAATTAATCTGATAGTATTCTGAAGTGGTTTTTAAATTATAAACAATCTTCTGATAATGTTCAGAGAGAAATATCTAGACTAAAATATTAATGATTAAAACAGGATAAAAATATGCTACTAAGCTGCATTTTTTTGTTCCTAGTCAACCCCAAAAGTGAACAGAAAAATAGACCATTTTTTGCTATAAATTAACATGGCTGAGATAATCATGAGCATTAATTTTTCTTTATAAGAACTGCTTATATTTTTGTAAGCCTTACCACCAGAAGAGTATTTCTGTTTAAGGTGTTTAATGATAGAGACTAAAAATTCTATTACCTAACGTCAAGCGGCTTTCAGATCTTACTCACCGAAGCCCAGCATACCTTGTGCTGAGGGGACTCACTCCAGCTGTGAAGAAACGATTCATTTTCCAGCAACCAGCCCACACATTCTATTTTATCTATGGAGACGCTGATAACTGAGCTCAAGTTCAGTACATGGGCGAAAGAGAAAATACCTAGAGAAACTTTTCAGGGCCACAGCAGTGATATTCCAAATGATTTTAGAGTACCTCAGAGGTGAGGACAAATCCCAAGAGAATGGTACAGTCCAGCCTACATAAATCAAATTATTCTTTCACTCAGCACCATGGTCATGGTATTGTGGCATCATAAGGATCTCTCTTAGATGTAGGTGAGTAAGCAGATGCTGGGTGGAAGAGAACTCCACAGGTGTAAGAAAGGCCTCTGTTTGTCCTTTGATCTACCTCTCATGCCCAAAGGGTACCTTTTCAATGAAACTGGAAAGCAGGCAGTTAAAACGAGAATGAAGACAGAATGCCTTTGAGAATCATAAAAATTATAAACTTGTTTCCTGTAAAAGTGATTATAGGCCTGATTTTGCAAACGTGAAGGAGGTTTTGAGCTTTATGAAACTCAACTGCAGAATTATAATCATTTATGGACCTCATATTAATAATCCCAGAGAAAAGGCATTCTTCCCTAGTAAGGAACAAACGTCATTGAAGAAAGTAACTTCAAACGGTTTGAACCATTGACATTCACAGGTTTAGTCTCCTCCAGTAAATTCTTATTCAGCACCTACCCCCACAGGAGGCACCGTGCTAAATGCCCTTCGCCCCTAGGTGGTCTCAGAGCCTCGCGTTCAAGGGCAGGTTTGGATGAGGGGTAGCATTTCCCTTTGTAATAATATCACGGAAACCAAAGGGTTATGTCCATTATTGTTGTTGTGTTTGAGTTTAACTCCTCATATTTACTTTTCAAAAAAAGATTTCTGCAAGCTCAGCAAACATACTGACTTTTAATATGTAATTCAGGGTAAGTGTCTACAGAAACCTCACTGACTCCGTGAAAAAGGATCACCAGTTACACATTCCAAAGTGTGGCCCAAACCTGACACAATACTTCCTCTTGGCTATGTGACGGGACCTAAGCACATAGTCAGGAGGAGGGCTCCAGAGCCCCACTCAGACGGACATGGACCTTCTGCTGCTGCTGCTGCTGCAAGCAGGCCCTAAATGAAGGGACCGAGAGAGCTGCTGAATCCTGGCAGAAGGCAAAATACAGTCCTGACACTTTCCTTTAAGACCCTTCAGCTAAGAATTCCCAAGACTCCCTCACTAGTTCTATGACCTTGCCTTTGGCCACTGAATTCCAAGACAAAAAGGTGTTTCCGGTAGGTGGGTTGGAATCCTGCTTCCACCTGCTTTGTCACTAATGTGTCAGGAAGTTAACATTTTTATATCAAATAAGGTCCCTATCACGGAGGCTCTCGTGAGGATGAAATGAGATCATCTCCTCAAGGACTTAGGGGGATGCCTGACAAAGAGAAGCACTCCATAAATGTTCATTCTTTTCATACACTGCCCACACTGATCCTCACAGCCTCTCAAAGTTAGTTGGATCTGGTTTAGAAAAAGTCAAACTTTTTCAAAGTCACATAAGCTACCATGGTGGGGAGCCCAAACTGGAAAGTAAGGCTCCTGATGCCATGTTGGCAAGATTCTAATATAAATACAGCACAGGTGCCCATAAACATGGACCCAGGCAAAGTGTGCTAAACATTGCCGATGCTGTAGTAAACAAGACAGGGAGTTTGCTCTCATGATGGAATAGAGTCCAGTGAGAAGAGCCTCAGACATATAAATGCTTTACATGTATGATGAGAATTTTCAGCAAGAAAAACAAATGCCAGGGCCGCTAAAGGAAAGCATATGGGGGTCTGAGCCAGCAATGGCTTTCTACAAAAAATGGCACTCGACCTGGGCACCAAGATGCAGTGAGATATCTGAAGTCAGAACACCAGGACAGAATTACCACTTATAAGTAATGAGGCTTTGAATAAATGCCTCTAGATTATAATTTTTCTCATATGGAAAATGGGGTTGATAATATCCACCTCACAGAATTGTTATGTGAATTAAAGGAATGTTTACAAAACCCTTAAAATCATGTAATCTGTTGCCTAAACCAGGACACTCTTGAAAGCACTATTAATTATTCCAGGGTGGGGTGCCTGAGTAGTTCAGTCAGTTGGGCATCCAATTCATGATTTTGGCTCAGGTCATGATCTCAGGGTCATGAGATGAAGCCCTGTGTTGGGCTCTGTGCTCAGCAAGGAGTATGCTTAAGGTTCTCTCTCTCCCTCTTCCTCTGCTGCTCCCCACCAAATAAATAAATAAACTTTAAAAAGAATTTATTCCAGGGTAACAGGCAAAACCTGACCAAAGGTCACCCTTATCACCATACCTAGCACATACATATCAGTACTCAGAATATATCATTCCTTTCATTTGTTCCTGGTGCCTTGAAGGATGCACAGTAATTTCCCAGGCAGAGGAAAGGAGGAAAACACATAATAGAGTGAACGCCATGAAAAAATGAATAGTCTAACGTCAAATGCTTGTAAAAAAGGTTCATTTCTACAACCACATAATTGTAAAATATCATACCTCAAAGGAATTGAAATATCATTAAATCCAAACATCCCATTTTATAGATGAAGAAACTGAACCTCTGAATGGTTCGATGACGGGGATATTTCATTTCAGAGCCAGGACCAGAGCCTAGATTTTCTGACTGCTCACCCAGGGACCTTACCACGATCACCCCTCATCTCTAAAAAAGATATCTCCTCAACCAGAGCTGTCATAGAAATGATAGAAAATCCATAATTCCCCTCAACAGCTAGTCTCACAGTTCTTAAATCCGTACTGATTAAATCCAACCAAATGCAGATCCAACTAGTACTGTCCTGGGGGAAGAAAAGTACAACTAGCAGGTCACTCACTGAGGAGGAGGAAGAGGAATTTCACCTGCCACATGTCATTATTGCTGAGTTAAGAAAAAACAAATAACTGACATCTCATTTATAGAACATCTTTTCTTTGGATTTGAAGATTCTGTGAATTCATAATAGATATACTTTATGGAACAAATAATTTAAGAATGGGATTTCATAAATAATAACTTCCTATAAAGTTCATTCTTCCAAAATAACTCCCTAGGGCAGACACTATCTATGTTTCTGCATAGCACAAATGAAGTAACTGGTGCACCCTCCCATCATTAACATTCTTTCACAAAAAGAGGGGAAGATAGGCATCTCCGGAAGATATGTAAATTTTTTTTTTCCTCAAAGGCCCTCAAATTATTCTGATTCTCTCCTGACTTCCTCCCCAAATTCCCCCAACCATTAAGCCATTTTGTCATGGTTCTGGAAGTAAGCTGAACTCAGAGAATGACTCTGCCTGGAAAATAAGTTCGATAGAGAGAGATTCCAGTCTTCTTTTGTTGTGTTGCTGAAACCTTCTTCAAGAGTTTCTTCTCCAAAAGCTGTACAGCATCATCCTCCAGACAGAGGTAGTTACTCTACCTCTACCCTATGGGACCCTAGGGCATTCGCCTTCACCCCTACTGTACGCTTAGCCACACTCTGTTATAATAATTGTTCAGATCTCTCTGCTCAACAGACTGCTACTCAGAGATGTGCATGAAACCTTACTCTGCTCCATAAACCCAGTAATAGCCTGGCACATAGTAGGAGCTCAAATAATCACCATTGAAGAAATGTGGGGAGCCTTGGGAACAATATAATCATACAGAATAATACCCAGGAATTGTTTTCAAGACAGAGGAAATGATCTATGTAAAAACTCTGTAAGTTGTTTGGAAGAAAGATACTATAAAACTGCAAGGCATTTTTCTCCTCTATTGTATGGCAAATCACCACAGCGCTTTCCTTAAATGGCACTTACTGGCCTGGAAAGCTAATGCCTCTCATTAGGTGCCTGACGCCCAGAGAGTCACTTATGTAACTGGAAGCACTTGAGTGATTCCGTTGCATGAAGTCATTTTGTTTTAAAGAGTGCTCCGTGCAAGAATTTTTTATCTTACTTAGCTCATTATTTATAATCTTAGGGAAATGATTACAAAATGTCTAATTTTGAAAACCTTCATATCATAGAAAAATTAGATTAAAAAAAAAAAAAAGCTAAGGCCTGTGAAAGAAAATGTTTAAAAGGTAGGGTAGGAATGGGGTACTACCCCAATCAAGCCTATAACATTAGCCACTAAAGTTTTCAGGCTCTCAAGTCCTGTTGGAATGCATGATACTTAAGAAAGGTTTATTTAAATACGCATATCTTGGCTTTCATAAACATGTGTTCTAGGATAACTAATTGCAAGATGAAGTGGACAAACTCTCCGTACAACAGGAACGGAAGAGTTTGAATTTTACCTACCATGATTTTTCACAAAGTACATAAAGTTGTCAGATTCAATCAAACAATTGATTTTACATCCTATGGCTATTATATTTTCTTTATGACCAAACTGAATGGAAACAGTAATTCATCTGTTGGCCAAGGATATATTTTTTAAAATCCTTTATAACTGTGTTGTGCAAAAATAAATAGAAAGTATACTTCCTTGCACTTTTCATCTCCACAAATCCAAAAATGTGTTCTTCAGATAGCCAAATGTAGTCACTGACCTCATCAGTTAATACAAAGATTATAATGTCCCTCTGCAATAATACTACCACCCTCAAGAAAATAAAAAATAAAACTACAACATTTTTGATCTGTGAACCAATTCACACACAAACATATTCATTTAACATTAAATGCCTTTGTTCCCAACTGTCTCTCAGAATGTTATGAATTCTAACTGTACTGAGATGAATTCTAACTATACTGAGATGTTCAGAACTAATTGTAAATATTTAAGCACTGTATTATGAATTCCTTAAAGAGATAGCTTGGCAGCATCCCCATGTTATCATGACATCCAGACAGATCTTTGAGCAAGAATTTATTGAACTCCTATCACACATAATGGGCCTAGAAGTTACCATAAGCCACTGTAAAACCTAATTTTTGCCTCAAGGGGTTCAACATTACACACCTTAAAGAAAGAAATGTGGGCAGGGAGAATGAAAATACTTAAGCCTGCTTGTCATAAGAAGAAGGCATCTTTCATTTTATGTTAACATACTTAATATAGGTTCAGCCTCCCCAGTGTAATCATATAGCCCAATGATGACACCATGAGTTTAATTTTTTCCCTCTTTTTCAAATGGTTTAGTGACTGTCACATGAATACAATTCCGGTGATCGTTGGCATATAATCTTCTACACATGTCTATGAGGGACATCACAGGGCACTGAGCATTGACACACATTCAGGCCAAAGAGTATGTGTCATATGTTTTGCTAGCTAAAGAGAGATTTTGCCTTTCAAGATCTCAATTTTTATATTTAACTGAATAAACTATGGCACACCTACCATGTGCCCAATATATTATATTAAGTATCACAGATACAAAAATAAATGTTTCCCTGACTTCAAGAAAGCAAAGTCTTCAGAAGGCTTATCAATACTCAGTCTAGAGAAGATTGCAAAGACCAAATTTCATGCATTTTTAATACTCCTTTTAATCTCTTCCTCAGAGAATGGCCCCCTCATCTACCCAGTCATCCCAGTGATCATTAGAGATTTATCCTCTCTTGTAATCTGAATTTAAACAGAATGCAAACCCTGATGATTCTATCTACTGAACTCCTCTCAAACCCATCCCTACCACCACTACCATAGCTTAGATCTACTTTCTCCACCTGGAATGTGACAATTATTTCTGTATTTATCAGAATTGTTTTAGTAGGAAGGGATAGAAACCTCCCTCCATATAGCCTAAACAAAAGAAAAAAAAAAGTGGGAGAAGATAATTTTCTGAAAGGATGAAAATTTTGGTAGTCCACAAAATCAGAAGAATAAGGTTGGGACCTCAATGCAATCATACGGCACTTGGAGAGCAGAAAGCAGGACTCCTTCCCTGGCAATAGTCTCTCCACCTATGTGCCATGGCCTTTTCCTGTCCTACTGCATGGGTTTACCCAAGCATCAGGCAATATGGCTGTACTGGGTAGAACTGTGCTCCTGTACCCCAAATTCATTTCTACCCAGAACCTGTGAATGTGACCTTAATCAGAAAGAGGACCATCACAGATGTAATCATGGCAAAACGAGGTTAGGGTGGGCCTGAATTCAATGCCTTCTGTCCTCAGGAAATAGGTAACTTTAGTCACAGAGATGCACAGTGAGAAGACTGCCAATGTCCTTCTGACAATGAAGAACGAGACTAGAGTACAGCATCTACAAGCTAAGGAACCCCAAGGAGTACCTGTAACCACTAGAAGCTAGAAGACACAAGGAAGGATTCTTCCCTAGAGCCTTCAGAGAGAGTGTGACCCTACCAAAAACTTGATTTTGAACTTGCAGCCTCCAGACCTGGGGAAGAATAAATTTCTATTGTTTCAAGACACTCAGTTTGTGGGAGTTTGTTAACAGCAACCCTAGGAAACTAAAACAATGGGCACTGGCAGACTCAGTTTCCCCTGTTTCTCTTTAGAAACCCTGAAAGAATTCTTCTGTCTTCCATATTAGCATATTCAAAGCCCTAGCACCAGAATCTGATTGACCTAACTGGAGTCAGATACTTATTCTTGGACAGATCAGAGTGCCCAGGGATGAGATGCCATCATGGGCATATTCTCCTGCCTAGGAAATATATGCATCTCTCTGACTGAAGAGGAGGGGCACGGAACAGTGACTGGAAGCCTCCCCAAAGTCCTAGAAGTAGGAAAGAAGCAAAGCTCAGACAAAAAGACAAAGATACTGATACCACAACAGTAGGGAAGGGAGACTGAGCAAACTGACACCAACCGTGGTCCCTTATCTCTCTTTATCTCACCTTCTCCCCCAATTTAACCATCCTCCAAGTCAGTGGTAGAGTAGTTTTCCCCAAAGGTCTCTCACCATTTGGTCTCCCCAAGATCTTTTAGCAGCTGTCTTTAATTTCCAGAGTAATGTATATCCTCACCTGGTCCCTGCCTCCCGCATCACCCCCAACACTCACCCTCCCTGTGGCCAGACTGTACCTCTTACAGGTCCCTCAACTCCCCAGGCACTTAACACAACCCCACCTCCTGCAGTGTTCTTCCTGCTTTTCTCCACTTTGTTAATTCCTGCTATCCTTGAAGAGTATATGCAAGGTTCGACAGGAATGTGCTTGGACACATTACCTCACCTCTCTAGCTTCAGAGCCCTTATCTGCAATATGAGGTCATTATTAGTTTCCAAGAGAAATTTCTTCAAACTTAGTGCACTTCTCTGGTGACTGTGGGTATGTCTCTGCTTTCTTCTATGAGGCCAATGGGGCAAAGGTATACATCAAAGGACTACTGGCAAATTTGTCTATTTGCCAATAAAACACTCCCTGACTCTTAACTACAGGAAATGAATTGAGGGTTGCTGCTGGAGGTGAGGTGGGTGGAGGGATGGGGTAACTGGGTAATGGGCATTAAGAAGGGCACGTGACGTAATGAGCACTGGGTGTTAAATGCAACTGATGAATCACTAAATTCCACCCCTATACTGCATATATAGTATATGTTAACTAACTTGAATTTAAATAAAATCTTGAAAGAAAAAAGATTCTTTCTTAAAAATTAAATCAATAAATAATAAAATGCTCCCTAATTCTGAAATACCAGCTTTACCATAAGTTAGAAATTCAGAAGTGAAAAGAGTTGTTAATATAGACAAAAGTAATGTCGCTATAAATAAAATAACAGTAAATCACTTATCAATTCAAAAAAATAATGGAAAAAGGAAAGGAAGATGCAAAAAAGGAAAGGAAGATGTTTGGAGAGTTATTATGAAAGGTCTGTGTGCCTCTTGTATCCATTGCCCTGGTTCTGGAATCTGGAAATATAGGGATGCCTGGGTGGCTCAGTCATTAAGCATCTGCCTTCAGCTCAGGTGATCTCAGGGTCCTGGGATCGAGCCCCACATTGGGCTCCCTGCTCAGCCGAGAGTCTGCTTCTCCCTTTCCCACTCCCCCTGCTTGTGGTCCCTCTCTTGCTGTCTCTCTCTGTGTGTCAAATAAATAAATAAGAAATAAACAAACAATCTTTAAAAACAAGAATAGAATCTGGAAGTAGCATATGTGGGCAGCATAAGGTGCGAAGGTGGCACGCTAACCAAGCTCGAGCCATTTCTTTACACCTCAGCATTAACTATCATGCACAGAGCTGAATCAGGTAAGCTCTAGACTCAAACTAATTCAGTTCAAATCTATGCTCTGCCAGGACATGGCCTCAGGGAACTTACTCAAATTCCTAATGTTTCTCACCAATAAAACCAGAATGATAATAGTACCTCTCACATAGGATCCATGTAAGGATTTAATGGCTTAAGACATATAAAACATTTAGAACAATAATTAACATATAGTAAGTGCTCTGTAAATGTTTTGATTATATCATCTCCAGTCTTTTAGCAGGACCATACAGGAAGAAAGCTGAGGCCTGGGGTGGGGTTGGGGGCGGGGAGTTGGGAATGGGAGGTCTGGGACAAAGAGCATGAGGCAGTCCCCATGTAAGAGAAGCTAATCGAAAAGGAGGGTACAGACGTAAACCTGGGCCCTGGAGGCATCCTTGCTTTAGCTGGGGCAGGTGTTAACTGGGAGCAAGTTAAATGGTGGAGGACTCAGTCACTAGCTGAGGCCAGTCATTTTTTTGCTGTGGCTTTCCTCCAAGTGGAAGCTCCTTTACCTGGGTCTGAAAGTAGGGTTCTCATCTTCAATTTTTTCCTGTTTCTCCATGCTTTACTTTTGACAGACAGAGGGAATTTTCAGTGATGCAGCTCACAGATCCTCTATAATCCAACAGGGAAAAATTTTTCCTGCTCTAGTGTTCTGATATACCTTGCTCCTCTAACACAGGAAGATGTGAGCACCTACTGAACATATTCAAAGCTCCAGCGACAGTTATATAGAGAAAGACACAACAACTGATGAGAGATGACATTTTAAACATAGCTATTGTATTAGAGTTATTGTATTAGGGTTCTTCAGAAAGAACAAACCAATAAAATGTGTGTGTGTGTGTGTGTGTGTGTGTGTGTGTGTGTGTGTATGGAGAGAGGGGGAGAGAATGGAGGGTGGATTTTAAGAAATTATCACACATGACTGTGGGACTGGCAAATGAAAACTCTGTAGAGTAGGCTGCAGGCTGGAAATTCAAATAATACTTGTTGTTACTGCCCCTTGAGTTCAAAATCAATCTGTGGGCAGAATTCCCTCTCCCTCAGAGGAAGTCAGTCATTTTTCCTGCATAGCCTTCAACTGATTAGGTGAGGCCCCTCCACATTTTGACAGATAATCTGCTTTCCTCAAAATCTATTGATTTAAATACTAATTTCATCTACTGATATTTTAGAACTGGTCAATGGTAAAGATAATAACTATGAGGCCATCTCTGTTTCTGACCATTCTTTTCCATCAATGGGCCTCAGTCGCAGCCAGGGGAGTAACCCTGGTCATACCTGCTCAATAAAGACAATTTAGGGGAGCATGAAAGAAATAAAAACAAAAAATAAATAAATATTAATCTCATCTAAGAAAATCTTCATAGCAACATCTACACCAGTGTTTGGCCAAATATCTGGGTTCTGTGGCCTAGCAAAGCTGACACATAAATTTAACCACCAGAATTATCAATTAATATTTTTCTTTCCCAGTCCCCAAACAGATGCTATCACCTTCACCATCCAGACACTAGTTAGGCTATAGCTATTTCTATTCCTCTCTTCTGTTCTTGCTCCCTCAACTAAAACAAGAAATATTTCAACTACACATTTTTATTTTCTTTGTACTCATCCTTTGAAAAAAATAAGACCCTCGGCCCTAAATTTTTTGAGCGCAATGTCACAATGTTTCAAATTCCACATGCTATGGAGAACCATCACCAGAGGCAGCTCCTTAATGTTGGTGTGAATTTACTGCTAAGGTGTTTAAAATGAAGCCCAATGATGCCTACAAAATTTGACCATTATGTTCTTAACTCATACTGAAGCTAATATATTATGATAGAAGGCACAGACTCACACAAAATGACATGCAGTAAGAACCAAATAATGAATTAGATAAGGTCATAGTCAAAATAATATTAATAGCAAGATAAGAAAGTCACTTTATTTACTTACTTTTTTATTATCTATAAAGTCTTGGGTGCCAATACAAATCTAAAAATCACGTTTACAGAAATTTGCTCTAAAATCCCCCATATACTCATAATATTTTATGTCAACCGTCATCTCTGAGCCTCTACTCTACTGGGGGCCAGTTACTTCTCCCTTTTGTCTGCATGATGCACATACGCCCTTTTCAAAAAAGGTTAATCATTTTAGGAAGTCAAGAAAGAAACTGTAGTTAATCACTCCCTGAAGTATATATACTATTAATTTATCCTCCCTTTTATTCAGTAAGTATTTATCCATGTCTATACATGCTGTAAGACCCTGGGATATATTGATGAATAACACACATTCCATAGCCTCTTGGAGCCAATGGTGTACCAGGGAGAGAAAACCCTCTGGGGTTTATAGACTAACATAGAAAGAAAAACAAGCATATAATTACAATTCCGGGTGCTTTTCTGGAAATAGACAAGTAAGCACTTTTCCTGAAATACAGAAGTTATTATAAGAGTGACCTAGGGAGGATAATCCATAGCAGCTGGAGCAAAAATCAGAAAATGCTTCCCTGAGAAGGTAATATACAGGCTGAGATCTTAGTCTTGAAAAGACTTTCAACAGGATAATGGTAAAACAAAGCATCCTTGGGAGAAGGAATACAGCAGTGCAGACACCCTCAGATAGGATGCAGCAGGACAAGTGCAAGAGACAGAAAGTAGGCTTGGAGTACAGAGCAGGAATGGAAGCACACAAGTTCACCATGCAGAGCCTCTTTGACCCATCTTAACCTCCAATGGTAGTCCCAAACCCAAAGAAACGTGTAACCTGAAACACCTAAAAGTGCCTTTTCCTTCCATTTGTTTAGGAAATTTAAGTCTTTTGGGAAAAACATGTCTATTGAAATATCAATAAATTACATGCATCTTCTTTCCTGTTATATTGAAGTCTCAGAGCTACAGAAATCATCTGTTTTTAAATTACTGAGAGCACATTTATAAATATTGTTTTAAAACTAAATATTACTAAATATTTAAATATCTAAAACTAAGTAATCTTTCTATACTATACTATACTTAGAGTACAAGTTTGTGGCTATTACCTCCAACAAACCCTGAGAAAAACTGAGGGAAGTTCACAGAGGCTTTCAAATACAACAAAATGCATTTCAACAAAATACTATAGGTTGAATAAAATACAAGACAGAAAAAAAGTTAAATGATATCAGTGGACTCAACAATGGATTTTCTTAGCCAGATATCTGTAAGTATATTTTAGTTTAATTTAAAATAAGGAACAGGGTAACAGTCGGAAGATGGCAGAAATGTAGGGGACCCACGTTTCATCTGGTCCCTTTAATTCAGCTAGATAGCTATCAAATCATTCTGAAAACCTGTGAATTCAACCAGAGATGCAAGAAAATTCTACAAATAGAAAAGTTACCACTTTTGGAGGGTTGGAGGTGCAGAGAAGTAAATCTAAGGGGATACATCAGAAGATAAATGGTGCAGGGAGGGAGCCACTATAAGCCAGCTACTGGAAAGTGATGTAGCCCTCGAGCACAAAATCAGAACTTTAAGAAGTGTGCTCCTGTGAAGGCCATCCCTGCCTGAGAGGAGTTCAGGTGACAAATTGGTGCAGAATTCTAGATGGATTCTAGGGACAGTGTGGTCTCAGGATCCCCAGGGTCACAGAAAGAACGGGAATGCCTGAATTCAGCAGAGCTCCCAAGCATTGGAACAGGGAAGTCAGCTACAATTAGTGAGCTCCAGAGTGGCATCTCAAGCAGGTGTTGTCATAAACCCAGAACTGTGGCATGATTGGGCCACTGCTCTCCAAGCAGGGGCCCAGCAAGTGACAACCACTGTGAGATATGGTCCTTCCTCCAGGGAACAGTGGCATGGGGGCACACACAATTGGGTGATCTTTCCCCCAAAGGGAACTAGCCTGTGGTGGTCATGGTGAGACAGCCCTTCTTCCCCTGGGAGAATTGGTGCGGGTATGCACCACAGGAGTCTGGGAAGTTTGGGGAACCGAAAATGTTCACTGAGGGTACACTAAAGATTCAGGGCTGGGATCCTCAGCTCCAGGGCTGGAGATCAGGGTGCTGCCATTTTTCATTTTTTTTCATCCTTTAAAGCAGCCAGAAAAGCCTTCAGAAAACAGAAGCCACAGATACCAACCGAAAGCAACTTACGCTAAGCCCAACCCCCTGGCAAGAGGTGGTACATCTTCACCAAGGCAAAGACACCTGAGAATCAGTGCAACAGACCCCTCCCCCTAGAAGACCAGCAGGACCCTCAGGTGAATACCAAGTTTATAGACAACCCAAAATAGTATATAGAATTAGAGGTTTTATCACATGAGTCTTCAGTTTTTCTGTTTAAAATTTTGTTTTTTTTTTCTTTTCAACTAGTTTATTTTATCAACTCTGTTTTTAAGTCTTTTTTAAATTTTCATTCTTACATTTACATTTTATAGATATAGATATATTCTTAATTTTTGGCATCCATTCACTGTTTCAATTTTACATTTGCATATATATGTAAGTTTTGCTTTCTTTGCAATTTCAGGCTTTAGTGTCCTCTTAAAAAATAGACGAAAATACACCCAGGACCAAGTGAAACCTGTTTTGTCCACCTGGGAGATTATATTCTCTCACCTCCCCTTTTTTTTTCTTTTTCTTTTTCTTTTGGTTTCTGACCTCTTTGGATTTGTCTAGTATGTATTTCACTTGGGTCACAGTTTATATTCTTGATTTGGTTCTCTCAATCATCCATTCTTCTCTTGGCAAAATGACTAGAAGGAGGAATCAACAACAAAAGAAAGAACCAGAGGCAATAATCAATATTGGGTATAAGTAAAATGTCAGAGCCTGAATTCAGGATAATGATTATAAAGTTACTAGCTGGGCTTGAAAAAAGCATAAAAGATACTAGAGAATTTCTTAGTGAAGAAATAAAATATAAACAGCCCAATATTAAAAATGCTTTAACTGAGATGCAGTCTAAACTTGATGCTCTAATAGCTAGGGTAAATGAGGCAGAAGAGAGAGTCAGTAACACAGAAGACAAGATGATGGAAAGGAAGGAAGCTGAGGAAAAGAGAGAAAACAACTAATGGATAACAAGGAGAGGCTTCAAGAAATCCATGATAACATAAAGTGAAACAATATTAAAATTCGGGGTCTCAGAGGAAGAAACAGAGAACAGAAGGTATATTTGACAAATCAAAGTTGAGAACTTCCCTAATCTGGGCAAAGAAACATGCATCCAGTCCAAGAGATAGAAATTATCCCCCCTCAAAACTAATAACAAGAAGTCAACACCCCAACATATAATAGTGAACATTGCATATTTCAGAGATAAAGAGAAAATCCTTAAAGCAGCTTGAGGCAAGAGGTCTGTGACCTACATAGGTAGAAACAGACTGGCAACAGACTTGTCCACAGAGACCTGGCAGGCCAAAAAGGACTGGCATGATATATTCAGGGTGCTATGTGAGAAAAACATACAGCCAACAATACTTTATCTAGCAAGGCTGTCACTCAGAATGGAAGAGAAGATTAAAAGCTTCCAGAAAAAACAAATTAAAGAATTTGTGATCACTAAACCAACCCTGCAAAAAATATTAAAGAGGATCTTTTAAGCAAAGAGAGAGCCCAAATATAACACAGACTAGAAAGAAACAGAGACAATCTACAGAAACAGGGACTTTACAAGTAATACAATGGCACTAAATTCATATCTGTCAACAGTTACTCTGAATGTAAATGGACTAAATGCCCCAATCAGAAGACATGAGGTATCAGGCTGGATTAAAAAAGCAAGAACCAACATTATGATGTCTAAGGAGACTCTAAAGTCTCCTAGACTCCTAGACTCTAGATCCAAAGACACCACCAGATTGAAAGTGAGAGGGTGGAGAACAATTTATCATGCTAATGGATATCAAAAGAAAGCTGAGGTAGCAATCCTCCTATCAGACAAATCAGATTTTAAAACAAAGACTACAGGGATAAAGAGGGACACTATATCATACTTAAAGGGTCTATCCAAGAAGATGTAACATTATAAATATTTATGGTCCTAACTCTGGAGCAGCCAATTATGTAAACCAATTAGTAGCTAAATTAAAGAAACACATTGATAATAATACAATAATGGTAGGGGACTTTAACACCCCACTCACAGCAATGAACACATCACTTAAGCAGAAGATCAACAAGGAAACAGGGGCTTTGAATGACGCACTGGACAAGCTGGACTTCACAGATATATTCAGAGCATTCCATCCTAAATCAACAGGGTACATATTCTTTTTGAGTGGACATGGAACATTATCCAGAATAGATCATATACTGGGTGAAAAATCAGGTCTTGAATGGTACCAAAAGACTACAATTATTCTCTGTATATTTTCAGATCATAATGTTTTAAAACTTGAACTCAGTCACAGGAGGAAATCTGGAAGGAAAAAAAAATGCATGGGGGTTAAAGAGCATCCTACTAAAGAATGAATGGATCAATTAAGAAATTAAAGAATTTTAAAAATTTATGGAAACAAGTGAAAATGAAAACACAACTGTTGAAAACTTTTAGGATACAGCAAAGGTGGTCCTAAAAGGAAAGTACATATCAATACAAGCCTTCTCAAAAAATTAGAAAACTAAAATACACAAGCTAATCTTACACCTAAAGAAGCTAGTGAGAAAAAAAAAACAAAACCCAACAAATAAAGCATAAATCCAGGAGAAGAAGAGAATTAATAATAATTATAGCAGAAATCAACAAAATAGAAACCAAAAAAAGAGTAGAACAGATTAATAAAACCAGAGGCTCATTCTTTGAAAGAATTAATATGTTTGATAAACCCTTGGCCATAATTATCAAAAAGAAGAGAGAAAGGATCCAAATAAATAAAATCATGGGTGAAAGAGGAGAGGTCATGACCAACACCAAAAAAATACAAATAATTTTAAGAACATATTATAAGCAATTATATGCCAACAAATTAGGCAATCTGGAAGAAATGGATACATTCCTGGAAACTTGTAAATGACCAAAATTGAATCAGGAAGAAATAGACAACACGAACAGACCCATAACTAGGAAGGAAATTGAAGCAGTAATCAAAAATGTCCCCAAAACAAGAGTCCAGGGCCAGATGGCTTCCCAGGGGAATTATACCAAACATCTAAAGAAGAAATAATACCTAGTCTTCTGAAGCTGTTTCAAATAATAGAAATGAAAGGACAACTTCCAAACTCATTCCATGAGGCCAGTATTACCTTGATCCCCAAACCAGACAAAGACCCCACCCAAAAGAAGAATTACAGACCAATATTCAGGTAAACATCGTTGCCAAAATTCTTACCAAGATCCTAGCCAATAAAAGGATTATTCACCAAAGCAGGATTTATTCCTGGGCTGCAAGGGTGGTTCAACATCTACAAATCAATCAATATGATACACTACATTAATAAAAGAAAGAACAAGAACCATATGATCCTCTCAACAGATGTAGAAAAAGAATTTGACAAAGTACAGCATCCTTTATTGATTAAAACTCTCCACAGTGTAGAAACAGAGGGAACATTCCTCAATATCATAAAATCCATTTATGAGAAGCCTACAGTAGATATGATTCTCAATGGGGAAAAACTGAGAGCTTCTTCCCTAAGGTCAGGAACATGACAGGGATGTCCACTATCACTGTTGGTATTCAACATAGTACTAGAAGCCCTAGCCTCAGCAATGAAAAAACAAAAAGAAATAAAAGGCATCCGAATCAGCAAAGAAGTCAAACTCTCACTCTTCACAGATGACATGATACTTTATGTGGAAAAACCCAAAAGACTCCCCCCCAAAATCATCAGAACTCATACAGGAATTCAGGAATGTGGCAGGATATAAAATCAATGCACAGAAATCAGTTGCATTTCTTTACACTAACAACGAGACAGAAGAAAAAGAACTTAAGGAATCAATCCCACTTACAACTGCATCAAAAACCATAAGATACCTAGGAATAAACCTAACTAAAGATGTAAAGGATCTATACTCTAGTAACTATAAAACACTTATGAAAGAAATTGAAGAAGACACAAGGAAATGGAAAAACATTCCATGCTCATGGATTGGAAGAAGAAATACTTTTAAAATGTCTATGCTACCCAGAGCAATCTACAGATTCAATGCAGTCCTTATCAAAATATCATCAACTTTTTTCACAGAGCTGGAATAAATAATCCTAAGATTTGTATGGAAAGAGAAAAGACCCCAAATAGCAAGAGGAATGTTGAAAAAGAAAACCAAAGCTGGTGGCATCATGATTCCAGACTTCAAGCTCTATGACAAAGCTGTCATCATCAAGACAGTATGGTACTGGCACAAAAACAGACACATAGATCAATGGAACAGAATAGAGAACCCAGAAATGGACCTACAACTATATGGGCAATTAATCTCTGACAAAGCAGGAAAGAATATCCAATAGAAAAAGAACAGTCTCTTCAATAAATGATGCTAGGAAAATAAGACAGCCACATGTAGAAGAAAAAAACTGGACCATTTTCTTATACCACACACCAAGACAAACTCAAAATGGATGAAAGATCTAAATGGGAGACAGGATTCTGTCAAAATCCTGGAGGAAAACACAGTCAGCAACCTCTGTCACCTCAGCCACAACAATTACTAACTCCAAAGGCAAGGGAAACAAAATTAAAAAGGACCTATTGGGCTTTTATCAAGATAAAAACCTTCTGCACAGCAAAGAAAACAGTCAGCAAAACTAAAAGGCAACCTACAGAATGGGAGAAGATATTTGCAAATGACATATCAGATAAAGGGCTAGTATCCAAAATTTATAAGGAACTTATCAAACTCAACACCCAAAAAAACAAATAATCCAGTCAAGAAATGGTCAGAAGACATGAACATTTCTTTGGAGAAAATGGGCAGAAATGCCTTCTGCCCATTTCTACAAAGAAGATAATTTCTGCCCATTTCTATAAAGAAGACATACAATGGTCAACAGACACATGAAAAAATGCTCGCCACCACTCGGCATCAAGGAAATATAAATCAAAATGACAATGAGATACCACCTCACACCAGTCAGAATGGCTAAAATTGACAATTCGGGAAACAACAAATGTTGGCAAGGATGTAGAGAAAGGGAAACCCTCTTTTGCTGTTGGTAGGAATGCAAGCTGGTGCAGCCACTCTGGAAAACAGTACGGAGGTTCCTCAAGAAGTTAAAAATAGAGCTACACTACAACCCAACAATTGCACTACTAGGTATTTACCCCAAAGATAGAAATGTAGTGATCCAAAGAGGCATCTGCACCACAATGTTCGTAGGAGCAATGTCCACAGTAGTCAAACTGTGGAAAGAGCTATGATGTCCATTGACAGATGAATGGATAAAGAAAATGTGAGATATTTTATATATATACATACATACATACACACACACACACACACACACACACACACACAAAATGGAATATTACTCAACCATCAGGAAAGATGAGTATTTACCATTTACATTGATGTGGATAGAACTGGAGGGTATTATAATGAGCGAAATAAGTCAATCAGAGAAAAACAATTATCGTATGGTTTCACGAAACAGCACAGAGGATCATAGGGAAAAGGAGGGAAAACTGAATAGGAAATCTTCAGAGAGGGAGAAAAACCATGAGAGACTCTTAACTACAGGAAACAAACTGAGAGTTCCTAGAGGAGAGGTGAGTGGAGAGATGGAGTAATTGGATGATGCACATTAAGAAGGACATGTGATAGGATGAGCAATGGGTGTTATAAACAACTGATGACTTATTCAATATTATATCTGAAGCTAATCATATATCACATATTGGCTAATTGAATTTAAATTAAAAAAAGAAAAAATAATTTAAAAAAAGGAATTTTTTCCACTTTAATATTAAAAGTCATGAAGTATAAAGAAATGAATCTACAGATATAACCATAAGTTAATATAAAATACATGTGAAATACTGGGAAGTCACAGTTTACAGTGTCATTAAGAATATGTAAGGGAGGGGCGCCTGGGTGGCTCAGTGGGTTAAAGCCTCTGCCTTCGGCTCAGGTCATGATCCCAAGGTCCTGGGATCAAGCCCCGCATCAGGCTCTCTGCGCAGCGGGGAGCCTGCTTCCCCTTCTCTCTCTCTCTGCCTGCCTCTCTGACTACTTGTGATCTCTATCTGTCAAATAAATAAATAAAATCTTAAAAAAAAAAAAGAATATGTAAGGGATACTGGGATATTGTAAATTTGATACCTCTACATACAAGTTTATAGGTAAAGGGCTAAACCATGACGCCATCAGAGGGAACCTAGTTCACTAGACATGAGCTTAAGAGGTCATGGATTCAGTGATAAATCTTTAGAAAAGATATGATGTCAAATTCCTAAGCCTTCCTTTACTGTGATTTTTGGTTTCTACGTTTCCTTTCCTGTCTTTGAGAACAAGAAGCCAGAGCACTGTATCTGAATATAAGTAATTAGTTGCTATTTATTCCTCTCTGTTAACGTAGATGTAAATGTCTCCATTTCTCTATTTTGACACTGAGCATAAGAGCTGCACCATATAAGTCAACATTTCCAAGATGTATTGAAATCCTGAAAATAGTGTGGAGTGAGGGTTACAATTTCTCACAAGAAAGTGACTTCCAAGGTCTCTCCTAGTCCTAAGATGCTATGATATGCTCCATTTGTTGGATATCCATCATAACCCAAGAGCCAAGGTCAAGGCTGCAATAGCAGGAAGCACTGGTCTGGGTCAGACATTAAAATGGTGGGAAAAGAATGTGGTCTTAGCATTTTACATTAATGTCAATAAAATTCAACATATGTCTTATGAGTGATAATAAAAATGAAAGGATATTAATTTTAAAACTCAGAAAAGAAATGGGACAGGGCAGGGGAAGACCCGTCTGGGAAACCAAGAGTCAACCCTGACTTTCAAGGAACCATAAATTAGCAAGGAGAAAGGAACAAGTTATTTTTTTTTAACTATGAGAGGAAGTTAAATCACCACATTTCCTTCAAATCAAGAACAGATTTGAGCAGCCACAATTTTCCAGGATGATGGGGCTATCTAAATTACCTAATTAGATGAGGGTCATTTGATCATAGTAATTGATATTGCTGCAACTCCACTTAATTCTCCAACCAAAACAAATCAATCCACGGAACCTTATGGTGGTCTTAATTGATGATAGCATTGCTTGCCTTTAACACATTATTTCTTTAGCACTTAAAAAATTTTACTGAAGATGTTCTTCATGTTCAGTTTCTTTTTTTTAAGATTTTATTTATTTATTTATCTATTTGAAAGAGAGCATAACCGGCGTGGGGAGCGGGGGCGTGTAGAGGGGAGGAAGAGAGAATATGAAGCAGATTCCATACCACGCACAGAGCCCCACACTGAGCTCGGTCTCAAATTCTCTAAGCCAGATAATACAAGAAGTAAAAAAGGAAAAAAAGGGTAAATTTTATGTAACATTTTAAAAATACAAAAGATATTTTTGAGGTCTTAGATATTCTAGATTAAATCAATAGAAACCGATTTGGAAAGAAAAAAATATAACTAAACTCTGAGGCAGCAGCCCACAAGAATCCACAGAAACATTGTTCAAGCTAACAAACAAATTCAGCAAAGTTTCAGGGTATGCAATCAATTAAAAAAAAATCATTTGAGTTTCTAATACTCTAGCAATGAACAATCTGAAGAAGAAATTAAGAAAACAATTCCATCTATAAAGTATAATGTCTGAGATGACAAGATAGGAAGGTGGACTGCTTGGGTTTCATGACCCAACTGCCTTTGGCAGGGCCGGGGGGACACTCTTGCAAATTACCTAATCACTCTGTGCCTCAGTTGCCCCATCTATAAAAATGGAGATAAACCACCTCTGTTCTTGTGAAAATAAATCAGTTAATTCATGTAAAGTGCTTAAAGAGTCACTGGACACATAGTGAGCACTCAATAAATATTAACAATAAAAAGCATAAGGAAAGATAATCAGAAAGCCCAATGGAGCTGGATTTGTGTATTTGGGAGAAACTATTTCATTTTTATTTGGCTGTGCTGCTTTAGATTCCAAGGCAGGGCACAGACAACAGTGAGACTGCCAAAAGGACCTCAACATCAGTGATGACGCAAAAACCACTATATCCTCAACATGATGCTTGAATGACCAGCTAGACTTTTCTGAAACTTGCCTTTGTCTCACCCATTTCCACATGTGATCATTCATCAAGTCCTGACATTCTACCTTTAAAATGGTTCTCCCATCTCCCTTCCTACCTCCTCTCTCCTCTCACTACACAGTTTCAAGTTCTTTTGGTCTTTCACAGGAATACTACCACAGTCTCCAAACTTCTCTCCCTTCCTCCAATCTCATATTCCTTAAATCTTCCCTCCACATAATTTCACCAGGGATGATTTATCGAACCACACCATTTCCCTCCTTGATGTGTCAAAGACTCTCTTCCACAGCATCCCAAGCCTGCTAAGCTAGATCCCTATCTTGCATTCCCATTTCCTCCATTACACCACCAACTAGTTTTCCAGAAACTGTGGTTTCCTTGAAAACAGAACTTGCTCATTTATACTCATACCCCCAATGTGCTGCATGGTACCATGTACAAAGTGAAAACCAGGATTCAACCATTTTGTATCACCATGCTCCTAGCACAGGGTCTGACATATCCCACTCAATAAACACTGACAAAGAAGGAAGGAAAGAAGGGAGGGTGGGAGGAAAAAACATTGATTAAGAGTTAAGAGCCACTGAGTCTTGGATTCTGCAGATACAGCAAGCAGAAGGATGCCTGAAAGACCCAATGTCCCACATTGGCTAAAATACGAAGAGACAACTGTCCAAACTCTGTGCAGTGTTACCACTCCTAATTCTGTCACTTTCCATATGACAATGGGCATATGATTTTCTTTTTTCCCCTATAAAATTGAATAATTATTACCTATCCATTGTTTTTTTAACATTAAGAGAGAGTTAAAGAACTTAAAACAGAATATGACTCATATTCCTCAGTAATTCGAAGCTCTTAATTTTAGGAATAACATTTGTTGAATAATGTAATCATAATTAAAATAGATACAAATGGATGGATGGACAGATGGATGGATGAATGGATGGCTGGATAGACTATCTAGGCAAATCCATAGAACCCAAGGTGATATAAAATATGATCTCCTACCCTCACACACCGAGGTTCTTTTCCCCCATATTGCCTCCCTTGTAATCCTCCATCATTAAAACAACTACTTCTCTTCCAAGATTTAATTAATTGTGTATTCCACTGTGCTATGCTCCCTCTTGTTCATTATGGTCAGTACTGTGACCCTAGTTTCATCATTATTTCATCTAAAATATGGTGACCCAAAGTGGATGCAATATTTTCACTGTGGCTTTTTCACTAAGCATCTAGCTAATGATAATAGTAATAGTAGAACAGCAAGATTTACTTCTTGATCCTTATACATAATATCCCATTTATTATATTATGAAATCAACTTTCCTTTTACCAAAATACTGTTACAATATTTATTAAGCATATGTTGAAATGGATTCTTCAAAAATATTTCTTTTACCTTTACACCTAAATACTACTACTTGAGTGCTTAAAGTTTGGGCGGTGGTGGTGGTGGTGGTGGTTCTTTTCTGCAGAGCCCTTTGCCCGAATTTGACAGAATCATTTTCCTTCTTCACATTATCATTTTGAATCTCAAATATTAATCATATTTAAAAACTTCCTTAGTAGAAATTTGATTTTAAAAAGTTACCCTATAAAGGAGCCTGGGTGGCTCAGTCAATTAATCATCCAACTCTTGGTTTTAGCTCAAGTTATGATCTGGGGGTCATGAGATGGAGCCCCACATTAGGCTCCACACTGAATGTGGAGCCTGCTTAAGATTCTCTCTCTCCCTCTCCTTCTATCCCACCCCCACCACTCACAATCACTCACTCTCTCCCTCTCCAAAAAAAAAAAAAAAAAAAGAAATTAAGAGAAAGTCACCCTGTGCATTATGTGATTGATGGCAGCCGCACTTGCAGTGAGCACAGCGTAATGTTCAGTTGCTGAATCACTACACTGTACACCTGAAATTAACATAACATTGGGTGTCACCTGTACTTCAATAAAAAATGTTTTTTAATCACTTTGATTTCTTTGTTCAGACAACTGATTTAAGTATATAAAAGAATATGTTCTTAGACAAGTTTTGTGGGCCACAAATTGAAACCTCTTAGGCTTCTTCTGAGTATACCACTACTGAGTATGCTTTGAATATAGTATCGAAGCCACTAGGTCAGCCACCTGGAGTCGCAGGGGTACATTCCACACACGATACTTGTAAGATTTATGACCTTTGAAAAAGTTACTGAGATAGAATAAATAGAATTATATTTTTCCTTTTATTTAAGAAAAAAGCTGGATAACATGGGAAAATTAGAGAAAACAGACCTCTCCGTGCTTTTCTGGTGTTGGAAGCAAGAAATGCACATCAGAGTAAATATCAAATTTGCATTCTCCTTTGATCATTCCTACTATCCAATAAATATGCATAGTAATTCCATTTCCCTCCAGTTACTGCCTCACTTCTATTTAACAAAACGCCTCCAGAGAGTTGATTATACACAGTATCACTATCATTTAAGAAAGATGACCCATCCCTGCCATCCCTATTTCTGAATAACCCACAGGAGAGTAGAAAAGCAAACAGATAGCTTCAATACCTATGACAAATGAATGAGAGAAGTATGCACAGGGTAACATGAAAGCACAAAAGAAGGGGGCCACTGAGCCCATTCCCAGAAGAGGATACAAGAAAGTTTTTCAGAAAACAAGCTGCTTCAAATAAGTCATGATGGACTCCATCAGACAGATCGCAGTATTCCAAGCAAATGTTGCAAATGCAACATTTTTGCATTTTTGCAAATGCAAAAGCATGTAGATGAGTAACAGCGGTTAACTCTAGAGACTACAAATAGTCTACCATAGCTGGAGAATGGGGTATTTGGAGGTGACAAAGGTAGTCTAATATCCTATTATAGCCCACATCATACTCCCCTGTAATCACTTGGTTCCTAACAGACTTTCTCTGCTAGGATTAATGTAGAACATGAACTCAGTCAGCCATAATACCTGGCTTGCTAAAATGTAACATGGAGTCCGCTGGGAGCAGGAAAGGTTTGGAAAAGGATGTAGGCTTTTGGAATGCCAAAGCCTATGAGACTCCCCTGCCGTTGGAACGCCAAGGGAGTTGCCTTCCTGAAGCTTTCTCAGCCCAGCCACCCTGGGATCTAAGAGATATATGCACTGTCCCTTAGGATATGTTTAGCAGAACTCATAGAACACATAGATTAGCATATCATATCTTTACTATAAACAGATCCTCCCAGTTCCAGTAAGACCTCTTGTCACACATCAGGTGCTTGAGAAACCATGATAAGGATTTGTGATTATCCTGCAGGGCCAATAAAAGTGGGAGCAAAGAGCAAAGGGTCTTCATCTCTGACTGTTGACTCCCTTGACTTCTCAAGAAGTCTCTTTCCCAGAAAAGTTTGGAGTAATCTTTCATTCCTTGGTACAGGGATTGCTGGCCATTCCCAGCATTTCCCATTAGATCATAAATAACATAGGATCAGGACAAGGATTGCTTCTGTATAAACCATAGTTAGAGCTCAAATTAACCTTTGTGACTTTTAGGTGGCTTTGCTGCCATTAATAATAGCTTCAGTCTATCACACTGCCAATGAAGATCCACTGAACCATTCATATAAGAGATTGGTATGATCATATTTAAGAATAATCACACTGGCAGTAGTATCAAAAATGAAGATGAGGAGGCTAGACTAGAAGCAAAAACAATAAGATGTATCCATACAAGCATTTTGCTCCTAGTCAGAATAATTAACTCACCAAATATCACAGATTTACAATGTCAAATAATTGGAATGTTTTTACTTTTTATTTATTTTGAAAATGAGATTTTAACCTTAGTTTTCTATTTTATTTTATAATTACAATGGGGAATTTAGAAGATGTAGAGTCAGATCAAAATAATTCTTTTGCCTTCATTTATTCTTTCCTATAGACTACCATTTATTTTCTTTCCAATATTTTTATGGCTTTTGAGTTAAGTTCTTAGATCATTTTATTGCTTCTCATTGTATATCAAAATTCAGATCATTTTGTGTAAAGAGGTAAAGGACCCTGTGGTTGATAGGCTTCTACAACTTTTTTTTTTAATTTGTATTTTTTTTTTAATTTCTTTTCAGTGTTCCAGAATTCATTGTTTATGCACCACACCCAGTGCTCCATGCAATACACACCCTCCATAATAAATTATTTAGAACTTCATGGGAAAAAAACTACTATATTGTAGCCATATAAATAGACACAGAAGCCAAAGGAATAGAAAGTCCGAATATTGACCCAAATATGTACAGCATCTGAAATCAGTAAGGGAAAGATAGCTTTTTGAAATGGTGCTATGAGGGAAGATGATAGAATAGGAGGATACTAGGCTATTTCATCCCATAGATGTACCTAGATAACACCCACATCAGTGGAAATAACCCAAAAACCAACCCCAAAACTGGCAAAAGAGACTCTCCACAGCTAAATGTAGAGAAGAGGCCACATCAAAGAGGGTAAGACGGGCAGAGATGGAGTTTAAAGCCAAACTGACCTGCAGTACTGTCTGCAGGAAAAAGGTATACCGTGGATACAGAGAAGGGAGAAGAGACCCCAACCAGGCACCCCAGCACAAAGGGCCCACACTAGGAAGACAAATCCATATAACATTTGGCTTTGAAAACCAGACGGAGTTAACATCATGAGTTCTTAAAATCCATCGGGCTTAACACCTAAAACTTTAAAAATAAGTGAATCAGCTCTAGGAAGGCTGGAGGGAAATAGGAAACAGAGTCCTAATTAAAGATACAGCACAACAAACAGCCCCATGAAAATACAGGATAGAAATAGCAGTATAAAAAAGGCCTAGGATATACTGGAGAGAGATCTCTTTACTAATCTCAGAGCATGTGCTAAAGGGGCACATTCTGAGAAATTTTCAAAAAATAAAAAAGCTGACCAGCACTATTTCCTTCCCCCCACCCAGCTTAGATACACAAACACCTGGAGGAATGGCATGAACACTGTCCACCTAGCTTACTGACAGCACACCTCACCCCCGTGCTCTTCTCTGGACTGTCCTCCTCAACCTAGCCTCAGCAGTAGTTTTCCAAAGAAGTTCAAGGTCCCCTCTCACAACAGACCAGACCACCACAAACCAGACCAGCATGCAAGCCTGCATCCACACTGTCTGGAGATCCACTCCCTCCAACACCCCTCAACAGGAGTCCATCCAAAGTGGCACCACAAGTGTGGCAGTATTCAAGCAGCCCCAACAGGTGTTAGAACCACTCCAAAGTGACTCCTACCCTAGGGAGAGTGGAAAATAACCAAGCACAACAGGTTATCTGGCAAATTCCTGGTCTAACCCAAAGACCAAGACAACTCCAGACTGGCCTGTTAACAACATAGGGACAAAACCATGCCCACAATGGGCGAAGAGAGCCATCACAGACAACTGGACTAAAGGCAAATATGGTTCAGCCCACAAGAGTAGGTCATAGGCAACACCCATGGGAGATACCTCTGAAGTGCCAGGTTCTGGTGAACAGGAGCTGCAAGACACTATAGGACCTCTTCTTCATAAGGCCACTACATAAAGAGTAGGATACATATCTGACTTTTCTACCACATAGACATAGAGAGCTAGACAAAATGAGGAGACAGAGGAGTGTGGCCCAAATGAGAGGACAGGACAAAATCACAGCAAGAGATCTAAGCAAAAGAGTTAAGTAATATGCCTGATAGAAAATTTAAAGTCTGGTCATAAAGATACTCACTGGAGTTGAAAAAGAGTGGAGGAATTCAGTGAGATCTTCAACAATGAGACAGGAAACCTATTTAGGTTCAGAGGTGAAGAACTTAACTGACATTACAAATATACTAATAGACTCTTTCTTCCATCTTGGAACCTCTGGAGGCCTGCTGGGAAAGGACTCCTAAAACAATAAGTGTGTCTAGAAGGCTGTGGTCCAAAGTCATTTTTGTTGGCTATGCATGGGGTCTCCAGAACCAGGGAGAAAACACAGCTCTTCTTAAAACTGAAGATACTTATGCTTGAGATGAAACTGAATTTTACCTAAACAAGAGACGAGTTTATGTGTACCAATCAAAGAACAACACAGTGACCCCTGGTGGCAAACCAAATAAAACAGAGTAATCTGGAGAAAAGTAACTCCTGTTTATGGAAACAGTGGCATGGCTCATGCCAAATTCCAAAGCAACTTTCCTTCTAAAGCCACTGGCCACAGAATCCAGGTGATGTTATACCCCTCATGGGTTTAAACTTACTGATAAGTAGAGGAACCTGGTGGCTTAGTTGGTTAAGTGTCCAACTCTTGGTTTTGACTAGGTTATGATCTTAGGGTCATGGGATTGAACCCTGCATCAGGCTCCACACTCAATGTAGAGTCTGCTTGAGATTCTCTCTCTCCTTCTCCCTCTGTCCCTCCCCCTGCTCACACGCTCTCTCTAAATAAAATCTTTTAAAGAAATAAACTTACTGAAGAGTAAATAAATGTATAGATTTTAAAAGAAGGAACAAACTAATGAACTAAAGGGAATAAATAATAGACTAGAGGAAGCTGAAGAACAGATCAGTGACCTAGAAAATAGTAATGGAAAACAATCAAGCTGAACAACAAAAAGAAAAAAGAATAATAATAAATGAGAATAAATTAAGGGAACTCCGAGATACCATCAAGTATAATAACATTCACAACACAGGGATCCCTGAAGGAAAAAAGAAAAAGAAGGGAGCAGAAAATTTATTTGAAAAAAATAATTTTTGTGAATCTGGGGAAGGAAACAGACATCCAGATCCAGGAGGCACAGAGAGTCCTTAACAAAATCAACCCAAGAAGGTTCACACCAAGACATACAATAGTTAAAATGGCAAAAACATAGTGATAAAGAGAATTTTTAAAGCAGCGAGAGAAAACAGTTACATATAAGAGAAACCTCAGAAGGCTCCCAGCTGAATTTTCAGCACAAACTTTACAGTCCAGAAGGGAGTGGCATGAAATATCCAAAGTGCTGAAAGAAAAAAATCTGCATCCAAAAATACTCCATCTAGCAAGGCTATCACTCACAATAAAAGGAGAGAGAAAGAATTTTCCAGACAAAAGTTAAAGGAATTCATCACTACCAAACCAGCCTTCCAAGAAAGAGGTCTCTGTGAATGGAAAAGAAACACCATAATCAGGAGTGAGAAAAGTAGGAAACATAAAAGCCATAGAATTGAGTATATCTATAAAAATCAGTCGAGGGATTCACAAAATACAAGAATGTAAAGTATGACACTATATACCTAAAATAAGGAGAGGAGTGGAGTAAAATTTTAGTGCTTTAAGAATGGGTTCTAATTAAGTGACCATCAACTTAATATAGACTGCTATATACATGAGATATCATAAATAAACCTAACAGTGACCACAAATCAAAAACTGGCAATAGATATGCAAAAAATAAAGAAAAAAGAATCCAAGTATATCATTAAAGAGAGCCAAAAAATCATGAGAGAAGAGAGCAAGAAAAGAAAGAAATAGGTAAGAACTACAAAACAACTATAAAACAAGTAACAAAATAGCAATAATAACCTATCAATAATTACTTTGAATGTAGTGGGCTAAATATTCCAATCAAAAGACATAGGGTGATGGAACATAATTAAAAAACAAACAAACAAGGGGCTCTTGGGTGGCTCAGTGTGTTAAGCCACTGCCTTTGGCTCAGGTCATGATCTCAGGGTCCTGGGATCAAGTCCCACATTGGGCTCTCAGCTCAGCGGGGAGCCTGCTTTCCCCCCCCCACCACCTGCCTCTCTGCCTACTTGTGATCTCTGTCAAATAAACAAATAAAAGCTTAAAAAAAAAAAAAGACCCATCTATATCCTACCTACAAGAGGCTCATTTCAAACCTAAAGACACATGCAGATTGAAAATAAAAGGATGGAAAAGCATTTATCATATAAATGGAAGTGAAAAGAAAGCTAGACTAGCAATACTTACATCAAAAAAAAAAATAGACTTTAAAAACGAAGACTGTAAAAAGAGACAAAGACAGATACTATGTAATCATAAAAGAAACAATCCAACAAGAAGATGTAACAAATGTAAATATTTATGCACCCAAATGAGAGCTCCCAAATACATAAAGCAGCTAATAACAAACATAAAGGAAGTAATCAATACTAATACAATAATATTAGAGGACTAAAATACTCCCACTTACATCAGTGGATAGATTCCCCCAGACAGAAAATCAACAACAGAACAATGTCTTTGAATGACACATTGGGCCAGACAGATCTAACAGAGACATTTAGAACATTCCATCCTAAAACAGCAGAATATCCATTCTTTTCAAGTGCACAATGGATTAGTCTCCACAATAGATCACATATATCAGAAAACAGCCATCAGGCAACAAAAGAAATAGAAAGTCATCCAAATCAATAAAGAAGTTGTAAAACTTTCACTATTTGCAGATGACATGATACTGTAAGTAGAAAACCCTGAAGATTGCCAAGAACTACTAGAACTGATAAATGAATCCAGTAAAGTCACAGGATACAAAATCAATATACAGAAATTTACTGCATTTCTATACACCAGTGATAAAGTAGCAGAAAGAGCAATTAAAAAAATAATCCCACTTACAATTATACCAAAAATAATAAAATACCTAGGAATAAACTTACCCAAGGAAATGAGAGACCTAGACTCCAAGAACTCTAAAACAACAGTGAAAGAAATTGGTGACACAAACAAATGGAACAAAATTCCATACTCATTAACTGGAAGAACAAATATTGTTAAAATATCCATATTACCCAAAGCAATCTACATATTTAATGTAATCCCTATCAAAATGCCAACATCACTTTTCACAGAGCTAGAACAAGTAATCCCAAAATTTGTATGGAACCACAAAAGACATCAAATAGCCAAAGCAATCTTGAAAAAGAACAAAAAAGCTGGAGGTATCACAATCACAGATTTCAAGATATACTACAAAGCTGTGATAATCAAAAACGATATGGTACTGGCACACACACAAAAAAAAGGCACACAGATCTATGGAACATAACAGAGAGCCTAGAAATAAGCCCAGAATTATATGGTCAATTAATCTTAACAAAGTAGGAAAGAATATCCAATGGGAAAAAGACAATCTTTTCAACAAACAATGTTGGAAAAAACTGGACAGCAACAAACAAAAGAATAAAACTGGACCACTTTCTTACACAAAAGTAAACTCAAGATGGATTAAAAATCTAAATATGAGATCTGAAACCATAAAAATCCTAGGAAAGCGTATGGGCAGTAATTTCTCTGTCATCGGCCATAGCAACATTCTTCTAGATAGGCAAGAAAAACAAAAGCAAAAATAAACTCTTAGGACTACATCAAAATAATCTAAGTAGTGAAGGAAACAATAAAACTAAAAGGCAACTTACTGATTGGGAGAAGATATTTGCAAATGACTTACTTTAGTGTCCAAAATATATAAAGAACTTATATAACTCAACAACCAAAAAATAAATGCCCCAATTAAAAATGGGCAGAAGATATGAACAGATATTTCTCTAAAGAAGACATAGAAATGGCCAATAGACACCTGAAAAGATACTCAACATCACTCATCATCAGGGAAAGTCAAATCAAAACCACAATGAGATACTACTTCGTACCTGTCAGAATGACTAAAATCAAAACTCAAACAAGTATTGATGAGGACACCGAGAAAAAGGAACCCTTGTGCACTGTTGGTGGGAATGCAAACTGGAGCAGCCACTGGGGAAAACAGTATGGAGTTTCCTCGAAAAGTTAAAAATGGAACTACCCTACAATTCATTAAGTGCACTGCTGGGAATTTATCCCAAAAATACAAAAACACTAATTCAAAGGGATACATGTACCCTTATGTTTATTGCACCATTATTTACAATAGTCAATTTGTGGAAGCATCCCAAGTACCTATTGACAAATGAATGATAAAGAAGCATTGGTATATATATATACAGTGGATATTCTTCAGCCATAAAAAAGGAATGAAATCTTGCATTTGCAATAATCTTGATGGATCTAGAGAGTATAATGCTAAGTGCAATAAGTCAGAGAAAGACAAATACCATATGATTTCACTCATATGTGGAATTTAAGCAACAAAACAAATGAGCAAAGAAAAAAAGACAAACTAAAAACAGACTTTTAACTTTAGAGAACAAACAGATGGTACCAGAAGGGAGGTGGGTGGGAGATGGGTGAAATAGGTAAAGCAAATTAAGAGTACACTTACTGGGATGAACACTGTGTAATGTAGAATTATTGAAGCACTACATTGTATACCTGAAGCCAATATAACATTGTATGTTAATCATATTAGAATTAAAATTTCTAAAAAATATGAAAGACAAATAACAATAAAATACATGGTGCTGTGACAATGAATCACATTCTAGAAAATGATAATGTTGAATCCAAGAGAATCAGAAATTTAAATATAAAAAAAAAAGAAACTGTAAAATTACCAGAAGAAAATTACCAGAAGTAATTTTGGACAGAGGAAGACCCTTATTACCTGTGATTGAAGTCCAAAAGCCATTTTAAAAAAAGATTGACAAATTGATTATATAAATTTTTTAAAAATTTCTACTGGACACTTTAAACAAATCCAAAAATTAAGTAACAAACTGGCCAAAAAAAATTATGACTCATACCATAATCAAAAGCCTAATTTCCATTAATATGTTAAAAAAAAAAAACCCTCCTAGAGATTGAGGGAAAAGAGATCAATACCCTTCAATCTATTTAAAATGCCTGATATCGTTGCAATAAATGAAACTCAAATAAAACTGAAGTACAATATGCCATTTCTCAGAAGGCTACCACTTGCTAACATATTCTGGGGGCAAAGCTGAGGACAAAGAGGCACCGCCCACTTTGCTGACTGGCATGCAGGATGCCCTGTGGAGAGCCATTAAGCCATAACTTAAACTTCCAAACGCATTTTCCCTCCACCCAGCAATCTCAATTCTAGGAACTTATCCAAGATAAACTTCCGATGTTTAGTTGATGCACATACAATGTTTTTCACTATAGCATTATTTGTAGCAGCACAAAAAAAAGAAAAAAAGGAAAATAACCCAAACGTGTATCTGTATTAAGACCAGTTATATACATTAATATATCTACTTATCTCTAGATACTGATATAGAAAGATGTCTATGATATATTGCTATGGAAGAAGGAAGGTGGGGGAGAAGAAAGTTGTGTAAGAAAGGGATAAAGTAAAAATATATATTTATCTTTACTTGTATACTTCAAAGGTATGAAACTGATAAAGGAAGATGAGCCAAATGTGTAAAAATGAAGTGGTCAAAAACAGACAAGTTCTCCACGTTACCCCTTAAATATTGTTTTTTTTTTTTTTGAACCACATGAAGCTATCACCCATTCAAAAAGTTTAAAGCCTAAGTGCCAACAGATGAATAAAAATAATTATTTTATTCATGATTACCAGATTTTAAGAACTAAAAAGAATTCAGAGCTCTTAAAAATAATGTCATAGAGATCAAAGAGCCCTTGATAGATTTTGTGTTTCATACCCTTTTATGATTTCTCCCTATGACGTGACTATTTGCACAACAGCACTTTCTTTGCAAGTATCCTCCACACCCCTTCTCCCAGTCAGCAAAAAGACTGATCAATAAACTGAGGAGTCTTTACCACACACACGTAGAGAAGTAACTTAAAAGCTGATGTCGGCTTGTTGCTTTCATGCCTAACAATTCACTGAAGCACAATTGTGTAGTATTTTCCTTTTAAAAGTATGCATTGTAATTATTTATATTCCATATCTATACAGCAACAGCAATATGTTTTATGCAAGTACAGAAAAGAACCAGAAGAAATAAGCTTGAAAAAAGAGCATCAGGGAAATAGAGAATGGAGCTACAACTGTTACAAGAAAGATGCATAAAATCAATTTCAACAATATGAATGTGTCAAAAATAGGCAACTGAAGCCAACATGCTTTCCCCATAAAAGAGATGGAGAATGCTTTCTCCTGCAGGGAAACCTTTCCAGCCAAACCACGCCAACTGATGGCAACAGATACACCAAATCTGCCAGCACTAAGAAATGAAAGACAAACATAAGAGACATTCAAAAGCAATCAAGCATTTGAGAAAAATAAGAAGGAATGAATGAGTTGGTTCTGACCAAATTTAAAATGCTAAAGTAAGTAGACAAATTTGGAAATAAAGTAATGGAAAATATCACATACTAGAAAGGTTATATTGAGGGCACCTTAAGATATAGAATACTTTCTCAAAATTCTTATCCAGAGTACAAAACAACAATACCATATTTTCTTCAACTTGGAGGAGCTGTTTTATTAAAAATATCAATCCTCATTTTATAGCAGGAAAACTGTGGCTTAGAGAATTGACATTGACGTCCTACAATCAGCCAACCAGTCAACAGTGGACCCAGGACTTCTAGAGCCCACATTCTTGCCCTCCAAAGACATCAAAAAGTGACAGCAGACAACCAACGAGGACAAAAAACATAAACGCAGTTTCAAAAACAAACCAAAACAAAATGAGCAATATGAGGGCCCTTTTTCAGGTGAACAGTATTTTCCCATGTCACAGGAGCACATGTAAGTTCTCACCCTTTTGCATAAAAGGAGAAATGAAATGAGTAACAACAACAAAAAGCTCATACTTCTCAATGTCTTCCTAAGTGCCAAGTTCTTTGCCTGCACTATTTCATTCTCTCCTTGCAAAGTGCAATGTTAGTGCCATTATCATTCTCATTTTAAGATAAGGAAATGAGAACTTGGAAAAGTTGGGCAACTTACCTCCTCACTCAACTGCCAAGTGGCAAAGCCAAAATTCGGACGTGAGCCTGAACCCATGCTTATCGTAGGGGTCATATAGCCTGAAAGGGTTGGGCTCTGGGGACAGACTGCCTGAAGGTGAATCCTGGCACTTTCACCTCTGACAGGGCCACTGTGGGCCAATTACTAAACCCTTCTGTGCCTGGGCCTCAGTTAACTCATCTGCAACAGGAGAGCAATACTGGTTCTTACTTCATGGGGTTCTTATAAGAAAGAAAAGAGTTAATATGAATAAAGCACTTAAGAGTATGCCTGCACACAAGATCCTGTATGATTACAAATGTTTGCTATTCTGAAAGAGGATTACTATGGGTATCTTTAGCACTCTTCACTCTTCCAGCTCTGCAAAATAGTGAACATTTATGAGATTACCCTTAACCATTAGGAAGTTTCATTTAACTTCAATAAGCTTAACAAGAAAGAAAGGTTGCCACGTATTTTAGAAAGTTTTCTCCTAAAAATAGTTATGGGATTAATGGAATCTGCCTTAATTATCCCAAAAAGTCATTATAAGGACAAATGAGGTTAGATAAATAAGCTGCCATTGTTTGTGAGAACATTATTTGATGCACAACAGTGAGAGCCATGTACCGACATTTGATTACATTTCCTTTGTACTTCTGATCACCAAAGGATTTGCAATTAATATTAATCCTTTTTAAAAAGAAAATCATTTTAGCAACAAGTCTCAAACATCCAGATACTTTGAGCTTACTCTTGGCTATTAAAAAAAAAAATTTCCCATGTTAATCTTAGAAGTAGAATACCAGAGTAATCCAAGATTTCCTCCATATTGAGTTTAGATGCAGAAAAAAATCATAGCCCCTCTAGTTCCAGTCTATATGTATGATTTCCAAAGCATAGGTTACTACCTTATGTAAATTCGAAACAAAAGAATATATACTTACCTTGGGGATAATGACAATATTTTTGGAGAAATATCCCACCACACGATTATGTAAATGTACAACCAAAATGTTTTCTCTAAATTTAGAGACAAACTGGAAATAAGTGGATTTTACTGAATTCCAAACTCAGCCAATTTCCCAGCTGGACCATTTCTTTGTATTTGTATAGATTGATTTTTTTAATTAACTGACTTTAGACAGCACTTGCATCCTCTGTGCATAAAAACATTTTCTTATTTCCTGTTCACTTTATGTTAAACACACTTGTCTGTTTCACCACACTGGAAAATTAAGTTGGAGCGAGCATTTTCAGAGATATGTAGAGACCACAGAGAAACGAGGGAGGGAGGAATCATCCCTATTGCCATTAAATATTGCCAAGAAATACGAATTTGCTATGGACACACTCCCACAGAAGAAAAAATTAAGAAGCCTATTATTTGCCCATTTTCGACTGAACTTGTAGGAGGGATGACACACAGTTTTTTAAATGACTCAGTAGGAGAAAGGCAAAGGAAACTATTTTAAGTCTATAATATCTTATTAATCTCTTGTGACAAGAACACCGTTGTACATTATAACATGGGAAAAGGACACGTGAGAAGGGTGTACGTGAAGCAAGGTATATGTCACCAGTGGAACAAGGAAGCTTTCTCAGTGTCGTGTGTATTAGCCTGTGTTCTATTTTAGGTGTCTTACCCATTCTGTCTCTTCTGCTGGTACCCTTCCTTGCCATGAGAGGGCAAGTGCAGATGGTGGACCTGAGAGGCCCCAGAATGGGTGAGACCTCTAAAATAGAACTCAAGGTAACATGTGTCCCACGGAGAGGCTTCCTCATTCAACAGGCAAACAACATCATTGTGAGGAGCAGTGCTGACAGACAGCTGTGGGGGACAAAAGTGGGAAAAATGAATCAAACAGATACTAAAAATTCTACAACACACAACATGACTAAAAATCTGCATAAAATAATATGAAAAGGGTTGTGTTCAAGGATTGTACCTCCGGTGGGCCTTGCTCTGTGCCAGGTAAGTGCACTGCATCCCGTCCTTCAGGGCGTCCACAAGTACCTCGTTTGATTTCCCAAAGACATTTTTCAGCTGCCAGATACCTGTTAGAATTGAACAATGAGGCAAGAAGGACGCAGGATCCATGAAGATGGGTGTGCACTGGAAAGGACCTGGACAGCCCAGAAACCGTCCACAGGGAGAGGACAGTACGATAAACCAGAGCTAGGGAGAGCAAAACCTGTTCAGGGAATGATGTAGTAGCCCAGGTGGAGCTAATGGCTCCAAAGCAAAGTGAAAATTGGGAAGGAGATTGGAGTCTAGGTAGGGCTGGACTCAGGTCCCACGGTAACACAGGCTGTGCAGCTCTTACCAAGTCTCACACAACAGCTGCAGGCCTCAGGTTCCTCCCACGTGAAAGAGGTAACACTATCTACTGTCATGATACCTCCCTCATCGAACCATTGTGGGGTATGATGGGCAATACCTGTGGAATATGTGAGCCTCTGCCTGGCACACGGCTGCTCAGTTATATATATTATCCATAAGGAGAATAATGGCAGAAATGGGAAAAGCACTGGAATTAGTAGGTTGGGATTAGAAAATCATCTCATCTAGAAGAACTAAAAAGAAATATGAAAAGATGCCCCATCTCTCTAGGAATCGAGAAAATGCTGTTAAAACAGTAAAGTAACATATTTAAACCATCAGATTTTTAGGAAGAAAAAGAAAAGGATAGATACCATGCACTACTGGCTAACATGTAAGGAAATTAGCCTCTTTTTGTAGCACCAGTAGGCATGTATATTGACACAACCATTCAGAAGGACAAATGAACAGCAACACACATGTTCTTCAGCCCAGCAGTTATGCCACAGAAAGCCTAATTCCTGTGAAAAGAAAGCCTAATTCCACAAAAATACTGCTACCCCTTTCATCCAAATCACCATCATCTGGCCTACTGCAATACACTTCTGTATTAGTCAACCATACTGCAATAACAAACCGCCCTGACACCTTCATGGCTTACAGTAACAGACATGTATTTCCCACCACGTGGTTACGTGAGGCTTGAAAACGTGCTCCCGGCTGTGGCTCTTCTTCACTTCTTTTTTCATTCCGGGATCCAGGCTGAAGCTCTCATGGCAAGAAGGAGAGCCAGAGGGCCGAGAAGAACTGTGCAATCTGATTTAAGGACTTCACCAGGTCCTGTCTGCACACATTCCACTGAACCAAAGCCAGCTGCATGGCCCAAGCGTGACCACTGGGTAGATGGGGAACAGGGGGGTGAGGGGAGACCCCGGGATACTCCTGCAGTCTGGCACAGCATACCAAATGGCAAGAAAGTAGGAATGTATAATCCTTGTTCAGGGAAAAAAAGGAAGTAACTGTGAATAATTGTAGACTCACACTCCTGACTGGCCTACTGGCTTCCACACTGCAGCCAGAATGATCCAATTAAAACAGAAGTCTGATTCTCTAACTCCTCTACTCAAAACCTTCCAACAGCTACGCATCCCACTCAGAGCAAAAACCAGTCTTCACCACGGCCTGAAAGACCTGGCTGTCTTGACTTGCCCCCTCCAGCCCCTTACCTCTCTGATCGCTCTCCCATCAAAACTCCTCTTTAGCCACATTTGCTTCCCCTCTGCCTTGGGGCCTTCTCTCATACTAAGCTACCTTGCCTAAAGCACACTGCACTCAGATATGCCCTGGCCTATCTCTCCTGCTTCCTTTACCCTTCATTCAAATGGCCACTTCAGAGCAGATCATTGGTGGTTACATAAATCTAACATGTAATAAAACTCCACAGAACTGCACATACACAACACAAATGAGTAAATGCAAAAACCAGGAGAATGTTAGTGAGGTCTGTAACCTACGCCAATATCAGTTTCCTCCTTTTGATATGACACTATACTCAATGCAAGATATTACCATGGGGGAATCTGGGTAAAGTGTTATTTGTACTACTCTGTGGCTTTTGGTGAATCTATAATTATCTCAGAATTAAGTTTTTTTCTAAATGAGAAAAAAAACAGGTGAGCAATCACCATGTATAAAATGATACCCACATACATATATCCCTTTATTCTATTCCACTTAATTGTCCTTATCAAAAGCTGACAGATTTACATGTTCTGATATAATTCATTTATTTGATCATCATCGGTTTCCCCTACCAGAAAATAAATCTGTGGCAGCAAGAACTTTGTCTGTTGTTTTTACTATTGATTCCCTGGCACCAAGAAGAATGCCTAATATGTATAGCTACTCAGTAAACATCTATTAAAAAGAATAAATGTGCCCAGGAGCCAAAATTGTAAACTACCCAAACATTCACAAATGGGAATAAATTTTGATATGTAGCCAAACATGGTACAGCAATCTAAAGAGTGAAGTAGATCTCTGCATACTCACACAGAAAGAGCCCCGTGATATATTTATTGCTAAGAATAAAAATAAGTTACATAAAATCGGTACCACATGATCCCAGGTAGTAAAGCAGAAAATCATAATGCTTCAGAACAGGTACTGTAAGCACACATCCTTGCTCCACTCCTCATAGGCAGGGTGGCCTTGAACAAATTATTTAATCCCTCAATATGCACATCTGTAAAATCAATATAATGCTGCAGGGATTAAATGAGTAAAGACCCCATGACACCCTATAACACATCTCTAGTACTCAGATTATTTTAAACATTTAATATATGTTAGTTACGATTATTATTTACGTACAAAAATCTGATACAACGATACATAGAAGTGTTTTAAATCCACAGAAAAAGATCAAGAATGAATCAGAAAAGTGTTAGCAGCTGTGACCTCTAGGGGAAGATAAGGGAAGGGATGTGGGATAAGTTGTTGTTTTGTTCTGTTGTTGTTGTGCCTTTTTTTTTTTTTTTTTTAATTAAAAAAAAACACACTTGCTCAGTTGGTTAAGCGGCTGCCTTCGGATCGAGTCCCACATCAGGCTCCTTGCTCAGCAGGGAGCCTGCTTCTCCCTCTGCCTCTGCCTGCCTCTCTGTCTGCCTGTACTCACTCTCTCTGACAAATAAATAAATAAAATCTTAAAAAAAAAGAAAACACCTCTGAGGGGTCAAATATAAATCATTTTAAATTATGTAACCGAATCCTTCCTTTCATAACTGACAGATAATCAAGGATTAACTACAGCTGCTTCACCTAAATTTGCTGTGGATTTGCAGGGCCCAGGAGCCCACACATGGCTGAGGTCACCAGGCCCTGGGGCTCAACCTCCCCACTCCGAATTGCTGAGAGATGCTGATGTGGGCGATGGAGCCCAAGGTGTACTGACGGGCAGGAGTGGGAGCACATGCTACTCGCTCTCCACTCTCTAACCATTAGGGATTCTATTAAATGAGGCCTCACGCTAAGGAAAATTGTTTCCACCCCAGAGAATTCTGCTAAGGACTCCACCATTTGCTGGCTTCCAGCTGGTGGGTCAGTTAATTTCTTGTCTCATCTTCTCCAGGTTATGTTTTGTCTTTTGAAAACCATCTCTACTTTGCAGCTCAGCACTGGTTTATCATGTTGCTCAATGATGCTAAATTTACTTTTCCTGTTGGATGTTTGAGATTCATCTTTCTCATCTTCCTACTTCCTGCTTCTACTTTTCTCTTTTTTAGCTTTCATTTTAAATCCCACATTTTTATGTTCCATTAGTTTTATTTCTTTGCTTACCAATCTCTTTCTCTTTTTTTCTATTCATTTTATTTACCATTATTTTAAAACAAAATTTTGTCATTATCTTAACTTTTATTATTTGTCTTTTATCCACTCTAAAATTCAGTAAATTCTATGAAGAAATTTCATCCTTATTTATTTTAGCTTTAACTTTGTTTAGGTTTGTAAAATCTTTTATCCCATTATTAATATAATCCTTATTTGTTTTGCATTTTTGTGGAAAATTAAATCAAATTTTTTCTCTTCTTTCTTAAATTTTAATTCAGTTTTATGTCATGATTTGCCTTTATAATGGCTGGCTGGTGGCACAGACGAAGTGGTGGTAATATACACAAACACACCATGTTGTTCAGACAGTCTGGAGGTCTACGATCCTTCAGCTCTCCCCAGACAACCCTCTTCACCCCTACTTAGCAAAAGACCTCTTTTTGTAATGTTTGTTTTCTAAATATATTACTCTACAGTCACCATAACAGAGTAGGTACAGTCTCATCTCTGTGAGGAGATCCCTATTCTAAAATTCATAGTTAGACCATAATCTAAGAAGTCCAAATTGAGCAAGAGATTATAATAAGGGAAGGCTGCTTTATCAACATGCCTAGACAGAGTGTGGCTAAACCACCCATAGATTTCTATCAGAGAAGCCAAAGTACAGTATCCATAATCAGATTTTTGACCTCACCTCAATGTTGGCCTGATAATTTACTTTTTTTTTTTTAATCAACACAAAATGTATTATTTGCCCCAGGGGTACAGGTCTGTGAATCATCAGGCTTACACATGTCACAGCACTCACCATAACTTACTTCTATCTCAGCCTTTACCCTTCTCCACAGACCTCTAGAAGGAACCTCCAATGTATTAGTTTCTTCAGCTATCTTCCCTCATTACGAGACATAAGAAGCTCAAAAGAACTGAATTGATCCTTGACAAAGTAGGAGAAAGGAGGGTTTTTTTGTTTTGTTTTGCCTTAATTAAGTCAACTCTGCTTTAATTGGATAACATCATAAATGTACACGAAAACCATTAAGTGGTATGTTCTATTTAGCCTATCAAAATCAAATGGAGAGAGAATGTTCCTTCAGCTGAAGGGATTTATATGATCCACAAAATGTTTCAAGATAGAGTACAATAGCTCAGTTTGGGTTTCTCCTTCCCTAGGTCTCTCCCACAAAGAGATACACAAAGATATATGAGAAAAGAACCTGGTTTGTTTTCTGGGCTTGGGCCATGACATTGATTTTTCTAATTTCCTGCAGTTTTCTCCCATTATGCCTCTTGTTCTTTTGGACCCTTTCCCTGCGGACCCAGCCTGCTGTTGCACAATCACCATGATTTTATCCACCCTCCACCAAGTCCTAGGAAAGGACCTTGGCCAAGTATCCTGACTGAAGATCCAAAGCATCTAGCCATTTCTATTCACTATCCATGCACATCCAGGATAACCCTCTACAATCACCTCACTGTCTAGTAAAGGTCCTTCAGGTCAGGTATGTTCCCAGGTCTGTCCATCTAGACCATAACTTGGCTCATTTAAATTTGGTCTGTTCAGGAGCACCTGGGTGGCTCAGTCAGTTAGGTATCCAACTCTTGCTTTTGGCTCAACGTGGATGATTTCAGGGTCATGAGATCAAGCACCACCTCAGGTTCCATGTTCCATGTTCCACCTCAGCATGGAGCCTGCTTGGGATTCTAGCTCTCCCTCTCCCTCTGCCCCTCCTCTCCTCTCCTCTCTCTCCCCCCTGCCTCAAAAGAAAATTTTGTTTCAATACTTTAAAAAATAAATAAATAAATTTGTCTGTTCGACTAGCAACTTTAACTTATACTAAGCTGCGTACTAATGCCAGTGTCTACATTTCCTTATTATTAGTAATGGACCACCCAGTGAATGTGAATTCCCAGGAAATAAACTACAAAAGAATTCAGCAGCAAAGATCTTCATGGAGTAGTTTTTCAAGCCATTTTAACAGTAGATATCTGCTGCAAGAGATGTATATTTTGGAAACCATTTGCTGGGTTCAGTGTTTAGGATCCTCCCTGTTTTTCCCAAGCATGCCGGGGACAGATAGATCTGTACTACAAAGGCTGCTCTGATGGCTGTGTACTTCAGAAATCATCTGCCGTGCAGTTCACACTCTAGAAAAACGTCCATTTAGCTCATTCTTTCAGTTCCCAGATAAGCTGTATGCACCTGCTGACCCACTTGTGCTGTAATAAGAAGGAGGAAGCTTTGCCATTATCTTTTTCCAATACTTTGTCTCACTTCAGACTCTGACAGGAAAGAATTTATCAAATGAAAGTCAGGATTGTATTCCAGAAAATTATAAATGATTAAGTTCATGCTGCTAGAAGAATCTACTAAGAGAAGTCTAATCAGGGTTTCTAACAGGGTTTCCAGAAAAGACATCCTTGGAGCTCCCCAAAATTTACCAAGTTGTTCCAGTTTGGGGAAGTGATCCCGGTCTTGCATGGCAGAGAGTGTAAATTAATTGTCAAGATTCTGAGATTTACAGAAAGCTTCTGCCAAAATCCCAGAGCAAAGATAAATAAATAGCTTGTTGCCAAACCATGAAAATAAAATATTAAATAAAAATATTCCGCTGAAAATCAACCTGGAGACAGAAACTAGCTAAAACCAAAGGAAGAATTGGAAGATGTCTTCTAAGGCCAGAGATGATACCATTTAGAAAGTAAAACCTACACCAAATTATACCCATATTTAATATGTTCTGAAAAACATAAGCTCAGTAACTTCTGCTGTTCATAAAAGGTTTTATTGCTCATACAAATGGAATAATCCAACCTAGAAGGGAAAAAAATGAAGCCCAAAGATGTTCTTCTCAGTATTTGCAATATTTTTTATCAAATGAAGCCATCTAAATGACCTAAAATTGTGAAATGATTAAATAATGATTCCTTAGTAAACGATCAATGTCAAATATACAAAGGAGTAATTTTCTAAACTGAAAACTATTTTTATAAATAGTTACAGTAACAAGAGGAAATTATGTTTTACAACAGTTTTAATTGGAAAAGAGCAGGATAAAAATTGAATAAGCAGCATATATAAAATGATGAGGATAAAAATAGAAATCTTAAATAACAGACATATCCATAGTTAGGTATGGAAACATAGGTGACATTTCACTTGTCTATGTTACATGATGTTGACAAAGATTTTTTTTTCCTTTGCCCTAGAATTAAGAACCAGGGGGCACCCGTGTGGCGCAGTCATTAAATGTCTGCTTCGGTTCAGGGTTCAGGTCATGATCCTAGGGTCCTGGGATTGAGCCCTACATGGGGCTCCCTGCTCAGCAGGGAGCCTGCTTCTCCCTCGCCCACTCCCCCTGCTTATATTCTCTCTCTCACTTTGTCTCTATCAAATAAGTAAATAAAATCTTAAAAAAAAAAAAAAAAAGAATTAACAACCAGGATCCAAAATTGAGGACAAATGTATTAAGTCAAACATCCTAAGCAGGTCAAAAACAATACAGCCAAACACAACCTCAGGGTGGGTTAAACAGAAGCTGAGCTGGTTCAGGCTTCACCCCCATCACTATTTTAGCTAAGTCAAATAAACAGGCAATCAAGAGAAAGGTAAAGAAATGACCCAGGTTATTAGGACTGAATTACTCCAGGTAAATGGGGTTTCTGGACCTTGAAGCCAAGTGGAAAGGAATTCCCAGAGAACCAATTGCCTAGGAAAGGAAGTCACCATCTGGGTGTTTATGGGGCTGTACAATCTGTGGACCCACATGAATCTTACCATTGAAGCAAAACTTGGGAAAGCATGATATATTTGAAGGCATATATGAACAAGACACTTTGGCCCACTTCTGAATCAGGTATTTCCAAAGAAAGGAGGTATGCCAGAGCACTGGTTCCCACAAAGAAAAAAGGGACCTAGTGTGTCTGAGATGAAGAGGGATAGCAACCCTACACACAGTCATCTCACATCTTCAAGAGGCCCAGAGGACAGCACAGAGGTTCCCAGGAGTCCATGTGATGAAGCAGAGAGGTGGAGACATGAGCCATAAAGCTTCCAGATTCCTCACTAGGAAAAGAGGTAGGTACCGCAGCCCCCAGTGAAACCCAAAGAAGCCACTTTCTTTTGAAGCCAAACACATCCCCAAGAAAACAGTACTGAAACATCTTCTCAGACACTACCACATGCATGGCAGTGATTGCAGGGGAAAGAACCAGACTGAGCCACGGCAAGACCAGGCTACCCTCCCAACAACACATGTAAGTATGCAATTTCTCCTATACTTTCTCCTGGCTCACCCAGTATACCTAAGCAGCCAGTGAGAAACCAAAGAAAGGAAAGGAGATGTGGCGACCCAGAGGCAAACCTTGTCCCTCCCCATCCCAGCTCTATTCCTCACTGGGGTGGGGGTAAGGAGTCTTTAGGGCCTAAACCTCATTGGTACTGATGGAAAAGGAGGAGATATTTGTGGAATGGAATATGAGATTGATGCTTCACCCTGACATACACAGTGTTTAATAACTGAAAGTGACTAGAAAATATAGGATAGGTACTAGGTATTGATAAGCATTGTAAAGAACAAGTTCACCATGACACAGCAGAAGTAATTGGAGAAAATAAAATACTCTCTTCAAAGAAACATTGTGAAATTTATATTTGTAGCCCACCAATTCCACAGTGTTCAATAAACTAGTTACACGTTTTTAAATGTGCTATCATCATCATGTGGGGTTTCTGTATTTGTTTCTGTTTTTGAACTCTATAGCTAATCAATCACTTTTAACCTGGTCATATAAAATATATTAGGGGATTCAGGATATATAAATTCTCTTTTTTTAAGATTTTAAGTAATCTCTACACCCAGTGTGGGATTTGAACCTACAACCACGATCAAGTCACATGCTCCTCCAACTAAGCCAGCCAGGCACCCCGTGGATATATAAATTCTTAAGTCCCAGAGCCCTTTATCTGTTCCTATTATTAAGACCTTACATATTATATGAACATGTCCAATCTTCCCCATTAAACTGACACCTCTTTGAGTATGATGAATCTTTTTATTCCCAAAGTATTAGCACTATGCCTTGCATAGAGAGGGTATCCAGTAAATATTAATGGAATGAGCTTTTATTCATGTATTTTACTGCTATTTAAGAGTAAGTATATGAAAAAGTTGCTTACACATTTATTAATGAAGAGCAATCTGAATGATGGGTCATTTAGTTTTGGAATTACAATTTGGAGACCTATATGAGTCTTCTGTCCTAGTACACCAGTAGTTAACTAATGTAATTGTGTTAAATATTTGCATTCCAATCTAATACATATGCCTTCCAGTTTATCGTGTATTGGGAAAAATGTCCCAGCTTATTTTAAACTGGGAAAACCTTCAAGTTCAAGGCAATTATCTCTACTTTCAACTTCTAAAAAATAATTCATGTAATGCTGAAACTTGAAAGTGTTGTTCATCCTTAGTTATCCTATAAGGACTAATGATTAATATGAGAAGTGTCCTATATTATAGATTGTTCTTATTACATGTATCCAAATTAAATACAAACTTGAGGAAATTAAGGTTAGTATACTAATCTCTTAGAAAGTATATTGCATTTATTGAAGTTGACCGAGTAGGCTACGGCCATATCACCCTGAACGCGCCCGATCTCGTCTGAAGTTGACCAAGTACAGTTGGCCAAATAGTTGTAGGTATACAGACAGCCTGAAAGTCATCTCTGTGTTATGTTATGCAATCTTTTACCAATATTTCTGAGTGCAAATTCAGAACATAAGAATTCTTATGTTAGTTTAAATGCATAGTTTAACAGCTATTTCATGACTCCATATTTTAACAACAAAGAAAATTATTCAAAGTCTATACATCAGAGAAAACCTTTCCCCAGATTAAAATCTACCAGGAAAATTAATACATGAAGCATCATTTTTTCTCTCCCTTGTTTCTTCATGGATATTATAAATATCCATTTTTAACTAGTTCTCTCCTAAAAACATACATGTAAAATGTCTTAGGTGGTTACAAATGTTATTATATGTGTACAGAGACAAACTGGACCTAAAGAAGTATAAGTTATAGTTATATAAAGAAGTTTGTGTCATCATTTAGTGAAAATATCAAAAGTCTACAATCCAAATTAGAAACTCAATTCATAATTGTAATAGAATGGTACTATATGAATGCAATTAAATATAGTACTTTTTTGTACCGTTTCCCTTCAAAAATTCATTCAATCACTAAAAATAATGACTACAGCTATTTTTCAAGGATGAAAATATTCAGAGAAAATAACATGAAAAAGTTTTATATACACATATACAAATTACATATATGAGTGCGTGCATATATATTGTTTTTTAAGGTCAGCAACCTCAAATTAAAATTGAGCCATCCTATCTGAATGTTTAATATCTGAATGTTATATCTGTAAAAGTGAGAGGAAAGAGCCAGTGACAGTACTCTTGGGGACATCAACATTTAAGAACATTAAGAACTAGATTAGCCACCAGGGGCACCTGGGTGGCTCAATGTGTTAACATTCCTATCTGAATGTTATAACCTAAGACAAAACAAATATCTCCTACACTAAAAAAAAAAAAAAAGTCAGTTTATTTACTATGAATTGGTTTCAAACCTTGCTCTAAGCTTCCTGGCAGCTGAAAAGAAAGGAAAATATAATGGTCTATTACTTAACCTCAGCAGTGGATTTATGACAATACTCTCTTCAAAGAAACATTGTGAAAATATCCTGAGAAAATGTAGGTGAAGTGTTTGGCATGGGGCCTGGTGCACAAGAGATGCGTAAGAATGTTATCTAGCACTGCTATCTAAAAGGAAAAACAAGTGAAGTTTCTCATGAAAGACACAATTAATGCCAAGTGCCAAATCCTAAGAGAACTTTCCAACATGGATTGTTGTATCAGGAACTTAAATGAGAGTCATTTCATTAAAAGTGACTGCATGTGCCAGTAGAATCTGAATTAACGATAGTTTCTTCTTCCAAGGAATGCTCATTGCATTGGTGTCAGGCACAATGCCTTACACATAATGAATAGTCATGTTTAACTGATCTTTTTGCAAAGTAATGCTCTTCAATAAATATTTCTGGCTCTTAAGGCCTTTCCTTTTTCCTCCACAGTCTGTAAATCTGTAAATTACCTGAGCTTTGGCTAAGGCTCTCCTCTTCAACAATCAATTCCAACTACTTATAGGGGAAAAAAAATCTAAATTTTCAGTGCCACCTGCCATAATAAAGCACATCTACTCATCCACAGCCAAGAGATGGAACAGAGTAGAATATACATCATGTCTTCTTTATTGTGTTACAAGGTGAAATTCTACCTTTCTAAAAAAAAAAACATGAGAATTTGAGTGAATCTCAACTTCCTGACTTTCCCCCATTGTCTTTATAACCAAGTTCCAACTTGCTATCTCTGTTTCCTCCTTAAACTCCTACACTACCAGCTCTCCAGTGAAACCACTCTTGCATTGCAAGGTCTCCATGACTCCTCATTATCAAACCTTAAGGACATTTCAATTTGCATGAATTTATCGACCATAAAACATACGTATTTTGAAATACATCCTCTTTTTTGAAATACTCTCTTCCTGTAAGACATCACATTTTCATAGCTTCATGGCTCTCCTTCTAGTCCTAATCACTTTTTTCCTTTCTTTTCTCCACCTAATTCTTTTTTTTTTCATTTTATTTCTTTTCAGTGTTCCAAAATTCATTGTCTAAGTACCACATCCCGTGCTCCATGCAATACGTGCCCTATTCTTTTTAAGATTTTATTTATTTATTTGACAGAGAGAGATCACAAGTAGGCACAGAGGCAGGCAGAGAGAGAGGGGGAAGCAGGCTCCCGGCTGAGCAGATAGCGCAATACAGGGGCTCAATCCCAGGATCTGAGATCATGACCTAAGCTGAAGGCAGAGGCTTAACACACTGAGCCACCCAGGTGCCCCTGGTGGCTAATCTAATTCTTAATGTTCTTAAATGTTGATGTCCCCAAGAGTACTGTCACTGGCTCTTTCCTCTCACTTTTACAACTTTTTCTAGGAAAATTCACTCTAATGCATCTTTCCACTACTCTACCTTGCCCACAAAACCATCCCTGAGCCCCCTAATCTACACCAACGGGAAAGGAACTATGAAAACTCTGCATTCTCAAGGAGCGTGCACTATAACACAGCCATGGAGTATGAAGTTGGGTGGGGTGGGGAGCTCCCAAAGGACACAAGTGAGGAGTCAACAGGAAACATGCACTAGGGAATTCCTCTCAAATAGCAAATCCAAAAGCTACCAGAAAGCCTAATGAAGGAGCTTTTCTAACACCAGAGAAGAAAGACTTCATAATTCCTGTCTAGCACAATTTGATAACAGCTATGGAAAATGACTTCTACGCTTTTCTCAGTTCCCTCTTCTCTGAATGGGAAACTTTATAGCAATTATTCTACTTGTTCTCTACCATTAGATTATGAGAGCTTATGGGACAAAGTGCCTTTTAGTTTATGGGTTACCAAACCACAAGAAGCTCTGTCTATCTGACCCAAACATACCCAGAGATCAAGGACTTTGAGTTGGATAAATAACTTAATGGAATTTGGGAATTATCTTCCTTATGGAGGAGCAGATGGTGTCCTATGTATAAACAGCAGTATGTTAAAAGATATTTGGGAGTCCAAAATATTGTCTGCCAATATTCATTTTCCTCTTTTTCAATGGTGGTAGAGTCTTCAGTTTGGGGCTTGACACAAGGCTTCCCAGAATAGAGAATGCCACTTCCACTTTCCTTTTGCAACTAGGTACATGACTAAATTCTGACCAATGGGACAATAAGCCTAAGTGTTTAGGTAGCAGCTTCTGGAAGTCTTTTTGATGAGACTAGAGCATGTGTGCTCTTTGCTCTTTTTCTCTCTCTCTCTCCAACCTGCTGCCTGGAATTTAGATGTCACCAACCATGACAAGGCAGTATGATATAAGGAACCTTTGTCCTTCATGTTATAGAGCACCATATTCATCTGTAAGTACCAACTCAGATTTTTATGGGCAGCTAAAATAAAACTCTGTACCATTTAAGGCAGTATTAGTTGGTATTTTCTGTGACTTAGAGTAAAACCTAGTCCTAATTGGTAAAGTATATGAAATGAACAAAAGTCATTTGTTGCTTGAGCAACTGAATGAATGATGACAAAATTCACTAAGATAGGAAAGGGCAGGTTCAAGTGAAGGGTTCAATTTTGGATGTGTAGAGTATAAGGTGCTCAAAAAATTCCAGAGACATTCTCTGAAGGGTAGTTTAGGCAAGAACAAAAAAAATATGAAGATCCATAACATGCAAATGATACATAAAACCTCAAGAATGGACAAGTTCATCCAAGGAACATACATATACAAAGTAGACAGGCAACCATGGTATGAATCCAAAAATATTATTTTAAGCTTACAAATTTCTGTCATTTCTCATGTTCTGGCTTTCATTTTCATGTTTACTCTGTATACACAGTATTTATGCTGAGCCAATCTCATATCAGATGTGACCTTGCCCCACAGGAATAACCAGTGGAAAACACTGTTCTAATAAAGTCAATGGAAAGTTCACAGACTTGCCCAAATCTTATCTGCCCTATTTATAGTCCAAGAAACAGAACTAGAACATTTAGGGTAAAATGGGCTTTTCTGAATAACCTCATCATTCACAATCATAACTTAAAAAAAAATCACAAAATCTCAGAATTAGAAAGTGCCCTCAGACACGTCTATACCAACATACTACCATAAATAAAGATTATACATCATAAATTTAATTCATTTAATAAGAATCTTAAATGAACAAATGTAAAAGCTATCCCTACAACATGTTTGAAAGAATAAGAGAATAAAAACGTCTTTCAGGAAATAAGTAAATGTAAAAATGTTGTTTCAAGTGTTTCTCTTGTTGTCTCAAGGTCTTTTCCATCTCAAATATTCACAAAAACAAACTCATTGATGATATTCTGACATAAACAAGGAAGGCCAGTTTAAATATCAGAAGCCATCTTTTAACTGCAAGGTCATTCAAACATCGCTAGAGTTTACCAAAGTAGTTTATGGACTCTCCCCCAGAGGTTTTTAAACATCACTCAGACACTCATTTGAAGGAATTCATTTAAGATAACTCGAATATACTTCTTTTGCAGCAGGGAGTTGAACCACAAGATTGTTTTACTATGACAGTATTTCCTGGCTGGAAACTGAAGGTGGGAAAAGAAAATAACAGTGAGTTTGAAGTTTGGGGTTTTATTATTTAAATCATTTCCTCAAATTTAATGAACTGCAAATTTCACCATTTATGGCATTTAAATACATTCAAGACTCTAAGACATTTGTCGTACCCTTGCCAAATGGAATTTATTTAATTTCTGACTAACTTATACTTAAGATTTCTCTGAAGGAGGCATAATGTCTTGGTTCTGGCTCCAGCTTTATAACTTCCAGTCAAGGCAGGAGAACCGCAAGACTGAGCTACCACAGTGGACTGACCTCTATTGTTCAAGGACATCTTGGCTTGCCTGGACACTTTTTGATACTTGAAACTAGTATTTGAAGTCACAGAGAGAAGTCATCTCTATGGTTTGGAAGCAGTTAACTTTTCCAACCAACAATTCTATGCAGTCAACTCTTGATTAATGAGTTAATGAGGTGGAGAAAGGCAATGGCTGAATTCTAAATTGTAGCTAAAACCAAACTGCAATTAAATATGGTTAATCCACACCCAAATCACTATTCCAACATTCTGAATTAATAGCAAAAGAACAGGTATAAAACAGTAAAGGCAAACTGAAGACTTTCTCTAAACGCAACCTTGAAAATGAGGGCTATGAAGTGCAGAGTTTACATGACAGTGATGGGCTCTGCTCCATACTCTTTTTTCTTTTGTTTTCTTTAAGATGACTCCAGATACAGAACTCTCTCTTAAAGGGTGTAAGAAAACAAGGTCACTTTAAATTCCCTATGCCCCCAACAAGATCATAATTAGCAACAAGTAATGGAGCAAATTATTAAACGCCTGGAATAAAACATTGTTGATGACCACTACAAATGATATCAATTTTAAGACACATTAAATGCCTGGTAAGTGAAGTATTTATGTCACAATTCCTCTTCCAGAAACAGAGGACTGCCCTCACTGTACCTCTTGCAAGTCTGGCCCAAGACTACAGGAACTGAAAGAATCAAAGCTCTTGTGAGTGGGGCTTTCTAGGCTTCTATTGCAGGCTACTGATTAAACTATAGGGCATTATGGCCAAAGTGCCTTCATCCTCAGAGCTTTCCATCCAAAGACTGTTCCAAAGGCAACAGTAAAGTTGTTTTAAAGATGGAAGGAGACTAGTTTTAGACACAGCCTTCTTTGATGAAAATGATATATGGGGAATGGGTGCACATGACTGACTTCTCTTAGAGCAAGCAGGGGACAAATTGACCTTGGGCTATACAACCTTGTGTTCAGTTCCCCAGTTCTTTTATTTCCTGTCCATGTGCCCTTGAGCAAGTCCTTTATTTTTCCCTAAGGCTCTGTTTTCTTATAAAAAGAAAAAAGAAAAAGAGAAGAGGTGGGAAGGGAAGAAATCTGTATGACACCTTAATGGATTACTATGAGGGTCAAAAAATTATATGAAAGTTCTTTGCAAAGTATAAAAATTATAGAATACAAAGAATTACCATATTTAGACTATCATTACTTGAGTAATTATCAATTTGATGTTCTCCTAAGTACCACCTCTTTCTGTTCCAAAACCATATGTTACACTTTCTAATGCATATGTTACACTTTCTAATGCATATGTTACACTTTCTAATGCAGGATAAAGATACAATACTTAACAGCTACAATCCATAAACCACATATATACAATATGTGTCAACTACCAGACCCAGCATATAGTATACCATTTGTTACATATATATATGTCACATACTCAATCTGTAAATTGTCCAACAACTTCTATGAAATGGTGAACTATTTTTATAAAAACTGGGTACCTACAGTGGCTAACTGAACATAATAATAAAAACTGTGTACCTAGTGATCATGCCAAACACAACGTCTTACTGCTGCCTAAAATATTTTCCCTCGATTCTTTCTCTTTCCTGTCCCATTCTGTAATTATCTTCTTCTCTGAAATTACCAAAAGAATTTCTCAAATTATATCTATTCTTTACTAACAGAATTCAGGAAAAAAAAACTGACATTTATTATATACTTATTGCTAAACACTTTACATGTATTGCTGTTGAAACAAGTGGGAAGCGTCACACTTGCTGAGAAACTATCACACCCCAGGCACTGTAATAGGCAATTCCCATATGTCATTTAATTCTGACAGCAATAATTTTTTAAATGCCTATTTTTCAGATGAGAAAAGTAAGCCTCAGTGAGATGAGACTGACCCAAATTCACACACCAGGCTGCAAATCCAGGATTCCAGGTCAGCTTTTTCATTCCAAATATGTTTAAATACTAATCAGTTGATTTATATAGGGGAAACAAGATTCACAAAATTATTCCTAAAATATCCAGTTATCTATAGAACCACATCAGTATGCATCTTGAGACCAAAATACTGGTAGTAAAATAAAAATACAGCTGCAGTTGAAAAGCAAGTTATCACATTTGACCCCACCCTTTTTATTTCCTTTAGTTATATTTTCCTTGGATTTGGGCTTTTGAAGCTTTCTTGAGTTTTTGTTAGAGGCAGATGCCTATTCTGTCTTAGGCTGGTTTTTTGGAGAGCCAGGAAATGATTAAATTTGACAAGCAAAACTTCACAAATGAAAGAATTTTCAAAAGCCTTAGGCCTGCAATAATGCTATTGGCATTAATTCAATCAAGAAGTTATTTCTTGGGCAACTACTGTATTCTTAGCCTCAGCAAAATGTCATCCCCAGAGCTGACTAGATGCCCTCTTTTATCATCTTAGCATACTCTTTATGTTTCCTGAGTAGCTGTTTAATATCTTTCTACCGCACAAGGTCATAAACTAAGCCACATAAGGCTAGGGACTACATATTTGTCTTGTTGCTTGATCTATTCCCAGGCTCTTTCCCAGGGACACAGGGACACAGATACACTCACACACATGTACACAGGGACACAAACACACCCACACACACACACACACACAAGTACACAGCCCTTACTGAATGTCCTCTCCCTCTCCCTGAATGAATGAGCTAAAGGATTTAATAGCCAGCTAGCCATACAGTCAATGGTACAGCACTTCTGTTAGCTTTTCCTAGAGTGAAATCAATTCTAAGCAAATTTTACATATAAACAAACAAACAAAAAAAAACACCTGGCTTCACTATTGCAAAAATAACCTTCTTGCACATTTTTTGCCTTATCAGAAGGTTTCCTGTGGCTTTTCGACATGTAAAATGATTAAAGCCAAACTCTCCAAACTGATCTCAACCAAAACAGAGAACCTCCTGCCATGACCTCTGCTTCAAGCCATTTCTGCTCATCCCCAGGGTCATATTCTCTTTCAAAGTCACCAGCTTCTTTCACGTTTTCAGGATATTTTCCAAATTCATTTCTCAACAAGTATCTATACCTGTCTGGCCTTATCTTCCACCCACTATCAAATATTAGTATTCCAAATGCAGCTCACGGGCACACTGGTAAATAAATAAATAAAATAGTAAAAAAAAAATAATAATAACTGTCCTGAGGCAAAGAATAAGAAAACTACCCATTAGAAACAGTAAAAATTAATATTCATAATAACTCTGTCAGGTTAAAGTTTCCAGAGAAAGCTCTAGAAAAATAAATTCTAATAAACCTTCCCCATTGATTAGGATCATCATTATTTTAATTATTGAAAAATTTAACTTTGTAAAAACAAATTATTTAATCAGGTTGGGCTTTTAAGTCTAGAATCACCGCAAATGGGGTGGTACGTACATATGGAAATCAACATTTCTATTTCCAGAATGCTCATTTTCTACAACATCACCTTTGTTTCCCTTTACATAATGGTGTCTTCTTTCAAATTTCTCTCACCAAAAATGGGAGAATACCATCACTGCAGCACCCTTGGCAGACAAAGCTTTTCTCTACTTAAATGATCATGTCCTTTCTCCTGAACTTCCTTTCATAAACAATTTTCTATGATAACAACTCGGGATTTTTCACCAAATGAGATTTACTGTCTCTGTTTAAAATGGCAACACTACTTTGCTTGCATGGACAGACTAATGATCTCCAAAGCATATTTTTATATGAACTCAAGGTACAAAAATGCACTGCCCTTTTGTGTAACCTTTGACCACTGGCTCTAAAAGTTTTCTCAATGTATTTTGGTAAGGTATGCTCAACCACTAGTGTCCTTTCTTGTGAATTTTCTTCTTTGGGGATTCTTTTTTCACTGTGCAATGACATCTTCGGTCTCTAAGAGCTATGGGAAAATCTTCTTATGAAAATGAAACTTTCCCTCTGGAAATTTCAAAGATTTGTCAAGATACCAATCTGCCAAGTTCAAATTTCTTCTCCTTATCAGTGAAGTGAAATAATGTTATGGTTATTATACTTTCTATCCTTTAATAATTCATAACACTATAATAATTTAATAATAAAGACTATTTTTATTTCTCTTTCATATTTTTGCTATGAAATACATCACATGCGTAAAAATTGTGTTAAATGTAGGAACTTGGCTTTTCATGTTTAATTCTTCTGTCCTCTAAGTATTGTTTGTGTATGAGATGAGGTAAGGATCTAATATTGGTTTTTTTCCATCATTAAACATTTAGTGTCCCCCAGTTTGCAGAAAGGTCCAACTTTTCCCCAATGATCTGCAATACCACTACATCATATACGAAGGATACACAGAAGTATCAGTGTCTCTCAATGTCTGAGTTCTCTATTCTGTTTCCATGACAATATCACATGGTCATAATCCCTACAGCTTCATAATTGTGAGAAATTGTTTCTCCCCACTCATAATATCTTGAATTCTCTTATAGTAAACCCACACATTGCCTTTTTTTTCTTCATTAGTGCTCTATTATTAGCCCTTTGTTCTTACACATGAAATTTAGAATCATTTCCAAAACCCTTTGGGTCTTCTATTTAACTTGCATTAAATTTATAGGTAACTATAAATGTGAACCTGGCATTTTTATAATATTGAATCTTGCTACCTCTAAACATGGTAAGTCTGTACATTTGAATAATTTCAGCATCTTCAAATAAAAATACTTTTTCCTGAAGAACTTGCACGTTTTGTTGGATTTATTTCTAGATTACACAACTGATGTTATTTAGGAATGCAATTGGCTTTTTAAAAAACTTTTACTGAAGCAAAACATACATACCGAAAAATACACAAATCATAATTTACAACCCAGTGAATTATCACAAAATGACCTTGCCCGTGTGACTACCACCCACATAAAAATAAAGTAATACCAGCACCCAAGAAACCACCAGCACCAAAACCACTTCCTCCCCCAGGATAAACACTTTTTTTTTTTTTTAAGATTTTATTTATTTATTTGACAGGCAGAGATCACAAGTAGGCAGAGAGGCAGGCAGAGAGAGGAAGGGAAGCAGGCTCCCTGCTGTGCAGAGAGCCCGACGCGGGGCTCGATCCCAGGAACCTGGGATCATGACCTGAGCCGAAGGCAGCGGCTTAACCCACTGAGCCACCCAGGCGCCCCAGGATAAACACTTTTATCATCAATTTGTATCACCACTACCCTTGCCTGGTCCTCATGTTATATAAAGTGAAGTCTTACGGACTATTATTCTCTGCTTTCTCTATTATCAGGTTTCTAAGAGTCATCTATGTTATTGCATGTAACTGTAGTCCATTCTTTTTCATTTTTTATAGTATTACACTGTGTGAATATGTGACTATAACACAGTTTATCCTTTCTCATGATAATGGATATTTAAATAATATTCAGTTGTTGGTTTTTATAAATAAAACTGCTATGAACATTCTTGTATGCGTGTTTTGGTAAAATACATACATATATATATAAAATATATATATATATATATAAAATATATATATATATATATATATATATACCTTTTTATATTTACCATCTGATTGGAGATCCTATTTTTTAAAGGGCTTGTTCAAGCCCATTGCCCTTTTTTAATATTCAATTATCTGTCTTTATCATACTAATTTGTAGTAATTCTTAATGCTCTGGTAACATGTCCTCTATCAGTTCCATGCATTGATATCTTTTCCCACTTGACTTAAGTTATATCTTATGATGAACTGAAGACCTTAATTTTAATGTTGAACAACTTATTAATAATATTTTCCTTTATAACAAGAACTTTTTGTGTCCCTTTTCCAGAAATCACTCCCTACCCCATGGTCATGAAGATAATCTCCAATGTTATCTCTAGAAGATTTAGTGTTTTACCATTTACACTTAGGAATAGATTTCACCTAGAATTGACTTTTGCATAGCACCTGAAATAGGGTTTAAGTTTTATTTTCCCCATATGATTCTCTAATTCAGAATAATTTATTTAAAAGATTGTCACAGTCCCACTGCTCTGCAGTATCACATTTGCCATAAGTTATAGGAGGATTAGTGGGTAGAATTTTTTTCCATTGGTCTATTTGCCCAACCTTGCATAAGCAATGTACCATATTAATTTATTTGGGATTAAAATCAGTATTTGTATCTAGTAGTGTCTCCTAACTTTGTTGTTCTTTAAGACTGTCTTATTTTTCTGCATAAATTTTAAAAATCAACTTGTCAATTTACACACACAAACATACATGCGACTTTGTGGGAATTCTGATTAAGGTTGCACTGATCTGGGATGCCTGAATGGTTCAGTCAAGCGGTAGACTCTTGATTTTGGCTAGGTCATGATCTCAGGGCTGTGCAACTGAAGCCCCCATCCGGTTCTGTGTTTGATGCAAAGTCTTCTTGTCTCTCTTCCTCTGTTCCTCCCCCCATAATGCTCTCTTTCAAATAAATAATATCTTTAAAAAAAAAAAAAAAGATTGCACTGACTGTAAGGATTCACTGGGGTAAAAGCGACATGATGACAATAGTCTTCCAAACCATGAACAAATCATAATCTTTCTTCTACTTAGATATTTTTAAATTTTCTCTAGAAATGTTTTAGAGTTGTCTATGAAAAGCATCTACATCTCTCCCATTAAATTTACTCCTACGTATTTTTGTTTGTTTTCATAAATGGCATTGTTTTTTGCTCAAATTGCTCCTGGTATTTAGGAACATGATAACCCTGTTTAAATGTTTTTTTAAATTTCAGTTATTAATTCTAATAATAATCTGGAGGTTGCTTTGAATTTTCTATGTATACAGGTGTCATCTGTGAAAAATGATAGTGTCTTTCTTCCTTTGTATTCTTTCTTTCTGTTCTTTCTATTCCTCCTCTTATTTCTTTCTCTTGCCTTCTTTGTTGTTAACTGCCTTGCATTTCAAGAAGGAAAATGGAAAAATCAAAAAAGGAAATACGAAAAAAGGTAGTTTTCTGTTATCCAGTTCTATGAATAGACTTCGAATACTTTGAAAGACCCCTCTCATTCCTCTTTTCTCCATTCATAATTAAAGATCCCCAACCATACTTCTCTGCCAATTCTTCAACCATTCCTCCAGGTACCTAATCTGGACCACATGGCTACACACTTTCTTTCCTGCTATCTAGACTTCCTACCTCTTTGAGTCTCTCCTACATCAATATGCAAGAATAATATTCCCAAAGCTAAGGCTTATTACTCACCTGTTGATATGAAGTATTGTGCTCAGTACCACACATTTAATCCTCAGAATAAACCAATGACGGTGACACTACTAGTTTTGATATCTCTGTGGTCTTTTTATAATACAAGAGTGTGTTTTCTTCTACAATAAGTAAAGAAAAGCTTTTTTAAAATAAATGTTTATTGGAGGAAGACTTCACTGGAAAAATCTATACATACCTGTAAGTGTATATGTACCTACAGATGGTCCCCAACTTATGATGATTTGACTTATGAATTTTTTAAAGATTTTATTTATTTATTTATTTGACTGACAGAGATCACAAGTAGGCAGAGAGGCAGGCAGAGAGAGAGGGGGAAGCAGGCTCCCTGCTGAGCAGAGAGCCCGATGTGGGGCCCGATCCCAGGAACCTGGGATCATGACCTGAGCCGAAGGCAGAGGCTTTAACCCACTGAGCCACCCAGGCGCCCCCCTTGACTTATGATTTTTGACTTTACAATAGTGCGAAAGCAATATGCATTCAGTGGAAATAGTACTTCAAATTTTGATTTTTTTCCCCAGAGCTACCAATATATGGCATGATATTCTCCCTCCCACTTTCCCACAGCTCCCAGTCAGCCACACAATCCCAAGGGTAAAAACCCAATACAATGAAGAACCATTCTGGGCCCATACCACCATTCTAGTTTTCACTTTTAATGTAACATTCAATAAATTAATAAGATATTCAACACTTTATTATAAATAGGCTTTGTGTTAGGTGATTTTGCCCAACTATCTAGGCCAATATAAGTGTTGTGAGCACTTTTAAGGTAGGCCAGGCTAAGCTATGGTGCTTGGTGGGTTGAGAGTATTAAATGCACTTTTCACTCCTATTATTTCAACCTACAATGTGCTTATCAGGATGTAACCCCATTGTAAGTCAAGGAATATATACTTATCCATTTATAGTTCAAGGAAAAAATATGGAAGGAGAAAGATAAGTAGAAAGTTTTGTGTCACTGATGTGTAAAGTCCATTTTAAATGCTGTACCCAAGGAGGAAAACCAGCATCATGAATCTGTTCTTTACCTAAATTCTTTAGAACACTTTAAAATGAGAGAATTTCATTTTTATACCCTGCTCTTTGAGTTGTTCTCTTCTTTGCTGAAATTCTATTAAAGAGGGTAAGTATTTGTGGCATTCACAATTTTTCTCTTTGCTATATCAGTAGTTTACTGGTAGAAATTATTCGAAGGTCACACATACACAGCAGGTGAAAATTTTAAAAATAAAATAAAAACTAAAAAGACAAAGATTATCTGGGGCCCTGCCAAACCCTGACTGAGTGAATTTGAAAAAAAGCATCAGCTCTATTTTTTCAATTATGATATAATAACCTTGTCACTTGCCTTGAAGAACTGTGTGAATTAATGTGATAAAATAATTTGAGTTCCTTCAAAATAGGCACTCTAAAATAAGTAATGTTGTTTCACACTGTTCCATTAACTTTCAATCTCCTTATTTTAAAAAGAAAATATAAGAGAACAAATATAGTTCTATAGTAAAATAGACATTATAGAACTACTATAGTTCTATAGCAATACAGATAAGTATAGTTCATATTCTAACTCCTTGTTCTTAAGAAAATGATTATTTTGGATGCATATCTATATATTACAATCTTTTTTTTTCCATTTCTTGAGAAACAACATTTAAAATTTAAAAATGTATTTGCCCTGGGAGCCTGGGTGGCTCAGTGGATTAAGCCTCTGCCTTTGGTTCAGGTCATGATCTTATAAGGTCCTGGGATAGAGTCCCACATTGGGCTCCCTGCCCAGCGGGGAGCCTGCTTCTCCCTCTACCTCTGTATCTCTGTCTCTCATGAATAAAATATTTAAAAATAATAAGTAAATAAAAATGTATTTGCCTTAAGATGAAATCAGAGGGAGACAAACCTGAGAGACTCTTAACTGCAGGAAACAAACAGGGTTACTGGAGGGGAGGTGGGTGAGAGGATGGGGTAACTGGGTGATGGGCATTAAGGAGGACACTTGTTGTAATGAGTACTGAGTGTTATATGTAACTGATGAATCAATGAATACTATCTCTGAAACTAATAATACACTATATGTTAATTAGTTGATTTTAAGTAAAATTTTAAGAAGTGTATTTGCCCTCTGTCCAGAAATTCTATCACTGTGAATTTTGTCTAAGAAACATGCCAAAACATCAAAAAAATTTTAAACAAAAATATATTTATTGCAGCCTAACATGGGGGGGGGGGACAATGATCCAATAATGAGGGAATGTTTAAGTAAATTGTCATTTAACCACATGATGAAACATCATGTAAACAATGAAATATTTTTTTAGATTTTCTTAATTTATTTATTGGACAAAGAGAGCACGAGCTGGAGAGCAGCAGGAAGAGATAAACAAAGAAGCAGGCTCCCTGCTGAGCAAGGAGCCAGAAGCAGGACTTGATCCCAGGACCCAGGGATCACAACCTGAGCCACAGGAAGATGCTTAACCAACGGAGCTACCCAGGCACCCGAAATATACATTTTTTAACAAGAATTTTGTATTAAGAAGGAAGAGGGCTTACGTTATAAATGAATGTACATTAACTACCCTATAACTTTAAAACCTAATAAAAATGAAGTGAAAAAAAAAAAGACAATGTAATGTTTATATACTCCTTCACTATATACTTTGGTATACAGCTCAGCTATACCAAAAAAAGGATTAAAATGAAAAAAAGGTTAACAATGCATATCTTAGAATTGTTCAGTTATAATTATACTATCCTTTTAATTTTTTAAATTATCTATTGTGAATTTTTATTATGTTTACAATGAGAAAACTAGAAATCATATTTTAGACAAAATGCTTTCAGGATGCATTATCAATTCAACGGATTGAGTTTACCAAGAAAGGGAAGCCAAGCAATGCATAAAACTCTGGTTCCAACAGATGGCCACCGCTAGTGGACTCATCAGCACCATACATATTTTAGTCAATGAGTACAATTAATCGACTAGTGGGCCTCAGCACTGTGAAGTCCCATGTTCTAGTACCACAACAAAACTGCAAAACAGCACTTAGTCCATTAGTCTACCCAGCTCCACTGTTCACCTCACTGCTATCACTAGACCAGATATCTGGTTCCTCTGAAGGACAAGCCCTGTTTACCAAAATTGCCCTAATGGGCAATTACTACCCACCTCCATGACAGAGAGCTGAATTATTTACCCTTCTAAAGTACACATATAGATTATCTTGGTCCTGAGACCAATGATAATTTATTCTGAGGATAAAACTGTGACAACCAGCCACAGTGGCTGAGTTAACCTTCTGAGGCCAAACTGTTCTTCTTCATTCTTTTGTTTTGTTTAGTTTGGGACAGGCACAGTTGTGTCCATCACATAAGCCATAAACTTCCCAGAAATTTCCTCTGGTTTCAAGCAGGCTTTGTTCATCAGACCTGAAGTGAATAACTGCTTTCTGGCCTCAGCAAATAGGAGACCCAGGGAAACCTGACATGTGAGCAGTTCCATCTTCACTGTGTGTTCTGCGGTCATCCTCAAGTCACACATGTGACCATCCTTATTCTGAGACTGAAAATAGTCTCAGAGGAAAAAGATGGCATTTGAAAGCAGAAAACATTTGGTCCAAATCTTGGTGCAGTCATTTACTTGTCCTGCAACTTTGAGCAAGTTACTTGACCCCTTAATGTCTTCATGTATAAAATAATGATAACAATTCTTAACCTTTTTTGAGTTTGTAGGAAGATTTCTCGATATAGGTAGAAGGCTTAACACAGTATTTGTTATCAGTATTCTTGAGGTTGTAGTTAAAATAAATGTACAGGTGCTAAAATAAAAATTTCAGTTGGAACACTTCCTAAAATGAGGAACTAGAGCAGGTCAAAAACTGTTCAAAGAATCTAAGAACCAGAAAGAAGACCCTGCATTGATAGGACATGAAGATTGGGAGTTGGAGATTAAGAAGGAGGAGGTTTATTGTAGATTTTCACCACCTGGATGATATTATTTGGACTATTTTTTTTTTCTTAATTAGTATTCCTGGACTCTAACACACAGAAAAGTTACAAAATGTAAATGAAATGCAAAATGAATTTGCATTAAGCATCCATGTAACACCCAACAGCGCAGGTCAAGAGATAGATCATTGCCAGCATCACAGTAATCCAGAGATGGATTCTTAAAGATTTTCAGAGAACTGTCAACCCTTCACCTCAAGCCAAAAGACAGTAGCTTTAAAGGAGGCAATGTCCTCAGCTGTTAGGCACTTAGGGGCAAGAAGCTGATTGGAGTAGCCTATGCAGGAGAGTAACCATTTTCTGAGAATTTATCAGTACAAAGAATTTATGACTTTCTCTTGGATCAAATGTGAGTCTCATATAGGAGAAAGAATCATATGGGGAATTTTAGATACTAAGAGAGCCTGCAGGACAATAAACAAGCATCGACAGATATAAGCAAGGGCTTTCATTCATAGAGGCAATGGAAGAAATGAGCAACGAGGCTAAATAAAAATGCATTTGCCCATGTCAGAGAAATTGCAGGAATTACAACATGGGATTATCTCTGAAAAAACCATGTGTCCTTACAAGCAAGAATCAGCTTTAATGTCTGCCATCTCCAGAGCGCATCACCTACCTCCATAGTACCAGTCAGACAAAATACCCCCTGTCCTTCTCCTACCTCTTCCACCCACCAGCATGAGAAAGATCAGAAACAAGTTAGCAAGGAGAGGAGGAATTAAAAGCTTAGCAAGGAGAGGAGGAATTAAAAGCTAGGCAGGCATGAGAGCAAGAACCTATCATTTAGCTACTGATACCAATCTGGTGGCACAAATTTTCAAGACATGAAGAAGCTTCAACTTTAAATCAAGTTGTGGCTTTTAATGAAAACCAATGGCTCCTACATGGGACTGGACATTGTGCTTTTTGGATTTGGACTCTTTGTATACTTAAGATTGTCCAGAAAATTCATTGAATTGCATCTATTTTCAGGGTCAAGAAAAGAGCCATAGAGAAACAATGAAATTAAAAAGAGAAATTCCTTTCTGACTCTATTATTCAAGTCATGTGACTCTAACACTGGGTTTTATCATTCCTATTGTCATGGCAGGCTTTAAGATGGGTGTAGGAAATAGCCACATCTTACCCAGTATTGGCATTAGACCTCCACGCACACCAGCAAGATAAACAATCACACGAGATTATCTGCCCTGGTGAAGTAGCTGCCCCTGAATACGGTTTTTTTTAAGTGTTTTTAAAAACAACGTTGCCCATTTTGATGTAGTAAGTAGAGAAAACATCCTCCTCCCTCCATGTTGCTGACCTGAACTGTACGGCATGTGTATAGCAATAATGTGGGAGAACACCTGTGGACCAGGTCTCTCGGCGACTGCTCAGATCCACAGCACAGGCATTTGCTCCTTGCTTTGGAGTGCTGCCACACGATTTCACTGTACAACCTCAATAAAGCACACAACGGAAAGGCACCCAAGAAAGTGTCTCTCCTGCACTCTGATAGTGCCTGCACTTGTCACAGGAACTCTGAGGGTACTTCATGTCCTCAAAAAAACAGTGTTGCCAGCCTAAATGAAAAGTCATTCAAAAATAACAAAAAATGTAACTTTCTCTGTTTATAGCCTGTGACATAAAATTTAAAACTCAATGATTATAAAAGGTTAAAATATCAAACCCCAGAAATATGCTGTCAATTAACTCCCACAAGCAGAAGCAGATTAAAATCGAGTTCTTAACCAGCTGGTAACCTGGTTTATATTTAACAGAGTTTTACTCTGTTACTCTTAAAAACTGAATTTAAAACATCATTACCTAGATCTTTGTATATTGACCGATGAATTAAAATTTAATTTTGCCATAGCTATGAACCTTTAGCCAATTTCTAGTTTCAACCTAATATTTTGTGTACCTATCTTTATTAAGGGACCTTAGTCCACAACCCAAAGAATCAGAATTGTAAAAAAAAAAAAAAAAAAACCTTAAAAATCATTTTATTCCATACCTCATTTTCCACACAGGGAAAACAATAACCCAGAGGGATAAAGTGACTTGTCTGGAATTGCCTAAGTAATTACTTGAAGATGAGTCTAGAACTCCAACTAATATCCTTTGCATTATACAGGAGATTTTCCAACTCCATTTTCTACCACCTTTGGGATTTCCAGAAGATTGCTAGCAATTTGCTAACAGACTTTATTATCCTTTCCTCATTTCAAACTAAGCAACTCCACCATAATTTGTTTCACATATTAGCTTCCATGTTAGATTTTTTTGAAATTCAATTTTTTTATTTAAGTTTTTATTTTTAAGTAATCTCTATAGCCAAAGCAAGGCTCTAACTCACAACCCTGAGATCCAGAGTCACATGCTCCATCAGCAGAGCCAAAGGAACACATTTGGCTAAAATAATTTGAAAATCATTGCTTTCTTTGAACATCAGTGAACTTATTTTGCAAAACAAAAAAAAGTGAATCAAAAGAATAACCATAATAAGCATAATTTATCATTTTGCTATGCTCTACAAGGTAAGCTTGAGTTGCTAGTGGCCCTTAAAAAACAACAAATATCAATTAAAGAGCCTTTAGATTGGCACTCCCCTCCCCAAAATGTGCTAACTTGCAAATACATCACTAACTGGCCATTAGTTCGACATTAACGGAATACCTGGTTTTAGCTACTTCATATACTGTCTCTTCCTTTGTTTCATTTCACAGAGTAATCCATCCATGGAAAATACCTTTAGAACAGGACTTCATGTGAGAGTGTAAAAAGACCGATATGTGTACATCAAGCATTTCCACAAAGAGTAGGCAAGTTATATTGGGGATGTCAGCTGTAGTCATCATTTCAAAATCCTGTCATTTTTTAGAAACTGTGTGTCCCAAGATATATTTACTCAGATATATCTACCCCCAATCCTTCTAGTTGCATAGAAGGAGCTCAAATACCGACAGAAAAATTATGCTCTGGCAATGCCTAAAGTTTCCTGCCATGTTCACTCCTTATCATTGACCATGATGTATCCTCACAAGTGGTTTTTTTAGTTAACTGAAAAAAGATGATGGGTAGAATTAATGCACTGGAAAAACAACAACAAATATGCAATTTTTTTCGTATAAATTGCACTCACTCTTGGGTTTCTGATATTTAATACAGTGTACTAATTTTTCATGCTTAGCTTTGGTCCAAGTTACATGCTGTTATGCTGAATTTCTACAGAATAGTGTGGTTGCATGGATTGCTAAAGAAAAAACGGTTTATATTAAAAATATGAAGAAGTTACCTCATGTAGAAATGGCTACATTTAAGGGATTTTACTTAGTCTAGAGAAGGGAATACAATAAAATAACATTTTAAATGTTGTATGTAAAAAAAATTAATGGTACTGATTTTTCCAAGAATAAGATGGAAATCACATAAGCCAAGATGAATAGAATCTGAGGGGTAATAAGTTAGTGTAAGGAGTTCAGTATATGTCTCAGGACCAAGAGCTACCCTCTTCACCTTCTACATGATAACCTGAACTTAAGTTAACTTTCCAGCTCTGTTCCCTTGGGAGGCCAAGTAAAGCTAGCATGTGGCATATTTCACAAGACAACTTTGCTTAGAGGAAAAATGATTTGTGACTGGTAGCCTGCATCTGGCTGGAAGAACAATAAATCCCTGATTGGGAGCCCATCTATAGGGCTAACTTCTTTCATTCAGCCCAATATTTTCAAGGGTTAATCCATGTTGTAACATGTATTAGCATTTCACTTCTTAACAGCTTTATTGATATACAATTCACATAACATGCAATTAACTCACTCGGAGCGTGCAATTCAGGGAATAAAAGGCACAGCAGAGGGGAGAGAGTCAATGATATTCTAATAGCATTGTATGGCGACAGATTGTAGCTACACATGTGGGGAACAGAGCATAACTTACAGAGATACTGAAATCTATGTTGTTCACCTGAAACTAATGTAACATTATACCAATCATACTCAAATTTTAAAAATTAAAATAAAGTGTATACCAATCTACTTTGTCTACATGAATTCACCTATTCTGGGCTTCCCTGTGAATGGAATCATACTATTATGTGGTCTTTGGTTACTGGTTTCTTTCAGTTAATATAATGTTTTGAAGCTTATTCCACGATGCATCATGTGTCAGTACTTCATTCCTTTTTAGGGTTGAACAATATTTCATTCAATGCACATACCACATTTGGTTTATCCATTTGTCCACTGATGGCCATTTGGGTTGTTTCCGCCTTTTGGCTATTATGAATGATGCTGCTGGAACATTTGGGTACATGTTTTCTTGGGAACATGTGTTTTCATTTCTCTTGAACATATAACCAACCATTTGCTGAGTCATATGGTAACTCCATGTTTAATCATTTGAGGAATTGCCAGACTTCCAAATACCCTGTACCACCTTACCTTCTTACTAACAGTGAATTCAGAGTTATTCTCCACATTCTTTCCAACTCTTATCTGACTTTTTTATTCTATATGTTTATTTCTAATAATTACCTTTTCTGGAGCACCTGGGTGGCTCAGTCAGTTAAGTAGCTCCCTTCTGCTCAGGTCATGATCCCAAATTCCTGGGAAAGGGCCACGCATTGGGCTCCCTGCTCAGCAGAGCATCTGTTTCTCCCTCTTCTTCTACCACTCTCCCTGGTCATTCTCTCTCTCATGCTGTCCCTCAAATAATATCTTTTAAAAAAAATAAAATTAAAAAACAAATCACCTTTTCCTTCTCTAAAGGCATTGCAAATATCATTCAGTGATATTTTCAAGAATTTTGCCCAGGTTTTAGGTTGTAAAAATTTTCTATTTTTAAGAGACAGTATTAAAAATTGTCTTGATCAATCTCCTGCACTCATTACCATCTTCAAAGCTTGTTCAAATATCACCAGTTCTCAAAAATCACTTTGCTCTGAAAGATAAGACTGAGTATCCACTTGTGTCTTTTTCTTCAACACTGAGAAGAAATTTTCATTAAAAAATCCCAAAATATAGATGCTTTCATTAAAAAAGAAAAAAAAGTTAAATTAATTTTGGTTATTTGGTACTTTTTTAATTTCCCTATATTGTTCCTATGTTGAATTATAGTAATATGTCATGAAATACAAATCAGCATTATAAAAAAATTTTTTAACCATAGAACTGAATAAAATATATTAAAATAATAAATGAATACCTATAGTATTTTAAATGCAGGATATAACACTTTCAAAATAATCCATTGGTTCCAATAAATAAATATTTCCCCAAAAGTTTTTCATCAAATTCAGGTTTCAAATAGAAAGATTATTAACATTGAATTTTATTACCAAAACCTTACTGAATGATTCTTTTATTTAAATTTAATTTAATTTTTTATAAACATATATTTTTATCGCCAGGGGTACAAGTCTGTGAATCGCCAGGTTTACACACTTCACAGCACTCACCATAGCACATACCCTCCCCAATGTCCATAACCCACCCCCCCAACCCTCTCCCCCCATCAACCCTCAGTTTGTTTTGTGAGATTAAGAGTCACTTATGGTTTGTCTCCCTCCCAATCCCATTTGTTTCATTTACTCTCCTCCTACCCCCTTAACCCCCCATGTTGCATCTCCTCTCCCTCATATCAGGGAGATCATATGATAGTTGTCTTTCTCCGATTGACTTATTTCGCTAAGCATGATACCCTCTAGTTCCATCCACGTCATCACAAAAGGCAAGATTTCATTTGATGGCTGCATAGTATTCCATTGTGTATATATACCACTTCTTCTTTAGCCATTCATCTGTTGATGGACATCTAGGTTCTTTCCATAGTTTGGCTATTGTAGACATTGCTGCTATAAACATTCGGGTGCACGTGCCCCTTCGGATCACTACGTTTGTATCTTTAGGGTAAATACCCAGTAGTGCAATTGCTGGGTCATAGGGTCGTTCTATTTTCAACATTTTGAGGAACCTCCATGCTGTTTTCCAGAGTGGTTGCACCAGCTTGCATTCCCACCAACAGTGTAAAAGGGTTCCCCTTTCTCCGCATCCTCGCCAGCATCTGTCATTTCCTGACTTGTTAATTTTAGACATTCTGACTGGTGTGAGGTAATATCTCATTGTGGTTTTGATTTGTATTTCCCTGATGCCGAGTGATATGGAGCACTTTTTCATGTGTCTGTTGGCCATCTCGATGTCTTCTTTGCAGAAATGTCTGTTCATGTCTTCTGCCCATTTCTTGATTGGATTACTTGTTCTTTGGGTGTTGAGTTTGCTAAGGTCTTTATAGATTTTGGACACTAGCCCTTTATCTGATATGTCGTTTGCAAATATCTTCTACCATTCCGTCAGTTGTCTTTTAGTTTTGTTAACTGTTTCCTTTGCTGTGCAAAAGCTTTTGATCTTGATAAAATCCCAATAGTTCATTTTTGCCCTTGCTTCCCTTGCCTTTGGCGATGTTCCTAGGAAGATGTTGCTGCGGCTGAGGTCAAAGAGTTGCTGCCTGTGTTCTCCTCAAGGATTTTGATGGATTCCTTTCTCACATTGAAGTCCTTCATCCATTTTGAGTCTATTTTCGTGTGTGGTGTAAGGAAATGATCCAATTTCATTTTTCTGCATGTGGCTGTCCAATTTTCCCAACACCATTTATTGAAGAGGCTGTCTTTTTTCCATTGGATATTCTTTCCTGCTTTGTCGAAGATTAGTTGACCATAGAGTTGAGGATCTATTTCTGGGCTCTCTATTCTGTTCCATTGATCTATGTGTCTGTTTTTGTGCCAGTACCATACTGTCTTGATGATGACAGCTTTGTAATAGAGCTTGCAGTCCGGAATTGTGATGCCACCGACTTTGGCTTTCTTTTTCAATATTCCTTTGGCTATTCGAGGTCTTTTCTGGTTCCATATAAATTTTAGGATTATTTGTTCCATTTCTTTGAAAAAAATGGATGGTACTTTGATAGGAATTGCATTAAATGTGTAGACTGCTTTAGGTAGCATAGACATTTTCACAATATTTATTCTTCCAATCCAGGAGCATGGAACATTTTTCCATTTCTTTGTGTCTTCCTCAATTTCTTTCATGAGTACTTTATAGTTTTCTGTGTATAGATTCTTAGCCTCTTTGGTTAGGTTTATTCCTAGGTATCGTATAGTTTTGGGTGCAATTGTAAATGGGATTGACTCCTTAATTTCTCTTTCTTCTGTCTTGTTGTTGGTGTAGAGAAATGCAACTGATTTCTGTGCATTGATTTTATATCCTGACACTTTACTGAATTCCTGTACAAGTACTAGCAGTTTTGGAGTGGAGTCTTTTGGGTTTTCCACATATAGTATCATATCATCTATGAAAAGTGATAGTTTGACTTCTTCTTTGCCGATTTGGATGCCTTTAATTTCCTTTTGTTGTCTGATTGCTGAGGCTAGGACTTCTAGTACTATGTTGAATAGCAGTTGTGATAATGGACATCCCTGCCATGTTCCTGACCTTAATGGAAAAGCTTTCAGTTTTTCTCCATTAAGAATGATATTTGCAGTGGGTTTTTCATAGATGGCTTTGATAATATTGAGGTATGTGCCCTCTATCCCTACACTTTGAAGAGTTTTGATCAGGAAGGGATGCTGTACTTTGTCAAATGCTTTTTCAGCATCTATCGAGAGTATCATATGGTTCTTGTTCTTTCTTTTATTAATGTATTGTATCACATTGATTGATTTGCGGATGTTGAACCAACCTTGCAGCCCTGGAATAAATCCCACTTGGTCGTGGTAAATAATCCTTTTAATGTACTGTTGAATCCTATTGGCTAGTATTTTGGTGAGAATTTTTGCCTCTGTGTTCATCAAGGATATTGGTCTGTAGTTCTCTTTTTTGATGGGATCCTTGTCTGGTTTGGGGATCAAGGTGATGCTGGCCTCATAAAATGAGTTTGGAAGTTTTCCTTCCATTTCTATTTTTTGGAACAGTTTCAGGAGAATAGGAATTAGTTCTTCTTTCAATGTTTGGTAGAATTCCGCCGGGAAGCCGTCTGGCCCTGGGCTTTTGTTTGTTTGGAGATTTTTGATGACTCTTTCAATCTCCTTACTGGTTATGGGTCTGTTTAGGCTTTCTATTTCTTCCTGGTTCAGTTGTGGTAGTTTATAGGTCTCTAGGAATGCATCCATTTCTTCCAGATTGCCAAATTTGTTGGCGTAGAGTTGCTCATAGTATGTTCTTATAATTGTCTGTATTTCCTTGGTGTTCGTTGTGATCTCTCCTCTTTCATTCATGATTTTATTTGTTTGGGTCCTTTCTCTTTTCTTTTTGATAAGTCTGGCCAGGGGTTTATCAATCTTATTAATTCTTTCAAAGAACCAGCTCCTAGTTTCGTTGATTTGTTCTATTGTTTCTTTGGTTTCTATTTCATTGATTTCTGCTCTGATCTTTATGATTTCTCTTCTCCTGCTGGGTTTAGGGTTTCTTTCTTGTTCTTTCTCCAGCTCCTTTAGGTGTAGGGTTAGGTTGTGTACCTGAGACCTTTCTTGTTTCTTGATAAAGGCTTGTACCACTATATATTTTCCTCTCAGGACAGCCTTTGTTGTGTCCCACAGATTTTGAACTGTTGTGTTTTCATTATCATTTGTTTCCATGAGTTTTTTTCAATTCTTCTTTAATTTCCTGGTTGACCCATTCATTCTTTAGAAGGATGCTGTTTAGTCTCCATGTATTTGGGTCCTTTCCAAATTTCCTCTTGTGATTGAGTTGTAGCTTCAGAGTGTTGTGGTTTGAAAATATGCAGGGAATGATCCCAATCTTTTGATACTGGTTGAGACCTGATTTAGGACCGAGAATGTGATCTATTCTGGAGAATGTTCCATGTGCACTAGAGAAGAATGTGTATTCTGTTGCTTTGGGATGAAATGTTCTGAATATATCTGTGATGTCCATCTGGTCCAGTGTGTCATTTAAGGCCTTTATATCCTTGTTGATCTTTTGCTTGGATGATCTGTCCATTTCAGCGAGGGGAGTGATAAAGTCCCCTACTATTATTGTATTATTGTCGATGTGTTTCTTTGATTTTGTTATTAATTGGTTTATATAGTTGGCTGCTCCCACGTTAGGGGCATAGATATTTAAAACTGTTAGATCCTCTTGTTGGACAGATCCTTTGAGTATGATATAGTGTCCTTCCTTATCTCTTATTATAGTCTTTGGCTTAAAATCTAATTGATCTAAGGATTGCCACTCCTGCTTTCTTCTGATGTCCATTAGCATGGTAAATTGTTTTCCAACCCCTCACTTTAAATCTGGAGGTGTCTTCGGGTTTAAAATGAGTTTCTTGTAGGCAACATATAGATGGGTTTTGTTTTTTATCCATTCTGATACCCTGTGTCTTTTGATTGGGGCATTTAGCCCATTAACATTCAGGGTAACTACTGAAAGATATTAATTTAGTGCCATTGTATTCCCTGTAAGGTGACTGTTATTGTATATTGTTTCTGTTCCTTTCTTATCTACTACTTCTAGGGTCTCTCTTTGCTTACAGGACCCCTTTCAATATTTCCTGTAGAGCTGGTTTGGTGTTTGCAAATTCTTTCAGTTTTTGTTTGTCCTGGAAGCTTTTAATCTCTCCTTCTATTTTCAATGATAGCCTAGCTGGATATAGTCTTCTTGGCTGCATGTTTTTCTCGTTTAGTGCTCTGAATAGATCATGCCAGCTCTTTCTGGCCTGCCAGGTCTCTGTGGATAAGTCTGCTGCCAATCTAATATTTTTACCATTGTATGTTACAGACTTCTTTTCCCGGGCTGCTTTCAGGATTTTTCTCTTTGTCACTAAGACTTGTAAATTTTAGTATTAGGTGACGGGTTGTGGACCTATTCTTATTGATTTTGAGGGGGGTTCTCTGCACCTCCTGGATTTTGATGCTTGTTCCCTTTGCCATATTGGGGCAATTCTCTCCAATAATTCTCTCCAATATACCTTCTGCTCCCCTCTCTCTTTCTTCTACTTCTGGAATCCCAATTATTCTAATGTTGTTTCGTCTTATGGTGTCACTTATCTCTCAAATTCTCCCCTCGTGGTCCAGTAGCTGTTTGTCTCTCTTTTGCTCAGCTTCTTTATTCTCTGTGATTTGGTCTTCTATATCACTAATTCTTTCTTCTGCCTCATTTATCCTAGCAGTGAGAGCCTCCATTTTTTATTGTACCTCATTAATAGCTTTTTTAATTTCAACTTGGTTAAATTTTAGTTCTTTTATTTCTCCAGAAAGGGCTTTTATATCTCCCAAGAGAGTTTCTCTAATATCTTCCATGCCTTTTTCAAGCCCGGCTAGAACCTTGAGAATCGTCATTCTGAACTCTAGATCTGACATATTACCAATGTCTATATTGATTAGGTCCCTAGCCTTTGGTACTGCCTCTTGTTCTTTATTTTTGTGGTGAATTTTTCCGCTTTGTCATTTTGTCCAGATAAGAGTATATGAAGGAACAAGTAAAATACTAAAAGGGTGGCAACAACCCCAGGAAAATATGCTTTAACCAAATCAGAAGAGATCCCAAATCGTTATGGGGGAGAGAGGGGATAAAAAGAGGTTCAGAAAGAAAAAAAAAGAAAAAGAAAAAGAAACAAAAAAAAAAAGAAAATGAATAAAGAAAAAATATTATATATATATATATATATTAGATAAACTAGTTTAAAAATGTTAAAAAAGAAAAGGGTAAAAGTTAAAAAAAATTGGCAGAAGGGAAATAAAATTGAAAAAGAAAAAAAAATTAACTGCAAGGCTAAAGAATCATGGCGGAGAAAGCCATGAGTCCCGTGCTTTGCTTTCTCCTCCTCTGGAATTCCATTGCTCTCCTTGGTATTGAAACTGCACTCCTTGGTAGGTGAACTTGGTCCTGGCTGGATTTCTTGGTGATCTTCTGGGGAAGGGGCCTGTTGTAGTGATTCTCAAGTGTCTTTGCCCCAGGCGGAATTGTACCGCCCTTACCAGGGGCCGGGCTGAGTAATCCGCTCAGGTTTGCTTTCGGGAGCTTTTGTTCCCTGAGCACTTTCTGGAGTTCTGGAGGACGGGAATGAAGATGGCGGCCTCCCAGTCTCTGGCCCGGAGGAGCCAAGAGCCCGGGGCCCTACTCCTCAGAGCGCCCTCAGAGAACAGCACCCAATTACTCCCTTCACACTGGCCTCCGGCCACGCTCTGAGCTGACCAAGCCTGCGACCGGTTCAAGGTAACCCCGAGCTGAGAGCTCACTCCTCAGCTCCGTCTCTGTAGCCGGCTTCCCCATTCTAATACCTGTAAGCTCTGCGACACTCAGACACCCCCCGATCCTTCTGTAACCCTGCGGGACCTGAGGCCACACTGACCCCGCGTGGGCTTCACCCAGTTAAGCCTCTGGAGCAATGTCTCCCTCAGTGGAACAGACTTTTAAAAGTCCTGATGTTGTGCTCCGTTGCTCCGCCGCTTGCTGGGAGCCGGCCCCTCCCCCCCGCAGTCTATCTTCCCTTTGCTTTGGATTCACTTCTCCGCCAGTCATACCTTTCAGAAAGTGGTTGATTTTCTGTTTCTAGAATTGCTGTTCTTCTTCTCTTCGATCTCCCATTGGATTTGTAGGTGTTTGCAATCTTTAGAGAAGCTATCTAGCTGATCTCCTGCTACCTGAAGTAGTTTCAGCTTGCTACTTCTCCGCCATCCTGACTCCTCCCCCTTACTGAATGATTCTAATCATTTTAAAACAGAGAGTATAATAAAGAATTTCATTACTATTCTAATGATCCAGTTTTATGATTTCATACAACCTAAAGACATCTGGAATCAGAACATTGAGCTACTCCCTCCCTTTGCAGGTAAACAGAGAACCAAACATTAAACAAACTTACAAAGAAATGAGCTCAGGTTTAACTATCATGTCACATTCTTCTAGCAGCTAGCATGGTTGATCTTTGTTAAGTATGAAAAACAAAGAATTATGAAATAAGCTCCAAGTTCCCTTAGGGATTAATATTATTCTGTATGTCTATTACAGAAATTTGTTAAATTCCCATGATACCACTCTCATATTCAAAACATATGCAACCCTATGTTATTACTAACTGTAATTTTAAATTATATTCCATTTTGGTTATCTAATTGAAACCTAAGCCCCTTCGCATTTTAGCATGCTTAACTAAAATCTGTCTGTAAATTCAAATTGTATCTGTTGGGATTCTTATATATTTCCAGGATGAGCAGTTAATATGTGTATTAACAATATGCAAGCCTAACTTTGATCACTTTTTGTTTAGTTCAAGGCCTGTCTTGTCCTCTGATATTAATCCTCCAGGGAAAAAAGGGCGAAGCATCTGGTCAGTACCCCAGTGCTAAAGCAAAGTAAGTAAGAAGGGTTTACTTAGGAGGAGCAATCATCCCTCTGATTTTTGTTGGCAGCTTTTTAAAGTCCCTCAGGTAGAAGGAACATCTATACAGGGACATCTAGTGGCAAAGAGGAATCATTTCAAGACTGGGTTCATGACAACATTGGAACTTTACCTTTGCTCTATCTTCATACATGAAAAGGAATAAATTCCCAAGCTCTAGATAATGGCCATTTACAGCACTAATAATAGCATTTTAACAACAATAAAGATAATTGAAAAAGCAAAAAATTTGAACCGTATCCTCTTTTTTTCGTGATAATGAAATTAAGCTTGTACTCAAGATGGATTTGTTCCCACCGTGTTTCTCTACTTTTCTTCAAGCCATAGTACCAGTAAGACCTAAAGAATGGTCTCACCCAAATTAATCTTTCCAGAAACACTGAAAGCCAGAATAAACCAATTCCCCTTTGTGTTGTAAAACATTAGTTTAATAGCATTATTTTATAAAGCAATATGACTGTAATAAAAAAAAAACTAATAGAAAACTAATGACCTATATCTCAATTAAAACCATGAAAATAAAATAACAGCAAATCTTAATTAAACCATTCAGTATCTGTAAGATATTTTCTTATGTGCCTCTTCTACAAGCATCTTTTTTGCTTCTTTTTTTAAAATGAGATTTAAAATTAGGCAGAAACTACTTCAATGCAAATACTATTTTTCCCATTAGCTTTATCCTGCTAAGCAGGAAAAGTAACCACTTTTCAGGTACTGCTGGAGAGTTTTATAGCAAAAAACAAACAAACAAACAACAACAACACACACAGAGAGAAAAAGGTGAGCATTTAGATCTGGGTCTCAAAAGGAATGTGTTAGCAAGGACTCCAGATACAATGTTTTGGTTTTAAATTAATATTGACCTTCATTTCTTTGACCAGCTTGGAGTATTACTCAGGCTGAACTTCAGAATGGGCATTCAACTGGCAAGGTTTTTTGGTCACCTTGCCTTCCCCATGAATGGCCTTCCACCTTCAGGGAAAGCAGGCTGAGCACAGCCAGCTCCTTCGTGGGCTCGATCTTCTACTACTAGTGCAGGGCCTTTGGTTCTTCATAATTACCATCCCTTTCCCCTTTGCATTGATAGAAGAGTGGACTTTATTGTTTTAATGGCCAATTCTCACTCACCTAAGTTTATGAAAATATTAAGATAGAATTTGGAATGACTATGCAGTCAGTAGGCAGAGCTGGTAGTTTTCACTGTTCTGGGCACCTTCTTTCTGACTGCCCAAATACTTGCTGTCTTCCTTCTCAACTGCCTGGCATTTATTTACTGAGTGTAAGATGATTTGGCATTGATTTTTATTGAGGAATCCTAAAATTGCTAAGCATCTCATTTTACCTACTCCCAGAACCCTAAGTGGATCCTATTTTTACACAACTATGTCCTATATCATATAAACATATGATAAATACACACATATATAAAAAATAAGCAAACTTCAAGAGTATAGAGAAGCTTATCCTTAGCTTTAAAAAAGCAGCAAAAGCATAAACAGTGATTCCCTGAATTCAGATTGTATAAATTATAATTATCAGATTGTATAATTATTATGAATTTTAACAAAAAGAGTAGGATAGTTATGAAAACTTATTATACATTCATTTAATATTTAGTATACATTTTTTAGCATATTTCCCTATGCCTAGCCCCAGGATGTCCTGCCCACAGCTTTTCTCAGACAATAGATACAATGCTCATCACGGATTTTTTTTTTTTCATTTGAAGGTCAGACCAGACTTAGGGTACAGTTAGGCTGAAAAGCCATCACATGTAAATTCACCCAAAAAGACAGATTAGGATATAATTAAGGAAGATTGAAATGGAAGGTATTGTGTGAATTTAGTTTTGATAAACAAGATACTCATATAGAGAGAAATAAATAGAGATATAAATATGTATATTATATGTATTTTTATTCCTTAGATCTGCCCATTGCAAAGGCCTGGAAGTAAAGACATCTCAATCACAAGGAATACACCTAGTGTCCAGATCTTGGCTTCTAATTACCATTCTCCACTAAAAGAAATTAAGGCTCCTTGGGGACATGGCTGATTATAGGCAAAATTAAAGCAGGGAAAATACAAGATGAGCCTAGAACATCTTGTTATGCCAGAGAGCAAAGAAGCACACAAGAATGAAGAAGATATGTCAAAAACACACAGAAACTAGCTTGAACAAATTTCTACTGGTTAAATTGGAGGCAATGTGATCAACATTTTAAATAAAGATAACAATGGAATATAACACATTTAAGAAAATGAGAAACAAATACATTTAGTTAAATGGATAAATTGATAGTTTGATGGAAAGAGATATTTTATAATGATATTTTATAAAGTATCTCCCCATAAAGTACTTCCTTATTACAAAAGAAGTATTTCCACTTTATATTGGAAAAGTGGGACAGACACTACCTTAATTAAATATATATATCAATGAAGGGAACTTAGCATCACTTCTAGCATGTTTCTGCCAAAATTCACAGTTGAGCCTAATCTTTAGATTAGACCACACAAACTAAGGGACAACCTTAAAAATAGTTTGCCTTTTATTTTCAAATGTGTCCAGATTGTGAAAGTTAAGAAGACTAAAGAACTTTTCCGAAGTGAAAAAAGCTCAAGGGAAATGACAACTAAGTGCAACAAGTGATTCTACTGGATTTTTTGTTGTTGTTGTTGTTGAAAGTGGCGTTATTGGAACAATTGATGAAACTTGAATGGATTCAGAAAACTATACCAGATTAATGTATCAATGTACATTTCTTCATTTGGTGGTTGAATCTGGTTAAATAGGAGAATATCCTTTAGCATAAAATACACCTAAAAATATTCAGGAATAAGTAACACAGTACCAAATGGTTCTGGTATTGTATTTCTAACTTTCTGAAAGTTTTTATTAGTTCATAGGGCACCTGGGTAGTGCAATAAGTTAAGCACCCAACTCTTGGTTTCAGTTCATTTTGTGATCTCAGGGTAGTGAGATAGAGCCCTGCATTCAGCGCAGCACAGAGTCTGCTTTTGAGATTATCTCTCTCCCTCTACGCCTCCTGTGCATGCTCTCTCCTCCTCTCTAAAAATAAACGAATAAATCTTTTTTAAAAAGTTTATGCTTATTTCAGAATTTTAAGAATTATATATATGAAAGTCTCCCCATGCATTTGAGTAAAATTATTTTTTAAATATTCATATAAAATAAATTCAAAATTCAATCTCCACATCTGTCCCATTAATTTACTATCTAAATGGGAAATATCACTCTATTTAGAAAGTGGTACAATCATTTTTGTTTTCTATTTGACATGATTTACTCAATCACCCATAAGTACATACGAAGGAAGGTAATAAAGTTACAGCAAAGAATAAAGTAGACAGTGTCTTAGTCTTACCGAGTTTACATTCTGTGTTGGAGATAGACAAGAAACAAGTAAACAATTTCAGATAGCAATGGTGATCGGAAGAAAATAAAACAAGGTGATGTGAGAGAAAGTGGGCAGAGTAAGAGAGGATGACGATAGGGTCAGAAAGAGTTTCCCTGGGAAAGTGATACTCAAAAGATGATAACCAATCATGAGAAAATCTGGACAAAGATAGCCCAGGCAAGGGAAACACCTTGCACAAAGGTCCTAGGCAAGAACTGCAGAAAGAAAAGGGCAGCCTCTGTGTCCAGAAGGCAATGAACTGGGAAGATGAGATGAAATGAGGCCTAAGATAAGTTGCAGGACCAAAGTCATGCCAGGCTTTGTGAGCCATGCTGAGAAGTTAGGGTTTTGTTCTAAGGATAGTAGAGAACCATGAAAGGTTTCCAACTTTCAGTAAGCTCTCTTACCTTTAAAAGATCACATATCCACATTGCAGGACAAATGGACGGGGTTGAACGGATGCAAGAAAAGAAGCAAAGTGATAATTTAAGAAATTATTACAGTATAAATGGGAATTGATTCAGTTAAAGAAACAAATAGGTGAACAGTTGAGACAAAAAGTAGACAGACTGCGAATGTACTCTGGACTTGATACTACAACATACTTTTAGAAGATACTATGTATTTCTGGTTGAGCAAATTCTATGTATTTGAACTTACTTTTGCCTAATTCAGTACTTAACTCTCTAATTCCAGCATGAATAAAGAAACTAGGAGCCTGTGAGCCTAGTTAGACTAAAAGCAAAACGAATAAGGGGCAAAATAAAAGTGCAGAAAGAAAGGACTCCTTTCCATTTAACATTCTAACCCACAAACTTTGCAATGTCAAATGGTCTACCCAGATTAACTTCCCCTCCTGAAGGCAGTGATCTTTTAAACTGCATAAATCCAAAACATACCACTGTGAAGAGTTCTTTGCTTTTGGTTTTTGTTTTGTTTTGTTTTTTTCTGAACTCCTTTTACCTGCCTAAAAGCAGAGCCTTCCAAAAGAATTCATCCTTCCCCAGGACTTTGATAACCAGGGAAGAATGACTCCTATCACCAGAGAAAAGAAGCTGGCACCAGGATAAGGAACTGCCTAAACAAATATTCTCACAAAACTATTATATCTCCCATCTATTCTATAGATCCATCTATCTTTCCTAAAAGTCATGTGTTGTCTCTTTTAAGAAGGTATATGAGCCCCAAATTCTAACTGCTTCTTGAGTCATGTGTTCTATAAACACCCGTATACACTCAGATATTAAAATCTGGCTTTTCTCTTGCCAATCTTTTTTTTTTTTTAAGATTTTATTTATTTATTTGACAGAGAGAGAGAGATCACAAGCAGGCAGAGAGGCAGGCAGAGAGAGAGGAGGAAGCAGGCTCCCTGCTGAGCAGAGAGACCCATGCAGGGCTCCATCCCAGGACCTGAGATCATGACCTGAGCCGAAGGCAGAGGCTTTAACCCACTGAGCCACCCAAGGGCCCCTCTCTTGCCAATCTTTAATCGGTTTAATTAGCAGGCCTCCAATCAGCAACCTGAGAGTGTAGAGGAAATATATTTCCTTGCTAATAAAAAGAAAAAATTTCTTTTATAAGAAAAAATCCGGTCTCCCAGATAAAGGACAAAACCCATTCCTCACCTAGTTGTTATTCTCACAATTTATAAATTTTTGATAGATATTTTATACATCAACTAGATTTTGCAAAGAATTTTAAGTAACACACAACAAAACACATCTAATAAAATAGTAAACTACCAATAATAATAATAATAATAATAATAAATCATTCCTGGGAAAATTTAAGGCATGTATGGGGAGTAAAGAGAGTACTGAAATCATAAGTTTTTATATAATTCACTTTTCTAAGTTAGCTAGAGGTAAGAAAATTATGATTGATTTTTGTTGTTAAAAACGGAGAACTAGGGTGCCTGGGTGGCTCAGTGGGTTAAGCCTCTGCCTTCATCTCAGGTCATGATCCCAGGGTCCTGGGATTGAGGCCTGCATCAGGCTCTCTGCTCAGCAGGGAACCTGCTTCCCTAGCTCTCTCTGCCTGCCTCTCTACCTACTTGTGATTTCTCTGTCAAATAAATAAATTAAAAAAAAAAAAAATGGAGAACTAAAAATGCAATGGTCTATCAGAGAAAGCAGAGCTTTTCTTTGCAGTTAGAACTAACTGGGAATTCTCACATGCAACTTACCTAATGGGGCACTGAGCCCTGTTATAGGCAACTTCCTTAATAGCAGCCCCTCCCCCCGCTTAATAACATATAAATGTAGTATCAGATTTCATAAGGATGCTTCTTGCAGCGATCTTCCAAGAAATGTAGGAATAACAGTTCAATGGAGGCAGTACTTAACAAAGGTCAAGGTGGACAAATTAGCTAATTAGCATCTCCGTTTGTCAAGCCTTCTCTTTTCTGTATTACCCGAGTGACTCAGCTGTTTAGAGCGTTATCATCCCTGGTTATCCGGATCACAAGAACTAGACAGAAGCCAGAGCAGAAGTTCCTCAGGTCCTCAGAACATGGCAGGTCTTGTATTTGGTATATTTCCAAATATATAAATGACAAGCCCTTCAAGAAGCATGCTTGACTAGAATCCACAAAGATTAAAGAGCAATCAAGATGAGAGAGGGGGTGAAATCTAGCTGAAAATGGTCTAGCCTAAGATAGTGACTCCAGGTCTGGCTCTCTAAACACATGAGCTTTAAAAAGTCATTTTTCTTCTGCACCCTATCCTTAAAGTATCTAAAATATGCTATGAGAAAAGTCAGATTTATAGAAAGAAACATCTTTTTAGAAAGTTTATTCCTTTCATCATTAGCCAGCATTAATCCACCACCTGTCTTCTGAGGAGGAGAAAAGCTATATTCCTAACACAGCCGAACATGTGAACAATGGGCAACCAATTGAAGCAATTCATTTGAAAATTTGTCACTTCCTAGAGAATTACAAATATGAACTGGAGGGGAAAAAAAATGAATTTATCCTTGAAACTCAATGAAGTATTTCCTAGGAGGATGCAGTAAAGTCAAAAGTACGGAATATGGAATGTTCAACAGATGGTTCTATTTTTTATTATAGGCAAAGTGAAAACGTCTCAAGAATCAAAAGTGAAAGAAATAAAATTTAACAGGTAATTTTGTCCACATGTTTAAAATAGAGCTGCAAAACTTAGTTCTCTTTCTCTAATTGCTTCCAGGAAATTATTTCTCCCAGTTTGCCTTTTGGTAATGAGATACAGAAAACTGTGTCACTGTCACTTTAAGACTGCTTGACTAGTTAGCTGGTCAACCAGTTAGTAGTTCCAGAAAGAATGAGGTCCCTTAAAGGAAATCAATTAAATGTTACTTCCTTTTGAAGTATTGAAGTATTTAAGCACTATAATTAAAAGTGTTGATCTGCATTGGGTGTGGTGCATAAACGAATCTTGGAACACTGAAAAAATAAAATAAAATTTTAAAAAAGAATTGTTGATCTGATTTAAAATGCCTGGGTTTAAACACTGGCTTGGTAGATGACAAAGAGCAATTTACTCACCTCTCTATACTTTTGTTTCCTTGTCCGCAAAATGGGCATAGTAACTATAAGCACATCATCAGGCCATTTTGAAGATTAAATAGCCTAATTCACATAAAGTGCTTTAAGTAGGCTCTGCTTTATAGTAAGTGCTCATAAATATTCAGTGCAATGATCATCCCTCTAGCAGAGGGACTTGGGTTTCTAAGCTAGGCACCTATCCCAAGAGGCGATCCCACTAGGTAACATGAAAGGGGAATCTTATGCTGACAGAGTCTAAACTAGACTCAAAAATTCAATTGTTTCCATTCCCAAATGCTAGTATTCATTCTAAATAAGTTTTCTCCCAAAAATGTTTTCCCCTCAAAAAATTCATTTCAACATTTCAAGTGTAGCTTAAATTTACTTCAGCTAAAGAACATTCCAGCTTACATAAACAAAATTTTAAAATATAATTAAAAGAAACAATGAGATTCCATATGGGCAGAGAAGACAATGAAAATGTGTTCACAATCTGAACTCCATAGATTATAGTTGAAATGTTTGTACAGCTGCACTATATAATTGGTTTACTATCTTCCCAGAATTATGAGCCATATAAAGAGAAGATTGCTAGACTGTTCTTTTTATGCTGTGGGAAGTTAGGGGGAAAGCTAGTTACAAAAGCAGCTTAGCTTAGAGACAGAGGTAACTGGTTTACCATGAATTTGGTGGGACTGGGGGAAAGAGAAGAAAGCTTTAGAACAAAGATGGCAGAAACTTCCACATATTCTGTGTTTATCAAGACTTTGGTTATTGTATCCATTGAAGGATGAGCAAAAGTGCACAAAATGAGACAATGAAATGAATAAAGAAATAAAATAGGAGTACCAACTCCCATTGGTGGGTAATCTTAAACCATTCTGCCAGATTAAATCCTCCACAGAAACCCTACATTCTAATCTCCCAAGATAACACTTCCCTCCCTTGAACTCAACAATCTCTGTGAACTTCATCCACATTCTAGATATAAAAACAGAAATCTGCAACTCCCCATGTAGAGTAAATTCATGTGTATGCGAAGTGACGATTGCACCTGGGGGATAGTACAGCATCACTTTTTCCTGAATCCTTGTGTGTCTATTTCAAGGTAAGGAGGAGATCATGGAATTCCAAAACACAAAGAGCATTCGCAGCAAGAGGCACAGCAAAAAGGACACTGGATTTTGAATCTGAGTACCTGGGTTCAGTTCCTAGCTCAGTTACCAACTAGATCATCTTGGGCAAATAGTAAATCTTCTCTGAGCCTCAATCTCCTCAGTTGTAAAGTAAGTATTCCTAATATCCTTACCTAAGAGTTTCTTGAGAGGATAAAAAGAGATAACAAATGTCAAAACTCTTTGTAAACTCAAACATTCTGCCAGAGTTTGTTACAAGATCATTTGGTACCATTCCTAACAACTGTGGTTTATCTTCCACAAAGATACTGGAACTTTCTTGGGAGCAGGTACTGTTTTCTCACCTCTATACCCACCAATTTCTTAAGAGGTAACTTCGTAGAATGTGCAGGAAGAAAACTGAACTGTAAGACTTGGCTTTTCATTTCTTCCATGAACCATTTAATCTCTCTGATCCCAATTTCTTTGACTTAGAAGTTTATTTTCTCATGCAACTAGAGTCCAAAGGTAGGGCAAGTTTCAGGGTTAATTGATTCAATCACTCAAAGATGTCATCAGAGACCACTTTCTCTGCTTTATGGTCCGAAGCATGAGAAGACAGCCAGTAGCAACTGGGGCAACACACATTTCCTCATTCACTTGGCCTTTAAGTCTGAATATGCTTCCTTACCATAAGAAGTTCACCAACAACAGCCACCAAGGAAACTGTCCTAAAACATTGATTGGCTAAAACTATGATTCTCTATCACAACTGTATTTTAGAATCAGCTAGGAATTAATTTTTTAAACTCCCAGATCCCACACTTCGGAGACTCTGATTCTGTACATCTGGGGTGGGACTGGAACATTGTTTTTTTTGGAGCACCTCAGATGATTCAGCTATGTAGCCGAGGATGAGAAATACCACTTCAGAGTAATTAGGATGCAGCCATAAAGCAAAGGATGGGGACGTTTAGAAGATAACCAAGAAGTACACACTGTAGTGGATACAGCTGCATAGTACAGCTCTCCTTAAATGTCCTAGTGTACATGTGCATATTAAACAATCAACAGTAAAAGAAGTGAATTCATGTTTTTTTTGCTAACTACTTCATAAAGATCACAGCAAACAGAACAAAAAGGAGAACCTAACCACTGAGTGAAGCACTGAGGACAACAACCCCTTTACCAGACTCAGACCAGTATTCCCATAGGAATTTCTAAGAATTTCTAAGATAGACCAGGCATAAATGAACCACACCAAGATAAAAAAAGGAGGTTCAATAAGTTCAAACTTAAGAATGATATAGCCCAGAGGTCAAGAGTAAGTTGCCACTTGGAAATCTAAAAAGATTTTAAAAACAAGTATCAAGGGACCATGAGGTGACAATGATCTGAGGCAGAAGCTATTTCTACTAAGAAAGTAAGTGATTCCAGTCAATAGGCAACTCAGAACCCATGGAGGAGAACAACTGTGGAAATGAAATTACTTAGAAATGGTACAAGACCAGACAACAGTTGCAGATACCCTTTGGGGTCAAACTGGCTCTTCATTTTGTAGAAGCACAGAAAAGAAAAGGAACTCTTCCCAAAGTAACAGTGAGTCAGGCAGATGAACTACTTGGGACCTCTTAATAAGTAATACTCCTCATTATTGTGCCTTTGCAGTGGTTTTCTTGCCAAAGTGCAAGGCTCATGACCTGGCAAACCAAACACTTAGGTTCTAGCCAAAAAGGAATTAAAAGTACCAGAACACTAACAACTCAAAACCACCCCATCAAACAAATATGTGGCAAATGAAGGATGTGGGGAAATGTAGTACAGACATTCCAATACGTGTCAAGAATAAGATATAAGACAAGCAATGATGTAAATGTCTTATCAAATGGCATTAGTAAGGTCATTAATGATGTCTGAATATTGGCAACTCAGGGAGTTTTGGGTATGCAAGCAGAATCACACAGGACACGGTCCTGGCAAAGTTACAAATAGGAAGCACTTGTGCAAACATTATGTGACAATGTCCCTTTGGGAAAGGCATGAGTGTAGTCCAAAAAGAAATGTTTGTCCAGTCTAAAGAAGCAGTTAGCTTATTCCTGACCACTTGTAAAGGCACTCTACTGAACAGTTTCAGAGTCAAATCATCAACAGATCCTATCTGGCAGCCACTGATAGAACAGCCTTCCAACATACGCTGTTTAAACACAAATGAACATCAGGAAGCCTTTCGGTCTGAATTGAACTTTTTATCTTTCACGAGGGTGAGTCTCCTGTCTCAGAACTGCATTTCGCATAAGTCTTGGAAATGTTGTCAGTAATGCCTCTTACCCTTCTCATTCTCATTAAGAGTTCAGTATTACATCTCTTTCCTCTTTGCAAGGGGAAGAGTAGAGTGAGTTTGTAATGAGAAAGTTGGATTAATAAAATTAAAGCAGCTTTGAAAACAAGGAAGAATTTAAGACAAAAATGAGATACTCTTTCATTAGAATTTCATTTGACCAGTAAGAACCTATGAAAAGCCAGACACCATGATAAAGGCTAAGATCATGAAAGCATTCTGTTGACCAACAGCAAAAGAGATGATGAATATGAATTTGTGATACAAAGCTTGGGACGGTGATGGTGGAAAGGTATTTGGGCTGAAATAACAGTTCATGAAAATGCTGGCAGTGGTGGTATGATGGATTGGAGAAATGAAGGAAAGGGAAATGGTGATAAATTATTTATGCCTGCAAATTTAAGCTAACACATGTACCGTTTGCTCCTTCCAAAATTTTAAATGATCTTCAAATTTGTAAATCTATACACTTTAAGTTGTTAATATATCCAATGGCGTTAAGCCACAGGAACATATGTCCAAAATTGGCTCCAAATTTATGTCTTCCAAGAAGTCTTCCCTTCTCCAATCACTCTGCAGCTATCCCTCTGATGCCCATTCACACTATTTTGGAGAATGTGATAGATGTATTGCACAGAGTTAAGCCCACATACTCAAACCAGTTGTGCTCATATTCTGGCTTTAAAACTTACAAGCTGTGAGATCCTAGGTTTTTTCCATGAATAATTTCTTAAAAGTCCTCAACACAGTTCCTGGCACCGGAAAAACAGACAGTAAATGTTAGGTATTATTATTTATAGTTTCTTTGTTGTTTCAGATTTCTCTTAATTCATTTCATATATGTATTTTTGGTCTCAATAAATGTCTGTCAAATAACTGCCTTCATAAATAAATTCCAGTGCATGAAAACACATAGATTGAACCTACAGATCTTAACTTAAAAGACCAGATGTCAGAAATTCAGAGCATTATTCTTATAATGTGTCAGAACTTCTAAGCATATCTCTTGTATTTTGCTGGGTTAGTAATATTAGAGAATTACATTGGCTTAAGGATCACACATGCCTCAATCCACGAACTTTAAGATCTGAAGATCTGGCATGCTCAGGTTCACAGGAAAACCTAGGCACCAATGTGATTCTAACCCTCAAACATCCACAATTTCACTCCTAATAAGATACAAGAAATGAAGGATAACTTCGTAATAACCATTTTAGGGAGACAAGACATAAGAAGACTATAAATTATAAACTGCCTGGTAAATTTCTGGTACTCCAATCAGACTCTGTCCCTGGAGGGGCGGAGGAGGGGAGCCAGCCACATGTGAAGAGCCACACATATGCAGATCTCCCTTGGGGCTCTGGATGGAGGTTCAGGGCTCCTGTGTATCGTGGTTCACACTGGATCCTGAGCTATTTGAAAAAAACCAACATAAAATATTCCTAACATCAGAAAACTATATGGATGACTTCAGACTCTGGAGACACTGCTTGGTGAGTCCACAGCTCTGTAGCTGAGTCTGAAATGTGTGAACATTTTCCAAAGAATAACCTCTGATACCTAAACTTCTTGGAGACCTAACAGAATTCTCAACTAAAAATATACATTGTTCAGCAATTCTGCTATGAAATATAATAGCAATATATGGAAAATCATTCTTTGCCCTTCCCCATGGTTCTAATGAAAAGAAAGCTTGACGATGACACGGTGCTACTGAGTCAGACACAGGATTGTTTTTGTTTGTGGAGGTGGTGGTATTTAGAAGAAGGGAATCTTTTTTCAATGGCACAATACTTAGCAGCTACTAATTCATCCTTCCATTTAATCCACCTTGGGTCCTCTGAGGCTTAGCACAAGATTTTTTAAAATCTGCAGTAACTGTCAAAGTAATTTAGGTATAATGGGACGTACCTCGATAGAGCTGAGGGGGACTAAAGCTGGGCGTGGAGATAATAAGTATTAAGGTACAAATAGCTCTTCATAAAAACAGACGTTACCTGCAATAAAATTAAAATGGCACTCCTTATTTTCTCTCCATATACCTTTGTAAAACATTGACTCAAAAGATTTTTCTTGCTTGCTTTCTTCTATCTTTCTTTTTAGAGAGTGGAATTGTGGTACACTCTAGGTTGTCACTGGCACACAATTAACTTTTACTAAACAAAGAGAGTGGTGGCATTTGCAATGTATGCTGAAGAGGAGGCCATGAATAGTTCTTCCATTGTGAATCACCCACAATCTCTCTGGAGACACTCTTTTCACATAAGGTTAAAGGGAAAATCGCTAGGTTTTCATAGGCATTTTTTTTTAAATATATTATTTCATAAAAGGGCTCAAATGTGGTTTTTAGTCAGCAATGTGTTGATAAATGTTATCAATCAGCTACTCATTGTAGTCTCCACCCCTCCTCCTAAATCATCCCACAATGGCTGATTTCAAGTTACCATCACGATGCCCCCACCACAGCGTTGGAAAGCCATGCACACAGCTGGCTCTCAGAAGCTCAAATGAACCCACTCCCATAGACCCAAACACAGCCACCAAGATGATGGAGAAGATGAAGCCCACGTTACACCACCATATAGGAAGGCACGTGGGTATCTGAAATGTTTGGTTTTCCTCTGCCTCGCTGGGAAGTTTTCTAATAGTTGACATTTTATCTCAGCTCTTGGTCTATTATCAAGAACAACTTTAAAAAGGGGGTGAGGGTGCTCAGTGGTCCACATGACATCTTAATAGCCCTTATTAGTATTATTATTGACTACGGGAAAAAAAGAACCTAGTATAAATTAACCCTGGGAATTCTCAAGGATCCCTGAGTAATAAGTAGGCAGGAAGTATGAATTCCATTTTATAGGAAGCTCGGAATTTCTGAGAAGATAAGAAATCAAGTTGGGCAATAGAACCACTAAGCAGCAGTAATCCTTTTCAGCTACAGACTAGAAGAGGCTCACTAGAAGAGGGGGACAAAAACCTAATCTTTATCCTCCCTTACACTCCAATCTTAATTCAGTTCCCCTTAAACTCAACCTGTTTTTCACCCAGCAGGTGTTTGAGGGACTGGTTAGTATAAGCTAAAAGCAGCAGCCTCTGTGAATTTGAATTTTCCTTTCACCTCCTCAGATACTGTCACCAATCCTAAAAATGTTTGGCTAGTAAAGTGTAGCCTTATGAAACATGCCGTATTACTGAGAAATTAAAATCTGTCTTATCCTTCTTGCTGAACCCTTCATTGGCCAAAAGAATATTTTTTTTTCTCTTCTCCCAGATCTGCCTATATATTCTCAATGCCCTGAGAAAGAAAGGAACCTTTCCAGTGGTTCAGACCTATCGGGGTAAATTAAGCCATATGGTCTCAGAGGTTGCAGGCTTGAAGGGATTTGCCTCCAAAGACCCGAGGAGAGCTGGATCCCTCCGGATGGGAGGCTGGGGGTGATTCACGTCCCATGGAGCAAGTGAACAATAATGGGGAGCCACTCTTAAATGGGTCCCACAAGCTTCAACAGCAAATACCTCAGCAACTATCAACCAGGACAGAGAATAATGGCCCCTTGTCCAATTTCTCCCGATGATTTCAACCCCCTTGGCTCTTCTGCTGTTCTGAGGAAGGGGGATGAGGAGGAGAAGGTCTCCTCAAAAAACAGCTTGAGTTTGGGTGTCCTGCTAGGGAGGTGAATGGAGCCATCCATATTTGGTTTGATTCAGAATAGAGAAATGAGACACTTTTTGCATCTCAGAGCCATAGTGAAATTTTGAAGTTCCCTTACTGTGGCATTCCCCCCCAACCCCTTGTCCCCCTCCCCCACCCCCTCTGCCTCAGGCTAACTGGAAACCTTATCCTGTTAATCCTGGACTCCTTTTCTACAAATGCTCCCTGGCTCCACAGATATCTCCCATGCAAAGGAACTAGCTAAAGTTAAACTTACTTAGCTATCTCAGAGCTTTAACATTTTATACCTGAAACATGGAGGTTATCCTAGGTCTTGGGATTCCCCCCTCTTTATATTAAATCTGATTAAAGAGGTATGCAGCCCTCTTTAAGTTAGTAATAGCCAAGAGCAAAGGTTGCTCCTGCCATACCTTTTTGCCTGATTTGGACATAGATATATCTGAGGTACATGTCTAGAATCTTAGCTACTTTGTGCAGAAATTTTGTGAGGCAAAGCAAAAGCAGACCAAACATGGCAAACCCACCCATCTCTACCAGAAAGTCCAGGAGCCAAATCTTCCTTGTCTTGCCATCAGAGAACAGCAGAGAATACCCAATTACAGAGCATTAGGTTCCTGTGGCAGCTTTGGCGAGGAGAAAAGTGAGGCCCATTTTCTGCTTTTACTTGAAAGTGACTATCTCTACCTTCATATTGGACAAAATATTTAACCTCTGTGGGCCATGAGTTTCCTCATCTAAAAGTTTGTGTATTCAACTAGATGATCCCTAAGATTCCTTGCAGCTCTAAAACTTTTTGATTCTAGGATATTATGAAATCCCAAAAACAAAGGAAGAGAAAAACATTGTTCTCATTCTATTGTCCACACAGCTGGATTTATCAGATTAAGATTGAGAGTTATAAATAAAGGGAGAAAGACACTGATACAATATAGAACTTGCATTTGCAGGAAGTACATTTTTCATCCATATGGATCTTAATCATTTCACGTGCTAACAAATAATTGAACAGACTATCTATAGAAATGATTTTGTCCATTCATCCACTTTTCTCTATAACAGTAAAAATAACTTTATTGTTTTGTTATAAAACTGTGTCCAAATAAAAATAGGGAAATGCAATCCTCAACAGTTTCTGAGATCTGGCTGTGTGACTTCTCCGAGAGCCCAAACAGCTCTTCAAATACACACAAAGGTAAGAGTGCCATCTGCTGGCTTCAGTTGTCTAATTGTGTCTTTCTGACTTGACAGAATAAAAGTTACTCCAGAGATAACTGTTAAAACAGGACTCTACGTCCTGCTTCATGAAAACTCTGAACTTTCTATAACGTAGTGTATAGAGCCTAAAGAGAAAAATTATTTGTCCTGACCTTCAAAATACACAGAACGTATGAAAAAAGTATTACTCCTGAATTACCTAATTACTTTTAATCATATCCTACAATATTCACCACATCCAAAAGTTATAAACTTGGGTTCAAAAGTAAGTAGATAGCTTTTCTTAAAAGCTTTTAAGAAAGCTAGACTATCTGGAATGTTTATACAGCAGGACAGAGTGTCAGTTGTCAAAAGTTTCATCAATTTGACAGCAACAAACTAAATAAATGGGGGGAGAGGTAGCTCTATTAACAGGTTTAAATAAAGAAAAAAAACAGTTAAGTTGAAAAGTCATCTATCAGATATAACCATCAATGCATGCTTCCACACTAGTATCAGGGGACAGATGGAAACCAGAATGAAGCACTTACCAACTCCCTCCTTTATGAAGTGCCGTGATGTTATCAGGGCCACCAAATTCACTCTTACTCATCTTAATCCCACCAAACTCTCCTTCAGAACATACTCTCTTTTAAGGCAATCCCTTACAACAATGGATCTGCTCAGAGAATGTTCCACATAAAAATGAAACATTCCAACTACTTATACCAATACTGGTATAAGATCCCAGGAAAACTTACTCCGTTGCCTGAAATGTTGGATAACTACTCAGCACAATCCTGAAATCATCTGAGTTGTATGAGGTGACTGGAATATTTTTTATTCAAAAAAGTACACTAAACTTCCTATGCACAATGCATTCAACCAAAAGAAGACACTAATTCTAAATAAACGAGATTCAGTATTACCAAGAAGCCAGGAGATGAACCAGCATCCTTGGCAGTCCTCTTAATTTTCTGCCTTACCTGTATGGTAATTCACTGACTTTTGGTATTAAAGGTGTTTTATTTTTCTTATGATGCCATGTTGGGAGGTTGTTTGGGAAGGACAATTATTAAAATCTTAAATCAAGTACTTAGTATATTTTAAAGGAATTTAGTCATGTACATAAAATCTGTATGGAAAAAGAAACCATATGCTCACTGTTCTTTTATTGAAAGATGATATTAATTATGTTGTTTCCTTCCTCATGTAGCATGAGTAAGCTACACTACAGATTACTTAGTCTGTATTTTGGATTAAAATGATTTCCGGATCAAAGTTAGTGCTGGTGACCTATCTTCAGAGGTTTTTCATCATTGGTACCACGATGTAAGAAAGCAGTTACCTGAAGCTCACATACTACTTCTGGTTCTCTGAGAATGTCTTTAGATCGGTTTGCTAGTTTCCACCAAACTTGCCAAAGACCTCCTAAAAACGAGCTCTGAGACCACATCCACAAGAATGCAAGAAACCAATCATGAGTTTACACCAAGTTAATGACAACAGACAACCTGGAGGAAATTACTTCCTGTAAAACATGCCACTCTTCACACTTACTCAATGTTGAAAGCTACCACAGAACAACTACAGTGACAATATCAGACCGTGAACAACCACTATTTGTCTCACACCCCATAATAAAATATTTTCTCATATATTATTTCATTTGTTTTTTAAGACACCCTCTGAGATAGTCAGGCTATTTTATAAATCAACTGAAATCACTTATTCAATTTTTCATTAGTAAACAACTACAAGGTTTCTCCACTTGAGTAATGTTTACCATAAGACTAAAAACCCAGTAGAGCTTGTCAATGATAGACTAGTAAACACTAAACCCTAACCCAGAGATTGACATAACCCAATGAAACATAATGCTGGTGTCTGATAGAATGATCACATACTCTGTTGACGGAATTCTTCTATCAGCCAAATGGCTGACACTGCCACACACAATAAGAAACACTAGTGAACAGGGGCCCAAAGTAGCCATCTCCGTCTAGACCGGAGGATATTGGCAAGGAGTGACAAAAATTGAGTGACACCAATCAAATCTTTGTTTTTGAAAATATCAAAGTGATTTACCAGCACAAAAATATATTTGAGATTATCTAGATGAGAAAACAGAGACCCCAAAAGTTTGTGTTCTATCAAGTCCCCACCGTTAGTTAGCAGAATCAAGACTGGAACTAGGTTGTAATCTTGAGTCCAGAAATTAGGGTCGCAGATTCAAACAGTGTGAAAGAATACAGGATAATTCATCGGAATGGTAAAAATCAAAATCACGTTGCCAATACATGAGTAGTTAAAGAAGTTTCCATTTAAACAAGATACCACAATTCACTATCTAGTGCTGAGAAATCTAATTATTAAGAGCATGAAGAAACGCACTACTTATGTCAGCAGCTGGTAAGAAAGGAAAGTGATCTAACATTTAACTTTAGATATAAAGACTTAGATATAAGTGATACAGAAATAGATCCTTAAAAATATACAAATATCCATCCCCTTTCATCCAATAATCCCATTTTTAAAATGAATGCTGAATTATTTATAAAGGCTGTTTCTCTCTAAGTTAATTACAACAGGCAAATAATGGAAATAATATAAATGTCTAACTATACTAAATTAATAAAATTAAAATTAATGTTTGTCTCTCATTACAATGGAATACTATGTAGGCAAGAATAATCGTGGGTTTTTTTAAGTTTATGAGTTGGGAAAATGCTTTAGGTACATTTTTGAGATATTTTGATATCAAACGTATTTATAAACAATATGATAAACATGGTCCTAATTAAGGCAATAGTTGTGAATAAGCATATTTAGCAAATATACAGTCGATAACACACATACAAAAAGACACTGAAGAACATGTAATAACAGTAGTTATCCTTGGATGAGAAATTATTGATTTTTGTATCTTATGTTTTTCCATTTTTTTCCATATTTCTTGCAGTAAATACATAGTTGGTCTTTCACCAAAAAAAAAAAAAGAAAGAAAGAAAGAAAACCTAATAGTAATTGCATATAAACTAGCACAACGCCAGTGGAGACACTGGAATAAAGAAGGACATGGGTGCTGGGTGGACCGGCAGCTGCAAGGCTTCCAGGCACCTCAGTTCTGGTCAAGGATTAGCTCTTGGGCGATTTATCTGGCTTTTAATTTTCTGGATGTTAAGGCAAAAAAACACAGTAGGAAGTTCCAATTTCTCTCAACAGAACACACATTATTCACAGTTCTTTTTTCCTGGAACTACAGCTAACCAGGAATTCAGCATCATTCAAATTCTTATATAAAAGACCTCAAGAAGCATACTGAGTGGGAACTTCAACTGTGATCTTAAAACCTGGCAGCTGTCTTCTGGCATCTTTCAGGCACTGACCCTAGGATGAATCCTATCCCACTACATAAAATTAAATACAAAGCTGGAGATCTGTGTAATCTCTGGCAAGACATGGGTCCTTAGAACAGCACATTTTGGTATCAGGTGTTTTCAATAATACCGTAGTAATCTATTCTATAATGCTCTAATCTGGAGGATTCATGTCACTTGTTGTGATAAAATCTGAGAAGCAGAATGCTTCCCTTTATTTAAAAAGAATGTCCTTGGGACACCTGGGTGGCTCAGCTGTAACTGTTTACCTTCAGCTCAGGTCATGATCCCCGGGTCCTGGGATCGAGTCCCATGTTGCGGCTCCCTGCTGGGTGGGGAGTCTGCTTCTCCCTCTCCTTTTGCTCCTCCCCCTTCTCATTTTTTCTCTCCCTCTCAAGTAAATAAAATCTTTAAAAGAAAATAAATAAAAATTTAAAAAATAAAAAGAACGCCCTTATATTCCAATATGTTAAATTAAAACAAACACTTAAATCATTTCCCAAAGGGATAGTAGGTAGTCAATGTGTTTTTATGTGTTACATACTGGAATATGTAATATGCTCTGAATCACATCAAAACGCTTTTACTACCAATCTGAAAATGTCTTACATAAAGTATTTGACAACATTCTTAGAAATGCCATAAATAAAATTGTCTAGAAGATAAATTGAGGTAATCATATCAACTTTACCCTAGCCGTCAATAACCATTCCACCAGTCATCCAAATCAAAACAAAACAAAACCAGGCACTGAGTCTTTCTCTCGGCCAGTCTAGACATGCCAACCTCTCCTTCACCTAAATTGTCATACAGTGTAGTTGCCCTCACTTCACTTTCCTCCTTCCCATGGCCAATTCACTGCCTCCCACCACCTATAAGACATGTTTGGGAAGAACATTGGTCATAATTATATCTGCCTCACAAAAGGTGTGAGCATACCCAAACATCCCTTCTTGCAACTTAATACCATTATATTATTCAGTGAAGATTCTTTTTTTTTTTAAACCATATGCTAGTCCTAGACAGTATATGATACAGGTAGACGGGAATCTGTAGAAAACTGCGATGGTAGCATTATGCAGTCAGTTCAATGCAGAACAAAGGAGAAAACGGTCAAGTTTATCCAAAGAAGAGTTGCAGTTTCAAATCTGTGAAATATGTGTTTGTATTTATCTTTTAATGACCTTCCAAGTGTTTTTGAAGTGCTGTTATTCTAATATACTAGGTTTTAAGGAGCAAGTGAACAGTCTGACCATTTTTTTCTAGCTTTGATCACCTTCTGTTCCACTCTCAGCACTCTCCATATAACCTAAAACCCAGAGCATGTATTCATATTGCAGTATTTTATTAATATAGTTAACAGACACAAATCAGCATTAGTTAAATAATCGGTATACAAAGGTGCTAACACTCCTCTACCACTTTTGCGGGTCTAGTGAATATCTGTCATGTTGGTGGCAATCCAGCCTCTTTTGTATACTCTTGTCTGAACATTTTCACATACTCTGAGTCCCGTCTCTTTGACAGAGAAGCCGGAACTCCAATCTAGCTTGCCCCTGGGGAAAAGCATGTGATCCGCCAACACAGGACTTCAGTCTGGGAAGTTGGTACCAGGAGAGAGCAGATGCAGATGTAATCCATCTTCCAGGAAGCAATGGCAGCAGACAGAGCTGGCTTTCCAGGGTCAGAAGTCCCAGAACTCCTGGGGTCCAGCCCACTATCTCCAGTGAAGCCGCAGCGTCCAGGACAAAGTGCCCCATCTGCACTAGCCAGTGGCAGCAGTGGGGCTTCTGCTAGAGTAGCCACGAAGGTCTGTGTGGGCATTGTTTCTGGTAGTTTAGTGGCTGAGCCAGACATCTCTTAAGTCTACTGGAGATTCTCTGTCGGGCCAAATACATTTTAATAAGCTTCTTTCCTGCACAATTAAGCTAGGGTGGATTTTACTGTTTGGAACCATGACACACTTCCAACGGCTACTGATAATGGGGGGAGCCTTCCCATGAAGGATATCCGATTCTAAACCTCCCTAATGATCCCAGAACAATACCCTTGCAGTGCTCCACTTCCTAGCCCTCGGGAATACAGAAGACTTTGCATGAGTAGCCGCAAACTCCCTTGGCAGTTTGCTGTCCTACTTACCATAGCTCAACAACCAGAGTCAGCTTGTGGAAACAGATTACATTTCTCTGCTTTTTGATATGTACACTCTTTCACTCCCTTCCTTCAAATCTTAGCATACAACACTATTAATTTCCTTACCTACTTCTCAAATTCCTCATATCAGAGATATCAAATGATAATTGAGAGGCAAGGCGGGGGGTGGTGGGGAGTAGGGAGGGAAAAAATGAAACAAGAGATGGGACTGGGGAGGGAGACAAACCATAAGAGACTCTTTATCTCAGGAAACAAACTGAGGGTTGCTGGGGGGTAGCAGGGGAAAGGATGGGGTGGCTGGGTGACAGACATTGGGGAGGGTGTGTGCTATGGTGAGTGCTGTGAATTGTGTAAGACTGATGATTCACAGACCTGTACCCCTGAAGCGAATAATACATTATGTGTTAATAAATTTTTTAAAAATTCTTACCTAAAGAGGTGTCTGTTTCTCCTTACTATTTATCTTCAACCTGTAAGCCAGTTCTCTCTACATTATAAAACTTTTTTCCCAGTTCTATAGCTATTAAGATAGCTACATTCTAAAATATTTTAAATTGTTTTTGAAAGTCTTCATAAGGAATATAAACTCTCCCGTTACCTATCAACAGACCTGGTAATTTCACTCAGAAAAGAAATTTTCATAGGGAACTCTATCACATTTCCCTAATAGCCTTGTCCTATTAGTGTTTACTCATTGAGTCTAGCCACTAAGATTCTACCAGCCTATCTGATATCCATTTTGGTTCCTTTTGCAATATTAGCTTTAGTGGCTTGTTTTTGTACAGTACATTTTTTTAAAATAATAGGAGTTTTGGGGCACCTGGGTGGCTCAGTGGGTTAAGCTGCTGCCTTCAGCTCAGGTCATGATCTTGGGGTCCTGGGATCGAGCCCCACATGGGGCTTTCTGCTCAGCAGGGAGCCTGCTTCCCTTCCTGTCTCTCTCTCTCTGCCTGCCTCTCTGCCTACTTGTGATCTCTCTCTGTCAAATAAATAAATAAAATCTTTAAAAATAATAATAATAATAATAGGAGTTTAGTGTTTTCATTTACAAAGACATCTCCACAGACTGTCATTTTTTACCAAGTAAAGATATGCATATGCAGAAGCAAACATATGCTATATTTGCTCTGAACTCTTGGAATTTATCAAATTCATCAAGACAGGGATGAAATTTGCTTTCACGAAATATATGAAAGATGGTGTTATTGACCAACTATAGCATAAACAAAATAGAGGAAAGGGGGTCACACAAATTAAGAAAATTATTCTGAAGCCCTTGAACTACTATTATTCACATATAATATACTTATCCGCTCAAGCCTATGACATCTCAAATCACGTCAAGAGTACACATGAGATTGCAGGAAGCCATTCTGACATTCTGTATTAGGTTTTATAATATAGGCATTACTTCATGGATATTTGGCCAAAATATCTTGTAGGTTGATCTAATAAAATTTGTTTTCCTGTATGAGATTGTTTTAGGTTCAAATTTTAAAAATGAAACCTAGAAAAAAAATTCATGTAAGGGGCGCCTGGGTGGCTCAGTGGGTTAAAGCCTCTGCCTTCAGCTCAGGTCACAATCCCAGGGTCCTCGGATCGAGCCCCACATCGGGCTCTCTGCTCCGCGGGGAGCCTGCTTCCCCTCTCTCTCTCTGTCTGCCTCTCTGCCTACCTGTAACCTCTGTCTGTCAAGTAAATAAATAAAATCTTAAAAAAAAAAAATTCATGTAATATAGGAAGTAAGCAGGATATTGATGAAAAGACATACTCCTCCATTAGCCATAAATACTCCCTTTCTTCAATGAGAAATAAAAGTTGTGTTCTAGAATGCATACAGGGATTACAAATATTAAGAAGCATTAATCAAACACACATGGGGGACCTTGGCACAGTTCTTTATTTTACTGATACGACTATAGGTCAGTATGATTTCTAGAGTACAGGGGGGGAAATAAAGTTTAGAATCATGCCTAGAAAAAGGATCAACACTACTATTTGGCCTCAAGTGCATAAAAGAATAATAGCAATAATTGCTTATGACATGTTAAGCATGTCTCAGGAAATTTACAGGCACTATCTCACTTATTCCTACAACAACACTAAGATATATCTTTATAACCCATTTCACAAATGAGGTATATGGAGGTTAAGTAACTTTCCCAAGGTCACATAGTACTACTGAATTTGGGACTCAGATTTAGGGAGTCTAAGCCCAGAGCTTCTGCTTTATAGGATATTACTATATTGCCTCCCTATTTTCTCTCTTGGGTCCTTGAAATTATTTGACATTCCATACTGTAGATTTCTAAGTATGTGATTAGAGATATGGGGAGAAGAATACCTGGATGGCTCAACTGGTGGAGTATCTGACTCTTAACCTTAGGTCTTGATCTCAGAGTCCTAAGTTCAAGCCCCACATTGGGTGTGGTGACTAGTTAAAAAAAAAAAAAAAAAAAAGATGTTGGGAAGAAGAAGGGAGGAAATGCTTAGAAAAATCTCAGGCATAAAGAAATTTGCTCCCTTTAGGATTTGAGTGATGTTATTACCCTCAACAAAAAAAATTGTGCAGCAGTATTATTCAAATGTTGTTAAATACATATCCTGGCGAACTATGCTTCCAGCTGTTCAAGCTAATTGGTTTTGTTTTTAGGTTTTTTGTTTTTGTTTTTGGATGCACTTATTCATATCATTTGTGGTATTTTTAGCTGTGTTTTCTATTTGCATCATCAACAGAGACTGAACAAGAGGCAATGCTTTAATAATCAACCATATCTCAGTAATTACCCACTTGTTTCAACATGAAATATATTTCACCTGCAGTATATAGAATTGAGAATCTCTAAATTGTGCTTGAGCCAAGGCTCATCAAGCTGCCCTGTGTCACAATAACATGCACGTGCACATGCACTTGACCTGTGATAACCACCATGTTTCACATAATACACACATTCTCTGCAGATCATTTCCTGATCACCAGAACCCATAGAGGAGCTACAACTGTGAAGAAAGCACCTCCAGTAAGACAAACTTCCTAAAATGAGGAAAATAGATCACTGCCAAGAGTGGCGTTACTAGTCATCATTAATTCAACAAATGTGTATTGAGTGCCTACTTTGTAGTACAGGGAATGGAGACACAGTGTGAACAGAGACCCTGTCCTCCAGGAGCTCGGTCTAGTTTATAGACTAGGCAAGAAAATCAAATATTATGATACACTGGTAAATATTGTAAACAAGGAGCAAAAGACATTATGAGAGCCCGGCAGAGGTATTTAAATGGAGAATGAAGAGACAGTAAATGATGTGCACCCTGGGGCTGAGTAGGGAAACATTTCCAAAATAAAGGGCACTGGAACCAAATTTTAAAATGTGAGATTTTAGCTAAGGTGAAGGGAATTCCAAGCCCAGAGAAAACTGTATCAAATCAGCAAAGTACAAGTAGGTTGATGTGTCTGAATGACAGTGTGCATGTGGAGGTATAGCGAGGGACAGAACTGAAAAAACTCCAAAAGCCACTTGCCTTCAAAAATATATGATGTGACTTTTCACTGATATTCTCTGATGCTTGTGTATCCCCTCAAAAACAAATAAGTATATACCAAAGAGCATAATTAGAAAACCACTGCACAGGTTCTGACTAAATAGGTAGACTGAACAAATAGAAGTCTGACTAAATGAAACCCCACTAAGATAAACAATTAAAAAAAAAGTGATCCATAAGACAAGAATCAAATGAATACAACAGCAAAGGAGAGATGTTAACAAAATTTAAGGTGTAAAGCAAATGGATGGATGGTAAACTGACTTAGTAGATATGAGAAAGCTGAGTGCATTCAGAGGATAAACAAATATGACCCATGACCACTTGCACTGCAGAAACCAAGAAAAACATAGGAATTAGAGGCAAAGAATAGCTAAGAAAAGAGGTATGAGGGCTGCAGCAAGTGCCACTCACGTCTCTTGGAAAAAGAAGGGAAGTCTACTATGGAGAATGCAGACTCAAAAGGCTCTGAAAAGGCACAGCAGTGAAAAGTACCATACTACAAAGGGACGAGTTGTACTCCCAAAAACAAGATGAAAGGACTCCCTTCTAGAGAAATTAACTGGACCAAGAAGAAGGATCTGATGTTTGCAATGAGTACTAAAAGACTGGCATACCTTTGAGTAGCATAAACAGGACATCCCAGGCAGAAGATATAGCTTATGAAGATTCATAGTCATAAGGGCAAGTGACAAGTCTGAGGGGTGGCAAAAAGCTCAGCTTGTTTAACAAATGATGTGCACCAGCTGGAGAAGGGGGAAAAAATACACTGGGGACAAGTTCAAGGTCCAGCCATTAAAAGCCTCATATGTTAGAAAGACTGCATCACCAATTATATGCAAGAAGGGAGTTTCCACTAGAGAATGACATGGTCAGATATAGAAAGACAAAAAGGATTGAAGTAAAATACAGGAATGAAAATCCAACTAGATTCCAGCTGAGATTTTCCTATCTCTGCAAGAAAAATGAGAGACAGAAGTAAGGCAATGGTAATGGGATAGAGGAAGGTCAGGATTCCAGAGATGTTGATAAGGTAGGATTGGTGGAATATTTTTATCAAATGAATGTAACTGGGAAAGGGAAGGGAAGGAGGCAAGGATGAAGCTTAGGTTTCTAGCCTAGGGAATGATGGTGGCACAATAACTAAAGTGGGGAACATCACAAAAATAATCACTTTGACAAACATCAACTCTGAGACACAGTAAGTCTAAGTTACTCGAGGCCATCTCTTCCTAGAGATGGAAACACTACCTACAACTCAGGAAAGCAAACTCATCTAGAGGTACAGATCTGAGATTCAGCACCACCTGAATAATGAAGACATGGTAAGAAATGAGAGCATATAGAGGAGGCAAACACACACAACCACTCTCAGCTCTGTGCCCAGGAAAGACATCGCAAAGCTACTGGAGCCTTCTTTCTTGCTAAGCCCAAATGTGACTTTAGAAACCTTCTCAGTGTTGCTCTCCCAGCACCCGCTTCCAATCAACCAGAGTTGGTACTTAAATTAAAAATCCATTTGTCTTCCCTGATATAGAGCAAGAGAGGACAGCAAGGACTGGACTCTGAAGAACAAGTTCTCAAACATCTTACAACCATCAGCTTCATGGATGTCTGCTGGTGTGAATACAGACAACAAATCGGCATGAAAGGACTGTAAATTCATCTTAATCCAACCATAAGGCATGTCCACATCCATAGTCTTAGCTAACCTTTCTCCTCTGGGCTTTCACGGGAACCTGATGACCGCTTTGCCACCTGAATTCCTGCCCCTCTACAATCCAGCCTCTGCGCTGCAGCCGGAGTAATATTTCCAAAGCAGAGAAATGATTGTATCTCCACTTTATCCCTGCTATTAAACCCCTATGGCAGAATCTCATTGTTCTTAAATAAAGACCAAGATTTTTCACATAGTCTGCAAACCTCATTGGGTTTAACCCCTGATTCCCTAGCTTATTTTGTACCATGAGCCTCCCCCTGCCCCCACCAGCTTTATTCTTGCTCCCCTCCACCACTGGCTTTTGCAGATGCTGTCTGCCATCCTGGAGTACTCTTGTCATTATTCTTTACCTCACAAACTCCTACTCACCATCTAGATCTCAGGTTTGATACCATGTCCACATCCACTAAGCCTTCCATGAAGGCCCAGATGTCATCACAGCACCATGGCCTTTCCTGCAAAGCACTGATAAATGTAGTAATTTCATTATGTCTGTGGGCTCTGTTGTTTCAAGACCTGCCTCTCCTACCAGACACTAACTTCATGAGTTCAGAAAAAGACAAGTTTCCTTTGGTTTTCCCAATACCCAGCTTCATGTTTGGCACATATCAGGCACTCAGGAAACAGTTATTTAATTCAGTTGGCTTTGGTGATCTAAATTTTGACAACACATTTTGACTCCTGAAAAATATGCCTAAATATTTACTAAAAATTTACTTTCACTTTAAAATGAATATGGTTAAGTGGACAAGAAATAACAGTTGGCAAATAGTATGACATATATTTCAGTAGCCATTTTTATTTCATCAGAATTTTTCCATCATTTCCCAGCAAACATGCAAAGAATTACTGACTAGTCACATCACTTCCTGAAATTACATGCAGTTGGAAATCCTGCCGGTTCCCAAAATAAGAAAATGAGAAATCTTTTCTTCACCTTTATTAGATTTGCAGGCTGGTTTTCAAAAATATTAAAAGAGTTATTGTCCTCAGCATTGTCTGAAGAATCATTAAAAATCACATTCTCATTTAGTTTAGCTAGCTGTGTAGAACACCTCTTACTTCCCACCTCCAAGATCTCTTCTTTATAGCAGGTTTTAAATAAAGACCACAAAACTACACTGACAGCTTAGATGAAGGAACAGCATGCATAAAACACTATTTGCTCCAATTTCTTCCCTTAATTCCTCTTTAAGTGGAAGATGGACACTTTCATGGTGATAAGTGATTGGGAGCATCCTCTTAGATAATGAATAATGCACAGATCTGGCCTTCTAATGTATTTCCAGCCCAACCTCACAGCAGAACTATCTGGTGTCCCAGGAAATGAAAATACTACATAAATTGCAGTCTTTTAGCAGCCAAATCCAAAGAGAAAACACAAGTTTCACTCAGGTGCTATTGTCTCTGTTGTTACAAACGAGAATTCTTAGATACGAATGGTGCTTTAGGAAAAGCCATGAAACACACGTGCACGCACAGTTCTCACATATCATCTGAAGCTCCTTAGCACTTTGTCTATGTCTTCACTCCCATTACCCCAGGCCTTAGCTGGCTATCCTTGCAGAATAAAGAAATCACCTCGGTCAAAACAACCGGCCTGCCTAGACTCTACTTTCTTGGTGTGTGTTTTAGAACTGGGCCCTGCTACCCATGGCTATTCACCTGCTAAACTAATTTGTACTGAGATAATAATGACAGGTTATTAGATTATGTGTTTCCCACACCATAAACATTTGAAGCTTATAAGGGGAGCCAGAAATTAGTGCCTTCAGCTAAGTAACCACTGGTAAGAACGTGGAGGAGAGAAGTCACTGGGGTAAGTCAGCTTTGGAGTTGGTTATCCATCTCTTCTACCCACGAGTACACATTCACCTTTTCAAACATTCACTAAGAAGAAAATAAGGGATGACAAATAAAAATAAATCCAGGTTGTCAGAAGTCCATTCAGTGCAGTAATTCAATCATTATAGTCCCTGGATATGGTTCCTACATTCAAGGATCATACAGTCTGGGGTGCCTGGCTACAAGTCAGTCTTGAAGTCAAAGGTTCTATAACTTACTTCCTCTACCAGCAGAAGCTCCATTAGAGCAAGAATCCCTTTTTGACAACTATAAACTCAGTGCCTAACACTGAATTCAGTAAAGATTTGGTGGGTGAATGAATACTAGTACTATGGTATGGCAAATAATAAACTATAATTATCATTGTTTTTTTTTCAGTTAGCCAACATATAAGACATCATTCGTTTTTGATGTAGTGTTCGATTCATTAGTTGCATGTAACACCCAGTGCTCATCACAACACGTGCCCTCCTTAATACCCATCACCTGGCTACCCCATCCCCCTTTCTTCTGTAATCCTCAGTTACAGAGTCCCAGAGTCTCTGATGGTTTGCCTCCTTCTCTGATTTTTTTCCCATTCAGTGTTCCCTCCCTTTCCCTACTGTCATCCACGCTATTCCTTATGTTCCACATATGAGTGAAACCATATGATAATTGTCTTTGCTTGACTTATTTCACTTATCATAATCCCCTCTGGTTCCATCCATATTGATGCAAATGATAGGTATTCATCCCTTCTGATGGCTGAGTAATATTCCATTGTATATATGAACTACATCTTCTTTATCCCTTCATCTGAATAACAAACTTTTTTAGTCTATTTTCCCCTCTACAAAGTAAGAATGACAATATCCACTTCATAAGATTCGTGTATAGATTAAATGACATATGTAGAAAGCTCCTAAAAAACCTTCAGGCAACAGTAAGTACCTCTGACTTTTTTCATTAAGCTAATTGCAATTACAAAAACAAAAGACATAACAGAGGGAGAACAAAGTCAACCTTCAAGCATTCACAACAGAGATGAATTCCATGGCACAGAGCACTCACAACAAATTATCTGGACCCTATGGACAAAAACTGGGAATGGAAGAGCAGATTTGGAACAACCTGTTTTGAGAGAACTACAAATTAACTATATTCTTATCTCGCTAACAGGGAGGTGGTAAGAAAGTAAAGAACTTGGTCTTAAACTCCAGACATCCCACCATGATCCCATTTTGGTAATTTAGCATAACATGTGGTATTTGATAATACAATATACCTGAGGACCCACAATACTGCTTTGTTCCCAGCTCTCACAACACTAAAAAGTCATTAATCAATTCTGTGTCCTCATTATCATTAAAGCAGTTCTAATAAACTAAAGAGTTATTTGAGACTAGTAAATGTGAAACATGGAAAAACAGAAATGAAATGAAAATGATTCTCCAGGGCTTAGCCTAACTTTGAAATATGTTTCTGTTGTTACCATATGCCATAAGATCCATGCAAGTAAGAATTCATTTTCAAGGCAATTTAATAGTTAGCGAATACACTGGCTTATCAGGTACTATGTCATAAAAATAAATCATGTTATTTTGTTTGAGTCATTATCTTATATAATCTAGTCCTTTATACAAGTTCCCTCCCTCTAATATATATTTTAAATTCTTTCTCCAATAGGAGTAAAAAAATGTACAGTTATTACCTTCTTTCAATGGGTCCACTTGGGGAATGTGTAAAATACTGATTCAGCGCTTGGCGGTGCAGTCAGTGCCCTCAGAAGAAAGTTTTCTCCTCAAGTGACAGGCAGTATTTCATGGGAAGAACAAACCTCATTAAGCACCAGAGTTTAAACTTGTAATTAGTGGTTGAGCCCGTAAGATTTACAACTTTGAAACATGTTGCTAGTTTTCATCTTGAAAACTAAGAACAGAAGGAACATATTTTGGCATAATACCTACTGTTTGACCTTTCTGTCTTCCTTCTAGCTCTTTAATTACAGCCCATAGAAAGAACATGGTACACAAACCAAAACTATCTGGTTCATCATAAAACACAGCCATTTGATCATTCAACACACATTAATTAAGTACTTATTATGTCCAGGAACTAGAATAGAACACGGATAAATAAGATAAGATCTTGGGGGAAAGAGAGAGACATGAAAACAACTGATCTCCAGCATTCAAATTACGGCCACTGTAGAACAAAGTAGGATGGAAACAGAGAGACCATGAGGGAAGGAAAGTAATCACAAAAGGAGTGGCAATTTAGCTGAATATTAAAGAATCAATAGACTGTTTCTCAGATACATAGGACAGTTATTCCAGTCAGCAAGGGAAGTATTTCAAAGACATGGATTGAGATAAGAAAACTAATTTTGGGAACAGTGAGCAACATGTCCTCTGTAGGTAGAGCTAGGGGAGACAGATAACTGGAAAGGTAAATTATAAATAAAAAATCAAGCCAAATCACAAATGTCTATTATTAATTCATAAACAAATATTTTGGGGGCACTTAACTATGTGTGAGAAATTATCCCAGGCAATGAGGCATAGCAGCAAACATGGCAGACAAGATCTCTGCCCCAGATTCTAGTATATACCAGACTAAGGAATTTGGACTTTAGTCTACAAGGGTCAGAGCTAAGCAGGCAAAGTGACACAAACAGATTTAGAAAGGTAATTCTCCTGACAGTGTAAAGAATGGACTGGGACAAAACCAACTAGACATAGTAAGAGGAGTCAGAAGGCTGCTTCAAGAGAACAGAGAAGTCCTGCTTCTTCTGCTCTGTCTTCCATGAAATATTATGGTCTCCCCATTTAATGTATCTTCATCAAGAATTTGTAGAGAATATGCATTCCAAAATACCATTATTGCTTGACTCACTTCTCACAAAAGATGTGTTTGTTCTCAAACCTTAACAAATTTCTACATCAAGAATATATTTTTGTTGGATCTGTATCATGTTACACCACTAGCTATTCTCAATCATTCTGACTCATTTCCTGAACTTTCAGTTATTCCAAGGGAACGTCATTCTGTCCAAGAGATGTGAGACAGTGCCAAACAGACTAAAGCCACCTATAAGGGCCCAGTGAATTCTCAATTTCCAGAGAACTTTCAAAAGAACAGATGAGCCAAGACTCCTAGAAGCTACAAAGAAGGAACGAAACTGGTTCCCCTCATCTAAACCACACTTCCCAAGATAATTAGGACCTCCCGGACCTATGATCTTCCAGATTCTACCATCCATTTCTTATGTAGCCCAGAGTCTCAAGAACTGCCCAAAGCCTTAAAATCCATGTGAGTGGGCCCCAGACATTTATTCTTTTTCATATGGAACTTCACACATTTGTTTCTATTATGTGCTCCCAGTAGCAAGCAAAGAAATAAAGCAAAACATCTGTAGTCAGACTCATTTTAAAGATGAAGAAATTAAACCAAAAGAGAGCAAGACTTTTACCCGAAGGGATGTGCTAGTAAGTAGCAGAGTCGGAAGGAGGATCCAGAGCTTTTGACTCCTATACCACGTGCTTGGTTTTACCTTCCCACTGTCTCTTCAGCCATCAATCATTCTCTCGTCTACACAAATGCATAACAATCCGTTGCTTTCTAGAGGTTAATTAGATAATCTTTTATGTTAACCTAGACTTCATGAAAGCAATCACTCCTGTTTTCTAACGCTCAGGCAAAGCTTCATGTTTTCTATGTTAACCTCTAAATAAAATCTCTCTCTTCATCTTCCTCTCCAACCTCCTCACAATTGCAGAGAATTTGAGCCCTAGTCAACGCACAATGACCCCAATAGGATTCAGGCTATTTTTAGATCAAGACTGACAGATTCAGGCAGCAGAAAGAGCCAGTGAGACGCCAAACTCAGTATCCACCCTGGAAATGAACAAAAATGGGAAGCAAGCTAGCTGGTTCAGTGTCCCTTCAGATCCATAATAAATTGTCTGAGAAACCTTGGTGAATTAGCAAGGACTCCATGCCAGGAATGCTGCGTCTCAGAAAATACTGCAGCTTACTCGGCTAAACCGAGGCAACCTGAGGTTTTTCAAAAATATTACTTTCACATGAAGTCCACACAGCTCGGGCACCGCAACCAAGAATGAGGCCTGGAGAGAACACTGGCAGGCTTGGTGCTAGTCTCACCGTAGTCATATGGGGCAAGAGGCAGCAAGCACATAAAGGAGAAACCTCTAAGGAGGAATCCGAAAACCTAGATTCCATCCTACTTAAAAGTGATGGGATGTTGAGAAGGTCACGAGGATGGTCTTCTGACCCCAGCTGTAGATCGCAGCCTTCACGGTCAGCCTCTTCAGGGACTGCCTCTGCCTCAGCCACAGAGAGCCCCTTCCACCAAAGTACCCCCCTTCCAGGAGTAGTTTGCATACAATGATGGATCAAGGCATAAGGGACTGGAAATGTTGGCCCAGCATGAGACACCCTGACAGGCTAGAGCTCCCCGTGGGACCACTAGAGGTTGCTGGGCTAGGCCTGCCTCAAGCTGCATTCTGCCCAACCCGGCTTCTCCCACCTCTCTCTTGCAGGTCTGACCCTGAACGTACCCCCTCATGCACATCCTTCACAAGAAACCCTGTCTCAAGGAGTGTGCATCCCGGAGAACCAAACACGCAACCCCAACAAACATCATGGACTTGCGAGTGGACTGCAACAAAATGACTCCTCGAAAATCTTCTGAAAATAAAGTTCCTTTTTGTAGGTTTAGAAATCTTCACAAAGCAGGCAGAGTCACACCAGTGCTGGAAGGTCAGACAAGATCTCTGCTAAGCAACTAAAGGACAAAAACACGAATGATAACAACACTACTAAGATAGGCTTCTGCTTCCATTTCTTTGCAATGAAACAGAAGCAAAACCAAGATGCACTAGAGGAATCAGAGAAGTGTTTATTCTTCCTCAGCAGCTCCACCTTTCTCTGTAACGCCATCAGACGCAGGCCTGTACTACCTTCGGCACCTAGTGCTGTCCTGCTCTGACTTTCTTGATGCCAAGAACTTGTAACTGTCTTGGACATATCCTTGAAATTATGTTCGTTAGTAGACCAGTTGTTATTTCTGTGAGTTCTGGGCAAACACTCAGATTCCCTTTCAAGACTTAAGGGCTTACACTCCAGTGGCTGGAAGTGTTACTAGCAAATGGTCCTCAGTGCTCCGTCCTCTCCAGAAACTGACCTCAACTGAAAGCAGATGCATCACCCATGAACACAACCCTATCGAATGGTCATCTCAGGAGCTTAATGGCCTTTTCCCTCCAACTCAGAACAAATGGGAAGCGCATCCAGGCTTCTGAACTCCCTGTGAAGTCTGGCTGAGGCTGCGTGGAGACAGCATTGACTGGAGCTGTGATGCCAGATAGGATTTCTGCTGAAGCAGATTTACATGCATCGGGTATCTGCTTTGCAGCCATGGATATGATGAATGTGTTCTCTTTATCCTTACTGGAAAGAGAAGAAGACGTTGTTCTCATTCACTCAGAATGAACAATAGTAAACACTTACTGTCTTGTCCCAGAGCTAGATGGAAACGGTACACCCATGACTGGGACTAGCAGGGCCAGTAGACACAGTGCTCACCTATTTCCTGAAGCTTCATCTGACCCTATGGCTGTTTGGTTGTCCCTTATAAACACTGATGAAGGAATAAAACTTGAACTTGGTTCTCAAGTGATCAACTCATTATGTGGGTGCAAGTAATAATAATAATAATAGTAGTAATAATAATAATAGAATGCAGCTGCATGAGGTGATCTTGAAATACAGCAGTGTAAAGAAATCCTCCCAAAGAGCAGAGCTGCAGAGATCAGACCTGGTCATACACTTTATTCAGAAAGAAAAGTGGCAGTGGCAAATGGCTTGGCCAGTTGGTAAAAGAGCAGAGAAATTGAACAATCAGGGATCAGGAGGTCTGGGGAAAAGGCATCTGGCTAAACCTATGGGAATGGGTAAGAACTATGATATATTCACATTTTATGTAATGCCCTCCAGATAATATCCAATATAGAAGAGATCATTCAACAGCTGAGTAGAGAAAGTCAATCAGCCTCTGTCACTGGCCAGCCTGTACTGAATTATGGGTTAATTATGAAGTGGCCATGGTGGCAAAGATGTAAACTATGAAGGTCCCAATAGATGAATGCCATTCCCCAAGGCTTTCTTACCTATTGGCACTGCAGAAGGTGCAACCTTCCAACAGTACTGAATCCCATTCCTCAAAGAAACCAACCAAACATTTGATGGCAAATTGACTATATTGAACCCTTTCTACTTTGGAAGGAGCAATGCTCTATCTCGACTGGTAATGAAACATAACAAGAGTGTGGGTTTGACTGTTCTAAGAGGCATTAACCAGTACTAGCATATGAAGATCTTCAGAGTATTTGATACCCTCTCATCCCTAACATAGAATCCTACATAAATTGCAGGAGACCAAGAGACCTATTTTATAGCAATGAGGTGTGGCAGTGGGATCCATCATACCACCACATACCACATCACCCAGAAGTTGCCAGCCCAATAAAGCAACCAAATAGGCTGTTAATGTTATAGCTGAGCTTCCAGTTCAGAGATGATACCCTACATGGATGGGGTGCCACATGTGAGGACATTTCAAGTCAACCACCATTCCATGGTGCTGGTCTCCAAAAGGACAAACCCACATGTCTCAAACCAAAGGGTTGAAGCAAGAGTGTCTCCACTTATCCCTACATCCAATGACCTACTTACAGAATTTGCACTTCCTATCCCTGCAGCTCTGGTTTCTGTCAATTTAGAGGTCCTGGCTCCCAAAGAAGACCCAGCAGTTTTCAATCTATGGTTGATGCTCAAATTCTTTGGCTTCCTTTGCCAAGAAAGGATGCAAAAACAATTCTCATCCTGTCAAGAATAATTGACCTGATCATCAGAAAGAGGCAGGGCAGGAAGGAATACATTTGATTCACCTGGTGATCTTTGAGTATTCTTTTCCCTGATAACAAAGCAAATTGATGAGTGCAGCAACCATAGCCTGAAATGGTGACCAAGGGCTCAAATATCTCAGAGAGGAAGATCTGGGTACCTCAAAAGATTAGCCACCTAGATCAGAAGAGATACAAGCTGAAGACAGGGGCACATATAATGGATAAAGAGGAGAAAGTTGACAACACTCTTAAGCCTAGCTTAGTATTATGGACCATAGTTTTTCCCATCTACTGTGCTCTTATGAAACTCCCTCATAGAAAGTGGTCCAAAAGAATCCTGGAGGACTCACTCCCAGAAGTTATATGAAAAAGCAGATTTAAGTAAGCAGATGGGGTAGACTGAACTAGATGCTATCATGTGGAGTCAGGTCCCTTCAGGACTGAAGACTTGCCTCCTCTTTTACAGAAGTACTGTCAGTTAAAAGCCCTCAGCTATCAGGACTTTCCAGAAATTGCCCTCAGCTAAAGAGATTCTCCTTACCAGGGACTTCCTGCATCGGTGACAACCAACATTCTGTTATAGCAGCTGGCTCCCTCATGTCAATGCAGAACAGCTGTGCAGGGCACCCACACTGTGGAGTTATCAGTGGCCTTGTTGAGATTGTTTCAGAGCCTATTAGCTCTTTTTGCCCAATCCTGCTTCCTTCCCTTCCCCCACAGATGCCGATTCCCAGAGCACTCCCCCAGTAAACTTCCTGTTTACAAATTTCTATCTCAGAATTTGCTCTCTGGGCAACCTGACCTGCAAAGTTTATAATTACACAGTAATGGAAATAAATTTCGGAAAACACTGAACAACTTCTTATCTATAAATTAATATTCTTTCAGCTCATCTCTTAATTCTACTAACTCATCTTTTAATCATACCTGATTAACTTATTATCAAACATCCCCAAAAAAAGTCTGATAACTTTTCCTACATTTTTCAAGCCTCCAAAAGTATACTCATACTACCTTTAGTGTCAATTATGATTTTACTTCACTGAAATCAAGGCTAAACATTATTTCTTTTTACATCCTTCTTCCCGTTCCTATTTTTCTTAAATAATAAAGTGGCTCTTTCTATATCAAGGTTAATTTTACTTAGTTCTTTATGATTTTGTGACTTCCACAAAACAATATTTCTTTCATCAAAGTCTTTAATCTCTCCATTTGAAATCTTCCTTCCTTTCAGTTTATTAATATCCAAAACATTATTCCATCAAAGTCTTCAATCTCTCTATACAAAAGTCTCTTTCCTTTTTGTCTATAAATACCATTGCTTACTTAAAAAACAAAAACAAAACATCGAAGTCTATTTTTTTCTTTATTGTGCCATGTTGTTTCTCTCCTTTATCAGCAAATAAGGTGGAGAGATGTATACTCATTATATTGATCCCCATTTTGAGTCCATACTTAATAAACTATAATCTGTATTCCACCCACAACTCCCTACTGAAACACCTCTCTGAAAAGCCACCAGTGATTTCCCAATAATTAAATCCAATGACTTTTCCTTACTCTTTTTCTTTTTCAGCCATTCTATGGTATTTTACATTACTTGGTCTTGTCTTATTCTTAAAATTCTTTCCTCATTACATTTTCCAAGAAGCTGTAATGTCCAGGTTCTCAATCAAACTCTTTAACCACATGTTCTCAGTTTCTACCCACCCATTACAGGCACTGCCAAAGCTCTATTTTGGTTCTTTTCTCTTCCAACTCTGACTCTGCTCTCTTTTAGTGATCCCATTTTTCCCCACCTTGAACTATAAAAATTATGATTCTGAAAATGAAGGAGAGGTTGGGAAGGAGAGGTTGGGAAGATGGCAGAGTAGGAGAACCCTAAGCTCACCTCATCTCATGGACACACGTAAATAACAGCCACATCAATGCTACTAATCCCAAAAAACAACCTGAAGACTGGCAGAACAGTTCATCATAGAACAGAAGCCAAATCAAATAGGGTAAGAGGGGCAGAGAATTGGTCAGTCGGGAACCAAATTCTTGGTGAGACTAACCACAGACAGGAGAGACACTACAAGCACAGAGAAGGGAGAGGTAGAGATCCCACACCAGGTACCTCAGATGCAGGGATCCTGCACTGGGAAGACAAGTCCCCGTAACACTTGGCTTTGAAAACCACTGGGGCTTAACTTTTTCAGTTTTTATAACTAGCAGGCTTAACTCCAGGTACTTTAAAAAGCAGTGGGCTTAGCTCTGGGAGAGCTGGAGGGCAATGGGAAACTGAATCCCTACTCTTAAAGAGACCACATAACAAAACAAAACAAAACAAAACAACCCAGCACAGAAGCAACAGTATGAAAAGTACCTAAGGTATACATGAAGATTTACTTACTAATCTCAGAACATGGGCTGGAGAGGCAGGGATCTTCAGACTTCTCTAAGAATAGAAGAGGTGGTGACCTTCATTTCTCTCCCCCACCTACATAGCAGGAAAATGAGAACGGGTGTGAACACTCTCCACCTACCTTGCTAACACTGTGCACCCCACCCCCACAGTCTCCTGCAGATCTGCCCCATCCCAACCCATTCCACTTGACAGGAGTTCCTCCAAAGTGGCTCCTGCCGTATCTCAGGCTGCAAGCAGCCCCAGCAGAGACCGGCACCACTCCAAAGTGACTCCTGTCCTAGGGAGAGGAGAAGATAATGACAAACACTAGTTTGACTGCAACCCCAGCAACCAAACCTTTAACTGGCAGAACAGAGAATGTCATGCCAATCAGTGCATCTGCAGTCCCAGGAGACAGGTTGAGGGCAGGGATCTGATCTGACTGCCAGCCCTGCTCACAAACAAAAACTCCTCAGGGGGCAGCGCAAGGAGAGAGCCCTGCAGCTTGGGATCACTGCAGCCCCAGCAGATGGGCTGGGACCAGGCATCTGGTCTGACTGCTGACAACACCCAACTACAAGCCCATAGCAACCCCAGACTGTATCCCTTTTTTTTTTTTAAAGATTTTATTTATTTATTTGACAGACAGGAATCACAAGTAGGCAGAGAGGCAGGCAGAGATGGGGGGAGGCAGGCTCCCTTCTGAGCAGAGAGCCCAATGTGGGGCTTGATCCCAGGACCCTGGGATCATGACCTGAGCCAAAGGCAGAGGCCTAACCCACTGAGCCACCCAGGCACCCCTCCAGACTGTACCCTTAACAGCACCCAAAACATGACCCCAAACAGGCAAAGTAGGCCATTAGGGCCACTAGACTGAAGCCAAATGAGGCTCAGCCACAACAGTAGGGTACACACAACTCAAATAGGAGACACCCCTGAAGACAGGGTTCTGTCATGAACAGGGGACATTACAGTGCAGGGTATTACAGGATGTCTTCTTCATAAGACCACTACTTTCAGGAACAGGACACAGAGTGGGCCTTCCTAACACAGAGAAACAGAAAAAGGGAGTTAGTTAGACAAAATGAAGAGACAGTTCTATGTCCTAAATGAAAGAATGTGACAAAACCATTGCAAAGACCTAAATGAAATTGAAATGAAAATAAGCCATGTGCCCGATTGAGAATTCAGAGTCATAAAGATACTTACTGGACTTGAGTAAAGAGTGGAAGATCTCAGTAAGACTTTCAACAAAGAGACAGAATACATAAAAAGAACCAAACATGGATGAAGAATCCAATAATTAAAATTAAAAACACACTAGAAAAGGGGTGCCGGGGTGTCTTAGTCGGAAAAGTGTCTGACTCTTGATTTCAGCTCAAGTCATGATCTCAGGGCCATAAGACTGAGTCCCATGGCCAGTTCCGCACTACGCATGAGCCTGCTTGAGATTCTCTCTCTTCCTCACCCCCCTACTCTTCCACCCACTGGTTGTGATGTCTCTCTCTACAAAATTAATTAAAATAAAAAATTTAAAATGGGCAGAAGACCTAAACAGACATTTTTCCAAAGAAGACATACAGGTTCAATTTGTTTTTCAGAGTCCATAGTCTCTCGTGGTTCACCTCCCCTTCCAACTTCCCTCAACTCCCTTCTCCTCTCCATCTCCCCTTGTCCTCCATGCTATTTGTTATGCTCCACAAATAAGTGAAACCATATGATAATTGAAGGGGCGGGGGATGGGGGGTTGGGGGAACCAGGAGGTGGGTATTGGAGAGGGCACGGATTGCATGGAGCACTGAGTGTGGGGCAAAAACAATGAATACTGTTACACTGAAAATAAATTAAAAATAAAAAAAAAAAAGACATACAGGTTGGCCAACAGACACATGAAAAGATGCTCATCAGTAATCACTAAGGAAATGGAAATTAAAACCACAGAGATATCATTGTATTCCTGTCAAATGGCTAGTATCAAAAACACAAGAAATAAAAAGTGTTGGCAAGAATATGGAGAAGAAGGAACCCTCATGCACCGCTGGTAGGAATGCAAACCGGCATAATCACTGTGGAAAACAGTATGGCGGTTCCTCTAAAACTTAAAAATTACCATAGAATCCAGTAATTCCATACTGGGTATATACCCAAAGAAAACAAAAACACTCACCTGAAAGTCTACATGCACCTCTATGTTTACTGTAGCATTATTTACAATAATCAAGATATGGAGTAATCCAAACGTCCATTTGTAGATGAATGGGTAAAAAAGTAGTTGTATATAAATAAAATGGAACATTACTCAACCATAAAAAGGAACAAGATCTTGCAATTTGTAACAACATGGATAGAACTAGAGGATATAAAATTAAGTGAAATAAGTCAGAGAAATACAAATACCATATGATTTTACTCATGTGAAATTTAAGACACAAATGAACAAACAAAGATACAAACAAAGATACAAACAAAAAACCAAACTCTTAAATACAGAGAACTGGTGGTTGTCAGAGGGCAGGTGGATGGGGAATAGATGATATAAATAAAACAGATTAAGAATACACTTATATTGACAAGCACTGAGAAATATATGCAATTGTTGAATCATTATATTATACATCTGAAACTAATATAACATTGTTAATATATTTGAATTTTTTAAAAAAACACCAATTTAGCACTCTCTCTTCAGCTCTAAACCCAAGTTTTTACAATGAAACAATGTATTAATTATTGATGTTATAACAACTATAATTTATTATGTTGTCAATGTTTCTATTCCCAGTTGACTAAGCATTTATGCTAAATGTGTTGAATATAATAAATATCTTTTCAGGATTTATTGAGATGATCATATAGATTTTATCCTTTAACATATTATACTATTAGATTCTATGAAAGCCAACTATCTTTATGTCCCTGAAATAAATCTTACTCTAAATTGTTATTTTTTTAACATAGTGTTTGATGATATTTTGTTCAAGATTCCTAAATTAATATCTACAAATAAGACTGATCTACAGATTTCACTAAAATTCTTTTCATTGGTTTTTATGTTAGAGCTATAAATAGAGCTATTCTATTCCTATGCTCTGGAAATTTTTAAAAAACATGAGAAGTTATCAGTTCCATAACAGTTCCAAGTACTCACCCATAAAATCTTCTAAGTCTAGTACTCATTTTTTAAAGTATTCTTTAAAACATTACATTTCTCGCATGGTTTCTCATCTATTCAGATTTTTTACTTCTTCCATGTCAACTTTAGTTAGATAGCATCCAAGGCACCTTGGGGCCCCTGGTCAGTTAATCATCTGACTCTTGGTTTCAGCTCAGGTCATAATCTTAGGGTCCTGTGATGGAGCCCCACATAGGTCTCTATGCTCTACAGGGATTCTGTTTGACACTCACTCCCTCCCTCAGCTTTCACTCACCTCCCCCTCAAATAAATAAGTGAATCTTTAAAGAAAAAAAAAAAAAGAAGAAGAAGAAATGTAAAACATCTTTTGTTTTTTTAATTCAGGGCTCAAACTCACAACCCTGAGATCAAGACCTAAGTTGAGATCATGAGTCAGACACTCAACCAACTGAGCCACCCAGGTGCCCCCAAACCATGTTTTAAAATACATGACTGAGGGGTACCTGAGTGGCTCAGTCAGTTAAGCATCTGCCTTGGGCTCAGGTCATGATCTCGGGGTCTTGGGATTGAGCACCACAACTCTTTCTCTGCTCAGCAGGAGCCCGTTTCCCCCTCGCCCTCCCCTCCACCCTACTTGTGATTTCTCTCTCTCTTTTTCAAATAAATAAAATCTTTTTTAAAAATAAATTTAAAAAATTAAATATATATATATATATGACTGAGCTAAACAAAAGGAAGAAGAAAGAAAGAAAGAAAGAAAGAAAAAGAAAGAAAGAAAGAAAGAAAGAAAGAAAGAAAGAAAGAAATCCTAAGAAGGCAAAATTCACATGAATTTCATTGGAATCCAGCCAGATTATTCCCTGGTATCCTGAAGACTGGACTTTAACAGGACTTACACACAAGTGAAAATTCTCTTCTTTGTAAATAATTAGGCCAAAGAACCCTGCATAAAGGCAAGAGTGAGGGAAGTAGGGGAAGAGCGTCACAAGGAGATGTAATTGGTATATTCCTGAAGCCCTGGATCTCACAGAAGGGGAACAGAAATTCTCCCAAAACACATGATTTTAGGCCTTTCCTTGGGTTGGATCACTAATGAAATTCATATCCCCTATGTCATTGGAAAATCAAATCCCCTATGTCAAAGTGAAATTAGTCCTAGATATAACCATAAAGTAGTCCTAGGTCAGTAGTGCTCCCAAGTACCTGTCAAAAGTAAACACATGTTATCTCTGGAAAAACACATATAAACCCACTTCTCAAATAATTTCCAAAACTAGAACTCCAAGTTCAGGAGCTCAACAATGAAAACAGTTGAAAAAAAAAAGAGAGAGAGAGAAACATGCACCTAGGAAACTAGGAGCAAAAATCAGCAAAATCAGGAAGATAAAGTATCACACACGTAACATTTGAATATATTAAAATAATCAGATACTGAAAAAATGTATGAGAACATAAATAATAAGTATAAATAACATATTTGTATATTACCATAACATAAATAATAAAACACTGTACTAAAAGTATAAATGAGAAATAAGAGACTATCAAAACTGACCATGAAGGTTTGAAGACAGAATCAAATAAAACTTCTAAAAACATGAAAATATAATTGAAATTAGAAACATAATGTTGACTTAAATATATGAAGTTGAGAGGTACCTGGGTGACTCAATCAGTTAGGTGTCCAACTCTTTGATTTCAGCTAAGGTTGTGATCTGAGGGTCATGGTCGAGCCCCATGATGAGCTCTGCACTCAGTGGAGAGTCGGCTAGAGATCCTCCTCTCCTCTGCCCTACCCCACTCTCATGCATTCTTTCAAATAAATAAGTCTTCTAAAAATAAATAAATACATAAACACATAAATAAATGAAGTTGGAGAATTAGAGAGCCAGAAAATATTCTTGAGAAAGTTATTCAAAAGAAATTTCTCAGAAAATATGAAAAAAATGATTAAGAAACTGAGACAGAATGAACGAATACAAAGACTGTATCACAACAGAGACTGTATCACAACAGAGACCATGAAATAAGAAACAAAAGAGAGCTGATGAGGCAGAGTGTGTAAGATGATATATCTAGTTTTTAATATCTAGATAGGTATATCTAGATATATCTAGAGTTTTAAGACAGACTAGAAAGAACAAGAAAAGCAGTCTTTAAATAGAAAAGAGCTGATAATTTCCTAGCATTTATTTTTTAAGTAAGAAAATAAAAGGATATAAATCCTCACAGTTAGGAGGCAACAAACCCAAGGACAGTATATCAAAAGAAATCCATATTCAAATACACTGTTGTGAAATTACAGAAGACTAAAGACAAAAAGATCTTACAAGCTACGAAGGAGAAAAAACAGATTCCCCACAACAGAATCTCAGACTAAAGACTCATCTCTTAAAAGCAATAATGGAAGCTGGAAAAGTTGTGGAGTATCTTCAAAATGGTAAGTGATTTTCAGATAGAATTATAATCTCATTGAGTGTCTTTTGAGAATAAATTTGAGATAAAGACATTTACAAAATAACAAAAATTCAAGACATTCATTACCAATAGCCATCACTATAGACATGTATAAAATACCTCATGAAAAATAATAAATTCCTAGGGAGGTGCTAAAAGGCAAGGCATGCCAGCAACCAAAGCAAACAGTAAACATAAAATGAACTAGAAAAAGCATTGCATAAATCAATAATAACAAAATCTAATGTGGTGGTTAAAATATAAAAATAGAACTGAAGTACTGATCAAAGCATTGATCGAGCATGATTGAGCATTCAGTCTTTATGTTGCCCAGGAGGAGGGTAGCTGTTTAAAGATTAATGTATATATATCCTTATTACAAAAGGGGAAATAAGAATGAAGAAAAGCGACTTACAAAGAGACAAAAACAGAGAAAACACAAGAACAGAGAAAAAAAAAAGTTTAAAAAGCAAGCTAAATATGGGGTGCCTGGGTGGCTCAGTGGGTTAAAGCCTCTGCCTTCTGCTCAGGTCATGATCTCAGGGTCCTTGGGTCGAGTCCTGCATCAGGCTCTCTGCTCGGCAGGGAGCCTGTTTCCCTCTCTCTCCGCCTACTTATGATTTCTCTCTCTATGCCTGCCTCTCTGCCTGCTTGTGATCTCTGTCTGTCAAATAAATAAATAAAATCTTTAAAAAAAAAAAAAGCAAGCTAAATAAAAAGCCCAAAACAGGTAAAAATGAATTCAAATATATTAGTAAATATATATATACATATATAAGTAAATATATATAATATATATTACTAATATATTTGAATTCACTTGAATTCATTAATATATATATCTATTACTAATATATGTTATATATATTAGTAAATATATATGTATATATGGTATAAAAAGAATTAGCTATTCTATTCTATTAAATGACAAAATCAGTCATTTACAGTTCATATTAAAAAATTTTAGTACTATAAAATACAAATAACATTTCTAGTGACTAGCTGACAGGATTAAAAATTAACAGAGAAATAAAACTCGGCATAAACTAGAATATTACTTGGAAGAAGACTGATAGAAAACATGAGTGATCCAGCAATCATTAAAGACATTCAGTTGATAAAAATAAGCAAGCATATGTTCCACCTTTACTGCATAATTACACCTCAGGATAACCAAAAAATTGCCAAGGAACCATTCCTTTTTAAAAAAGAATTCTAGTCTGTAAGCAGAAAATAATTTCAAAATAAATGTATCCCCCCCCAAAAAAAAAATGTTTTCCAGAGAAAGATAAGATGGCAGAGGCGTAGGGAACCTTAATTTCATCTGGTTCCAGGAATTAAGCTAGATAGCTATCAAATCATTCTGAAGACCTGCAAACTCAACCAGAGATCTAAGAAAAGAATTGCTGCAATTCTACAAATAGAAAAGCAACCACTTTATTCAAGGTAGGAGGTCAGAGAAGTGAATCCAGGGTGATATATCAGAAAACAAATTGCAGGGTGGGGGAGGGAGCCTCCATAAGCTGGATACCTGCAAGTGATATAAAATAGTGGAGCACAAAATTGGAACTTTTAGAAATCTACTCCAGTGAGGGACGTCCTTGCCTGAAAGGCATCCAGGTGGTGAAGTGGAGTGGAATCCCAGGTGGGACAATGTGGTCTCAGGTTCCTGATGGTCACAAAAGAACCGGGTGACTGAGTGTTCTCAATCATCAGAACAGGAAAGATGGCTGCAAACAGCAGTACCAGGTTTTTGGTCTGTGTTGCCATAAACCCCCAAGGGGCAACTGCTCTCCAAAGCAGGACCCAGCAAGCGGCAGAACCTGGGTGAGATGCCATGCCCTCCCCAGGAAGGGCACAGATATGTGTAACAGGAATCTGTAAAGTGTGGAAACTCAAAATGGGGTCACCTGCCTGAGATAAAATACTTGGTCACAGGCTGGGTGAACACAGATGAGGACGGAAACCAAGGAGAAAAGAGAGATTGTTTTCTGTGAGGGTGCACTGAAGAGTGGGGGACACGAACTTTCAGCTCTGGAGCCAGAGATCAGGGCATGACCATTTTCATCCCCCACATTGGTGCAGAAAGCCTTCAGGGAACAAAGGCCACTTGGAGCAATCTGGAGCTGCTTACACTGAGCCTGGCCCCCTGGCAAGGGGGTTGCTATTCTGCCTAGGCAAAGACACCTGAAAATCGGCCCAAGAGGCTCCTCCCCCAGAAGATCACCAGGAACATCCAGACAATATCAAGTTTACCAATCACACAGAACTGCAAAACTCAAGTACTAAGGGAAAATAGTACATAGAATTTGTGAATTTTTTTCTCATGATTCCTTGGTCTTTCCATTTTTTTTTTCTTTTCAGCTAGTTTCTTATTTTATATATTTTAATTTAATTTTTATTTTTACATTTATGGGTGTTTTTTTTCATTTTTGGCTTCTTTCACTCTGTTCAATTTTATTTTTGTGTATATATATGTATATGCACATACATATACATACACACACACACACACACTTTTTTTTGTTACAATTTTTGGATCTAGTTTCTTTTAACAGGCCAAAATAAACACAGGATCTAGTTTCTTGTTCTGTTCACCTTATGTTTAAATTTATCGGGTTTTTTTTTTCTTTTTTGGTTTTTGATCTCTTCTGATTTACTTAGTGTATCTTTTTCTGATATTGTTGTTGCTATTTTTGTGTTTTGTTCTCTCTTCCCTCTTGTCATTATGTATAGAGAAAAAGAGATGAAAGAACTCACCCCAAAAAAGAGAAGAAGAGGCAGTACTCCCTGCCAGGGATTTAATCAATATGGATACAGGTAAGATGTCAGAACTAGATTCAAAACAACAATTATAAAGACAACTAGCTGGGCTTGAAAAAAGCATAGGAGACACCACAAAATACCTTACTGGAGAAATAAAAGAACTAAAATCAGACTGAAATAAAAAAAAAGATATTGCTGAAAGGCAATCAAAAATGGGGGCTCTAACTGTTAGGATAAATGAAGTAGAAGAGAGACTCAGTGATATAAAGGACAAAATGATGGAGAATAAAGAAACTGAGAAAAAGACATAAACAACTACTGGATCATGAGAGGGGAACTGGAGAGGAAAGTGATACCGCTTATCACTTAAAGCAAAACAGTATTAGAGTAATTTGGGCCACAGAGGAAGAGGAAAGAGACTGAGAGGAAGAACATATATTGGAGCAAATTATAGCTGAGAACTTCTAAAATCTGGGGAAGGAAACAGGCATTCAAGTCTAGAAGGCATAAAGAATTCCCCTGAAAATCAATAAAAATAGGTCAAGACCTCATCAAATAGACTGAAGTTTGCAAGTTTCAGAGACAATGAGAAAATCCTGAAAACAGCTCAGACAAGAAGTCCTAAACCTACAAGGGTAGAAATATTAGATTGGCAGTAGACCAATCCACAGAGACCCGGCAGGCCAGAGAAGACTTGGCATGATATATTCAGCATGCAAAATGAAAAAAATATGCAGCCAAGAATAACTTATCCAGCAAAGCTGTCATTCAGAATAGCAGGAGAGGTAAATAGTATCCAGGACAAACAGAATCTAAAAGCATTTGTGATCACTAAACCAGCCCTGCAAGAAATATTAAAGAGGATCCTTTAAGCGAAAAGAGAGACTAAAAGTAACATAGACCAGAAAGGAACAGAGACAATATGCAGAAAAAGTGATTTTACAGGTAAAACAATATCATATTTTTCAATAGTTACTTTGAATGTAAACGGGCTGAATGTTCCCATGAAAAGACTGAGGGTATAAGAGTGGATGAAAAAGGAAGACCCATCCATATGTTTTCTAAAGGGACTCATTTTAGACCTAAAGACACATCCAAATTGAAAGTGAATGGGTAGAGAACAATTTATCATGCTAATGGACATAAAAGTTGGGTAATGTACTATATGTTGCTTAACTGAAAATAATAATAATAATAATAATAATAATAATAAAAGAAAGCTGGGGTAGTAGTCCATTTATTGGACAAATTAGATTTTAAACCAAAGACTGTAAGGGATGAGGAGGAACACTGTATCATACTTAAAGAGTATATCCGATGAGAAGATATAACAATTGTAAATATTTATGCCCCTAACATTGGAGCAGCCAATTATATAAACCAGTTAATAACAAAGTTAAAGAAACACATTGCTAATAATAAAATAATAGCAGGAGACTTTAACACCCCACTCACAACAATGAGCATATCATCTAAGCAGTAGATCGATACGGAAACAAGGGCTTTGAATGACACACTGGACCAGGTGGACATCACAGATGTATTCAGAGCATTCCATCCTAAATCAACAGAATACACATTCTTCTCTAGTGCACATGGAACATTCTCCAGAATAGATCACATACTGGGTCACAAATCAGGTCTCAAATGGTACCAAAAGACTGGAATTATTCCCTGCATATTTTCAGATCACAATGCTTTTTTTTTTTAAGATTTTATTTGTTTATTTGACAGACAGAGATCACAAGTAGGCAGAGAGGCAGGCAGAGAGCAAGAGGAAGGGAAGCAGGCTCCCTACTGAGTGGAGAGCCCGATGCGGGGCTCGATCCCAGGATCCTGAGATCATGACCTGAGCCAAAGGCAGAGGCTTAACACACTGAGCCACCCAGGTGCCCCCAGATCACAATGCTTTAAAACCTGAACTCAATCACAGGAGGAAATTTGGAAGGAAAACAAATGCACGGAGGTTAAAGAGCACCCTACTAAGGAATGAAACGGTCAGCCAGTAAATTAAAGAAGAATTTTAAAAATTTATGGAAACAAATGAAAATGAAAATAGAACTGCTAAAAACCATTGGGATACAGCAAAGGCAGTCCTAAAAGGAAAATACATAGCAATACAAGCCTTCCTCAAGAAACAAGGTAAGTATTTAAAAAAGAAAGAAAGAAAGGAAGAGAGAAAGAAAGAAAGAAAGAAAGAAAGAAAGAAAGAAAGAAAGAAAGAAAGAGGTAAGTCCCAAATACACAACCTAAATTTACACCTAAAGAACTGGGGAAAGAACAGAAAATAAAGCCTAAATCCAGGAGGAGAAGAAAATTAATAATAATTAGAGCAGAAATCAATGAAATAGAAAACAAGAGAACAGTAGAACAGATCAATGAAAAAAGAGGATGGTTCTTTAAAAGAATTAATAAGGTCGATAAACCCTTAGCAATAATTATCAAAAAGAAAAGAGAGGGGTGCCTGGGTGGCTCAGTGGGTTAAGCCTCTGCCTTTGGTTCAGGTCATGACCTCAGAGTCCTGGGATCAAGCCCTGCATCAGGCTCTCTACTCAGCAGGGTGCCTGCTTCCACCTCTCTCTCTGCCTGCCTCTCTGCCAACTTGGACTTCTGTCTGTCAAATAAATAAAATCTTTTAAAAAGGAAGAAAAAAAGAAAGAAAATATAAATGACCCAAGTTAATAAAATCATGAATGAACGAGGAAAGATCACAACCAACACCAAAGAAATACAAACAACTATAAGAACATATTATGAGGGGCGCCTGGGTGGCTAAGTGGGTTAAGCCGCTGCCTTCCGCTCAGGTCGTGATCTCAGGTCCTGGGATCGAGCCACACGTTGGGCTCCTTGCTCGGCAGGGAGTCTGCTTCTCTCTCTTTCTCTCTCTCTCTCTACCTACTTGTTATCTTTCTCTGTCAAATAAATAAATAATGTCTTAAAAAAAAAAAAGAACATATTATGAGCAACTGTGTGCCAGCTAATTAGACAATCTGGAAGAAATGGATGCATTCCTAGAGACATATAAACTACCACAACTGAACCAGGAAGAAATAGAAAACCTGAACAGACACATAACCAGGAAGGAGATTGAAGCAGTCATCAAAAATCTCCCAACAAACATGAGCCAGGGCCAGATTCTACCAGATTCTACCAATTCTACTAAACATTTAAAGAAGAATTAATACCTATTTTCCCAAAACTGTTCAAAAAAAATAGAAATGGAAGGAAAACTTCCAAACTCATTTTATGAGGCCAGCATTACCTTGATTGCAAAACCAGATAAGGATCCCAACAAAAAAGACAATTACAGACCAATATCCTTGATGAACACAGATGCAAAAATTTTCACCAATATACTAGCCAATAGGATCCAACAGTACATTAAAAGGATTATTCACCACGACCAAGTCGGATTTATTCCAGGGCTGCAAGGTTGGTTCAACATCCGCAAATCAATCAATGTGATACATTAATAAAAGAAAGAACAAGAGACATATGATACTCTCAATAGATGCTGAAAAAGCATTTGACAAAGTACAGCATCCTTTCTTGATCAAAACTCTTCAAAGTGTAGGGATGGAGGGTACATACCTCAATATCATCAAAGCCATTTATGAAAAACTCACTGCAAATATCATTCTCAATGGAGAAAAACTGAAAGCTTTTCTGCTAAGGTCAGGAACACAGCAGGGATGTCCACTATCACCACTGCTATTCAACATATTACTAGAAGTCCTAGCCTCAGCAATCAGACAACAAAAAGAAATTAAAGGCATCCAAATCAGCAAAAAAGAAGTCAAGCTATCACTCTTTGCAGAAGATATGATACTATATGTGGAAAACCCAAAAGACTCCACTCCAAAACTGCTAGTACTTGTACAGGAATTCAGTAAAGTGTCAGGATATAAAATCAATGCACAGAAATCAGTTGCATTTCTTTATACCAACAACAAGACAGAAGAAAGAGAAATTAAGGAGTCAATCCCATTTATAATTGCACCCAAAACTATAAGGTACCTAGGAATAAATCTAACCAAAGAGGCAAAGAATTTATATTCAGAAGAGTATAAAGTACTCATGAAAGAAATTGAGGAAGACACAAAGAAATGGAAAAACACTCCATGCCCATAATTGCAAAAACAAATATTGTTAAGATGTCTATACTAACTAGAGAAATCTACACATTTAATGCAATCCCTATCAAAATCCCATCCATTTTTTTCAAAGAAATGGAACAAATAATCCTAATCCTTTATATGGAACCAGAAAAGACCTCAAAGAGCCAAAGGAATGTTGAAAAAGAAAACCAAAGCATAACAATTCCAGACTTCAAGCTCTATTACAAAGCTGTCATCATCAAGACAGTATGGTACTAGCAAAAAAACAGACACATAAATCAGTGGTACAAAAGAGAGAGCCCAGAAATGGGCCCTCAACTCTATGGTCAACTAATCTTCAACAAAGCAGAAAGAATGCCCAATGGAGAAAAGACAGTCTCTTCAAGAAATGATTTTGGGAAAACTGGACACCCACATGCAGAAGCAGGAAACTGGACCATTTTCACACACCACACACAAAAACAGACTCAAAATGGATCAAAGACCTTGATGTGAGGCATGAATCCATCAAAATCCTTGAGGAGAACTCAGGCAGCAACCTCTTTGACGTCAGCCGCAGCAACATCTTCCTAGGAACATCACCAAAGCCAAGGGAAGCAAGGGCAAAAATGAACTATTGTGACTTCATCAAGATCAAAAGCTCTTGCACAGCAAAGGAAACAGTTAACAAAACCAAAAGACAAATGACAGAATGGGAGAAGATATTTACAAATGACATATCAGATAAGGGCTAGTATCCAAAATCTATAAAGAACTTATCAAACTCAACACCCAAAGAACAAATAATCCAATCAAGAAATGGACAGAGGACATGAACAGATGTTTCTGCATAGAAGACATCCAGATGGCCAAAAGACACATGAAAAAGTGCTCCACATCACTCGGCATCAGAGAAAGGGGAATCTTCCCACACCTGGTGGGAATGCAAGCTGGTGCAACCTCTCTGGAAAACAGCATGGAGGTTCCTCAAAAAGTTGAAAATAGAGCTACCCTATAACCCAGCAATCGCACTACTGGGTATTTACCCTAAGGATACAAATGTAGTGATCCGAAGGGGCACGTGCATCCGAATGTTTATAGCAGCAATGTCCACAATAGCCAAACTATGGAAAGAACCTAGATGTCCATCAACAGATGAATGGATAAAGAAGATGTGGTATACACACACACACACACACACACACACACACACACACACACAATGGAATACTATGCAGCCATCAAAAGAAATGACATCTTGCTATTTGCGATGACGTGGATGGAACTGGAGGGTATTATGCTTAGCGAAATAAGTCAATCAGAGAGAGACAACTATCACATGATCTCCCTGATATGAGGAAGTTGAGAGGTAATGCGAGGGGTTTGGAGGGTAGGAAAAGAATAAATGAAACAAGATGGGATCAGGAGGGAGACAAACCATGAGATTCTTAATCTCACAAAACAAACGGAGGGTTGCCAGGGGAAGAGGGATAGAGGGTGGTGGGGTTATGGACACTGGAGAAGGTATGTGCTATGAAGTGTGTAAACCTGGTGATTCACAGACCTGTACCCCTGGGGCTAATAATACATTGTATGTTAATTAAAAATTTTAAAAATTAAAAATTTAGATAATTATAATACTTGTACCCATTAAAAAAAGGTCTGTAAAAATACCAAATTATATGAGACATGCTCATATTATTAAGTTATAAATGCAGAATTCTAAATGATTCCTATCATATTATTTATTCTAGTGGTAGAAAAGTTAAATATAGAATAAGTTATTTAAGAAACCTACTAAAACAATAATGGTAATTGTGTTTTATGGTTGAATTTTTCCCTATATCCTAAGTTTTATAAGTTAGTTTTATAATGAAAAACTTTTAGGGTACCTGGGCAGTTCATGTCTGCCTTCAGCTCAGCTCATGATCCCAGGATCCTGGGATGGAGACCCGTGTCAGGTTCCCTGCTCAGCAGGGAGCCTGTTCCTCCTTCTCTCTCTGCCCCACATCCCACTCATGCTTGCGCTCTCTTTCTCCAAATAAAGAAATAAAATCTTTTTAAAAAGAAAAGAAAAAAATTTGAATAAAAACATTGTATATAGCAGTGTCTGGGTGGCTCAGTCATTAAGCATCTGCCTTTGGCTCAGGTCATGATCCCAGGGTCCTGGGATAAAGCCCCACATCAGGCTCCCTGCTCAGCAGGAAACCTGCTTCTCCCTCTTCCACTCCCCCTGCTTGTGTTCCCTCTCTCACTGCATCTTTGTCAAATAAATAAATAAAATCTTTGAAAAAAAATATGGACACATAAATGCTAATATACCTCATCCCTGATCAGAAAAGTTCCACCAAATTTCAAATAAGTCCTTGAAAAATGGGGACCTCAGCTGTAATTTTAAATCAATCATAACTACCACAAAAAATTGAAACACCCACTTAGGTTCATTGTCACTATGGTTAATTAGGTTCATTGTCACTATGGTTAATAAGCCTAAATAATACAGATTTGGGGGTAAATATCTTGTCAAGGTATAATTTATAAAACAATAAAAATAATATTTATTGTACATTTTCTATGCTAAAGCTAGGCACTATGTGCATTACTTTAAATGTATTATCTCATTTTAATCTTCAGAATAACTCCACAACATGGATATTATCATCTGCTGTAGTGGTTAAAAGCATGGATCCATGGCTTTTCATTTACTTATAGCAGAATCAACAAAATAGCTTTGCTAGCAAGTCCTTAAACTCAGCTAGTATGAGCTTCTAGTCCACAAATCAAAGTGTCTTTGAAGGTCACCTATCCCAACATTTTGGAGATAGAATTCCAGTACTCAAGGAGAAAAGGTATTTGTTGATGATCATACATCTAGATGATGGGAATGACATCAACACAAGAATTACCACTTCATCATTCTTCCTACTATTGCTGATCACTGAACTCAAATCAAAATGACTGAATATTTGCATTCAAAAATTTCCCTAATGCACTCCTCCCCAAATGGTTTCTTTCCTGAGAAGTATATAAATATTATATATAATGTATATTTGTTATGTGTTATAAATATTATACATATGTGTATATATGTATACACACACACATACGGACTCCAAGCCCATTCACATAATTCGGAACACTGGAGCCCTTTAAGCATAACATCTTAAAGCCACATACTGATAGACCATCTGCTTTTTGGAAACATCCACAGAACCATCACTTGAATACACAGCACTGCTTTCAATATACAAATTCTCTACTAAAATGTTTATAAAGCAAGTCTCCCTTTTGTCTCTAGTAAATGAAAATACTGTATCTTCTATTAAAAAATTTATTAAGAAATGCCATTTGTAAAAGGATTCAATTAAGTATATGAAACTTATCCCACTGTGACCTATATTGAACTGTTCTATAAGACATTATCATCTTATTTTTGTTCTGAGCTCATCTCTGGAGCAAAAAGATTGAATTTCATTAAGAAAAACAGCTCTGCCCTTCCAATTAGAGTCCCAGAGGAATCTGACTGTGAACTTTCCAAGGCGTAGGGTGAGAGAAAGGCCATGGACACGCTCTCTCTCTTTCTCTCTCTCTCTCTCTCTCTCTCTCTCTCTCACACACACACACACACACACAGCATTCCTATAATATCCCTTCCATTTGAGACTGACCAAAGTTAATTTTTTTGTTTTTTACAGACAGGGAAAATACCACAGCATTTATTCATTTTTGACTAGAGACCCAGCAAAGGTCACACCCTAATCCAAGCTAAACACTCTCTTGATTTTTTTTATGCAATCCCTCTGAAATTGTCCCTTCTTTTCTCTGAAGATAGAAATTCTTCATCTGCGTCTTACATGACAGACTCTTACAGACTATTTAGCTAAACTTACCTCTCTGTGCAGAAGTCCCCACTGCAGAAACAATAGGCCATACTCTGCTTGAATAGCATCAAATGAGGGGAAACTAACTATTCTTCCAGTAAACTGAGTTTGGGGAGATAGGCAGGGCAGCTCTAGTGCTGGTCAGAGTCTGGTAATGTTCACTTAAACATCCCATGGGTTATCAGACATGCGTACCTCCACAGAGTGGTAACCATTAACTCCTACATAGATGATAGGTTTGTCCTCTCATTTATCTCCTTTATGAAACTTTCTACATGTTCTCATATTCTATAAAATCTTGATCTTCAGTCATTAAAAATACATACAGCAAAAATGAGGGTATTGGCATTTGAGATAAATTTTTTGTCATCTATAAATGAACTATTTTTTCCTTGGCCAATCATTTTTAAGTGCTGATCTTTAAATTGGTTTCATCAGAATTACTAGAGAACTGATTTTTTTTTTAATTTTATTTATTTATGACAGAGAGAGATAGCGAGAGAGGGAACACAAGCAGGGGGAGCAGCAGGCAGAGGGAGAAGCAGATCTCCGCTGAGCAGAGATCCTGATGCGGGGCTCCATCCTAGAACCCCAGGATCATGACATGAGCCCAAGGCAGACACTTAATGACAGAACCACCTAGATGTCTCAGGGAACTAATTTTTTAATCCAAAAGATGATGACTCAGAAAATCTGGAAAGTTAAAAAATAAAACAAAACAAACAACCTCCCAGAAATTCTCATATACATCTCAAGTGCAGAAACCACTGGTCCAAATAACTAAATAACTTCTGTGGTGTCTAGAATCTCTCTACTACTCTACAACTTAGAATTACTACTCTGTATAATATTAACACCCACTGTGTATGCTGATTGTGATTACCACTCCACAACTATGAGAATAAGCCTTCTCAAATCACCACTGTTGCAGCCGGGATCCCATGGGAAACAGGGTCTAAGTCAGAGATTAGCATTCACAAAATCTACTGGGGAGTAGTTACCATGGGTAAGAAAATGAAGTAAGATTGGGCAGTGAGAAACTGGACTGAGACACCATCTCAAGGAAGACTTCAGCAGACACACAGGGAGCTTTAAGGCTGATTCCAGCTCTTCAGAGTTGGTTTGAGTTGGGTCTTTACACCTGGTACCAACCTGGATGCTACCCCTGGGAAAGGGTCATGAACTTGGTGAGGTGGCTTTCTTCACCAGAGGGCAGTGGATGGCTGAACAGTTTCTTAGTCCTCAAGAGGGACCTGGCTCACATCATCCATCCATATTACCTACCTTTACTTAACTTTAAAAAAAAAAAAAAAAAAAAAAAAAGGATGTGGAAAGTTAAACCAGAACATTTCTTAGTAGGGAACCAGCAGTTTTTAAGTTGGGGAAAAAAAAAAAAAAAACACAACATCATTATCTCTCACTTCCTCCCATTTTAAGCACTGAATATTTATGGAATGACTCACCACTAAAATGAAGCATGAATTACCATGTGGAATTATTTCTCGTCCTTTATAACAGCACTTCTTAGGACTTCTTCATATTTATAGTTTCAATAAGAATAAACTGATTCCAAACAACTGGTTATTTTTGTCTGTTTAAAAGATTTGTAATTAATATATGTATTTCTCCCTTATTAATGTTTTTTTGAAAGACAAAGGAGTATTCTTGATTCTGTGATAATCTCATATTATAGCCCTTTCACACAGGGTTGTAATAAACAATTACCATTGCCAAGTCTCAGGAGCCCAGGAAATGTGGGTCCTTTCCCCTAACTTGCCTGATTTAATAGGAGTGTCAGACAGATGAAGTGAGATCTTATTTTAGCACTTCCAAATTAGATGGAGGTCCTTAGAATGTATAAGATCAATCCAGCTATGAGAAGTAGATGAGGCTATAGAAAGAATGCTAATACAACACTTAGAGTCAAATACCCTTGGCCTGAGTTCTGCCCCTGCTGCTTTTAGCTTTGATGGTGAACATGTCACTAAAACTCTGAGCCCCAGTTCTCTCAGCTAGTAAAATAGGAGCGACACCCCCTCCATCAAAACCATCATAATGGTAACACAGAAAGATTTAACTGAAAAGGCTTTGTATATACAGGCAAAGTCACCACCGCTGTCCTGGAGTCCTCCATTATTTCCTTGCTCTGCACTATCTTCATAACTAGCACATAAGCTACCTGAGACAGGCATTTTCTTTTTTCTTTTTTTTTTTTAATAAATTTTATTTGTTTTTAAACATATATTTTTATCCCCAGGGGTACAGGTCAGTGAATCGCCAGGTTTACACATTTCACAGCACTCACCATAGCACATACCCTCCCCAATGTCCATAACGCCACACCCCCTCTCCCAACCTCCCTCCCCCCATCAACCCTCAGTTTGTTTTGTGAGATTAAGAGTCACTTATGGTTTGTCTCCCTCCCAATCCCAACTTGTTTCATTTAGTCTTCTCCTACCCCATTAACCTCCCATGTTGCATCTCCTCTCCCACATATGAGGGAGATCATATAATAATTGTCTTTCTCTGATTGACTTACTTTGCTAAGCATGATACCCTCTAGTTCCAGCCACATCGTCGCAAATGGCAAGATTTCATTTCTTTTGATGGCTGCATAGTATTCCATTGTGTATATATACTACATCTTCTTTATCCATTCGTCTGTTGATGGACATCTAGGTTCTTTCCATAGTTTGGCTATTGTAAACATTGCTGCTATAAACATTCGGGTGCACGTGCCCCTTCGGATCACTACGTTTGTATCCTTAGGGTAAATACCCAGTAGTGCAATTGCTGGGTCATAGGGTAGTTCTATTTTCAACATTTTGAGGAACCTCCATGCTGTTTTCCAGAGTGGTTGCACCAGCTTGCATTCCCACCAACAGTGTAGGAGGGTTCCCCTTTCTCCACATCCTCGCCAGCATCTGTCATTTCCTGACTTGTTAATTTTAGCCATTCTGACTGGTGTGAGGTGATATCTCATTGTGGTTTTGATTTGTATTTCCCTGATGCCGAGTGACATGGAGCACTTTTTCATGTGTCTGTTGGCCATCTGGATGTCTTCTTTGCAGAAATGTCTATTCATGTCCTCTGCCCATTTCTTGATTGGATTATTTGTTCTTTGGGTGTTGAGTTTGCTAAGGTCTTTATAGATTTTGGACACTAGCCCTTTATCTGATATGTCGTTTGCAAATATCTTCTCCCATTCTGTCAGTTGTCTTTTGGTTTTGTTTACTGTTTCCTTTGCTGTGCAAAAGTTTTGATGTTGATAAAATCCCAATAGTTCATTTTTGCCCTTGCTTCCCTTGCCTTTGGCGATGTTCCTAGGAAGATGTTGCTGCGGCTGAGGTCAAAGAGGTTGCTGCCTGTGTTCTCCTCAAGAATTTTGATGGATTCCTTTCTCACATTGAGGTCCTTCATCCACTTTGAGTCTATTTTCATGTGTGGTGTAAGGAAATGATCCAATTTCATTTTTCTGCATGTGGTTGTCCAATTTTCCCAACACCATTTATTGAAGAGGCTGTCTTTTTTCCACTGGACATTCTTTCCTGCTTTGTCGAAGATTAGTTGACCATAGAGTTGAGGGTCTATTTCTGGTCTCTCTCTTCTGTTCCATTGATCTATGTGTCTGTTTTTGTGCCAGTACCATGCTGTCTTGATGATGACAGCTTTGTAATAGAGCTTAAAGTCCGGGATTGTGATGCCACCAACTTTGGCTTTCTTTTTCAATATTCCTTTGGCTATTCGAGGTCTTTTCTGGTTCCATATAAATTTTAGGATTGTTTGTTCCATTTCTTTGAAAAAAATGGATGGTACTTTGATAGGAATTGCATTAAATGTGTAGACTGCTTTAGGTAGCATAGACATTTTCACAATATTTATTCTTCCAATCCAGGAGCATGGAACATTTTTCCATTTCTTTCTGTCTTCCTCAATTTCTTTCAGGAGTACTTTATAGTTTTCTGAGAATAGATTCTTAGACTCTTTGGTTAGGTTTATTCCTAGGTATCTTATAGTTTTGGGTGCAATTGTAAATGGGATGGACTCCTTAATTTCTCTTTCTTCTGTCTTGTTGTTGGTGTAGAGAAATGCGACTGATTTCTGTGCATTGATTTTTATATCCTGACACTTTACTGAATTCCTGTACAAGTTCAAGCACTTTTGGAGTGGAGTCTTTTGGGTTTTCCACATATAGTATCATATCATCTGCAAGAGTGACAGTTTGACTTCTTCTTTGCCGATTTGGATGCCTTTAATTTCCTTTTGTTGTCTGATTGCTGAGGCTGGGACTTCTAGTACTATGTTGAATAGCAGTGGTGATAATGGACATCCCTGCCATGTTCCTGACCTTAGCGGAAAAGCTTTCAGTTTTTCTCCATTGAGAATGATATTTGCGGTGGGTTTTTCATAGATGGCTTTGTAATATTGAGGTATGTGCCCTCTATCCCTACACTTTGAAGAGTTTTGATCCGGAAGGGATGCTATACTTTGTCAAATGCTTTTTCAGCATCTATGGAGAGTATCATATGGTACATGTTCTTTCTTTTATTAATGTGTTGTATCACATTGATTGATTTGCGGATGTTGAACCAACCTTGCAGCCCTGGAATAAATCCCACTTGGTCGTGGTGAATAATCCTTTTTAATGTACTGCTGAATCCTACTGGCTAGTATTTTGGTGAGAATTTTTGCATCTGTGTTCATCAAGGATATTGGTCTGTAGTTCTCTTTTTTGATGGGATCCTTGTCTGGTTTTGGGATCAAGGTGATGCTGGCCTCATAAAATGAGTTTGGAAGTTTTCCTTCCATTTCTATTTTTTGGAACAGTCTCAGGAGAATAGGAATTAATTCTTCTTTAAATGTTTGGTAGAATTCCCCTGGGAAGCCATCTGGCCCTGGGCTTTTGTTTGTTTGGAGATTTTTGATGACTGTTTCAATATCCTTACTGGTTATGGGTCTGTTCAGGCTTTCTATTTCTTCCTGGTTCAGTTGTGGTAGTTTATATGTCTCTAGGAATGCATCCATTTCTTCCAGATTGTCAAATTTGTTAGCGTAGAGTTGCTCTAGTATGTTCTTATAATTGTCTGTATTTCTTTGGTGTTCGTTGTGATCTCTCCTCTTTCATTCATGATTTTATTTATTTGGGTCCTTTCTCTTTTCTTTTTGATAAGTCTGGCCAGGGGTTTATCAATCTTATTAATTCTTTCAAAGAACCAGCTCCTCGTTTCGTTGATTTGTTCTATTGTTTCTTTGGTTTCTATTTCATTGATTTCTGCTCTGATCTTTATGATTTCTCTTCTCCTGCTGGGTTTAGGGTTTCTTTCTTGTTCTTTCTCCAGCTCCTTTAGGTGTAGGGTTAGGTTGTGT